>NC_090816.1:124915267-125230267 GCF_000390325.3 Nicotiana tomentosiformis | reverse complement strand
GTCCGTATTTTGGTTCCGGAGTACGGTGTAGGTCCACTATAATATTTATGACTTATCTTCAAAATTTGGTGGGAATCGGAGTATATTTGATGTGATTCGGACGTTCGGTTGTAAAAATATAAGTTTTAAAGTTTTCTTGAAAACTTTCTTTGATTTGGTGTCCGATTCGTAGTTCTAAGTGTTATTTTGTCGATTTGATCGTGCGAGCAAGTTCGTATGAGGTTTTTGGACTTGTGTGCATATTTGGTTTGGAGCTCCGAGGGCTCGGGTGAGATTCGGATGGGCTACGGGACGATTTCGGACTTAAGAAATTAGGTTTTCTACAGACTTCAGGCTTATGGTGTGTTCTTCTTCGCGTTCGCGAAGGTACTCCCGCGAACACGAAGAGCAAATTGGGGCTGGCACGTTTTGTGCTTCGCGTTCGTGACATAGTGACCGCGTTCGCGAAGGTTTGAGGTTCAAAGCTTTGCGTTCGCGAAGGGAAAGAGGCTGGCCAGGAAAATTAGCCTTCGCGTTCGCGAAGGGCATCTCGCGTTCACGAAGGCCAAGCCAGGCAAGCATCGCGTTCGCGAGGTAGCCCTCTCATTCGCGAAGAGAAAAATTGGATAGCACAAATTTGTGCTTCGTGAACGCGAGGCACTGACCGCATTCGCGAAGGTTAAAAATCCCATAAACAAAACTTAAGTTTTGGAAATGGGGTTTCGACCCATTTTCAACTCTTTTCCATTTTTGAGCTCGGGTAAGGCGATATTTGGGTGATTTTCATGGGAAAATATTAGGGTAAGTGTTCCTTATCCTATATTGATTATATTTCACGATTTCATACTCATTTATATCATGAATCTGTGAATTTATGGAAGAAAAATCAGATTTTTATAAAAATTTTCAAAAACGGAAATTTAAGATTTGAAGGTTCATTTGATATCGGAATTGGACAATTTTTATATGGTTGAACTCGTATCGGAATGGGTGTTCTAATTTCGTAAGTTTTACCGAGATTTGAGATGTGGGTCCCACTGTTGAATATTTTAATGAATTTTGAATTTTTATCCGAAAAATTAATAAATTCATATGGAATTAATTCCTATGATTCGTATTCAGTATATCGAATTGTTTGTGAATAGATTTGAAGCTTTTGGAGACAAATTTAAAAGAAAAGCTGTGGTTGAATAATTGATTAGAATTTGCAAAGCGAGGTAAGTATCGTGGTTAACCTTGACTTGAGGGAATAGAACCTTTAAATTATTTGTTATGTGAAATGCATGTGAACGACGTATAGGCGAGGTGACGAGTGTCTATACGTCGTCAAATTAATTGTTTGCCTGCTTACTTGAAAAATCATAAATTAATTATTATAATAATTGTTTCTCTCTTATTCTTTGTCAAATATTAATCTTGAATTCCTGCATTAATTGTTACATGCTATTTGAATTATGTGTTTTAATTGTTATTTGACATTTAGCATATTAAATATTAAACTGCCTATTTTCTCCTTGATTTTCATAATAATTTGCTATTTATCATTGTTTGTTTCATAATTAAATCATAATTATTGTTTGCTTGTTGTCTTATAATTTTATATCAATTGTTGCATTTATTGGGGAAATTTCGTCTATAAGAATTGGTAAATGGATATATTGGAGGATCGGGTTGCACGCCGCAACAAAATTGATTAAAATGGATATATTGGAGGATCGTGTTGCACGCCGCAACAGACTTATTAAAAAGTCCATATTGGAGGATCGGGTTGCACGCCGCAACAGACTTATTAAAAATTTCATATTGAAGGATCGGGTTGCACGCCGCAACAGACTTATTAAAAGTCAATATTGGGGGATCGGATTGCACGCCGCAACAGACTTATTAAAAAGTCTATATATACTTGATTGAAATAAATATATGACAGACTTATTAAAAGTCAATATTGGGGGATCGGATTGTACGCCGCAACAGACTTATTAAAAAGTTTGTATATACTTGATTGAAATAAATATATGACAGACTTGATTAAAATGAATATATTGGAGGAGCGGGTTGCACGCCGCAACAGAACTGAATGTGAATATATTGTAAGAGCGGGTTGCACGCTGCAACAGAATTGAATGTGAATATATTGTGAGAGCGGGTTGCACGCTGCAACATAATTGATGGAAATGATAATTGGTTATGACTGCTGAGTTGGCTTCAATTATTATAAATGAATTACATGATTTATTTCTATTATTGTTGTTGTTACTAATATTGCGTACAGGTAATGTAAGTGACCTGCCTTAGATTCGTCACTACTTCGTCAAGGTTAGGCTCAGCACTTACCAGTACATGGGTTTGGTTGTACTGATACTACACTCTGCACTTCTTGTGCAAATTTTGGAGTTGGTCCCGGTGGCGTACCATAGGCTTGCTCGGATTTCAGCTACTCAGAGGAGACTTGAGGTATAACTGCACGTCGTTCGTAGTTCTGAAGTCCCCGTCCATTTTACTTTAGCTGTGTGTTTATTTTCAGATAACTTTATTTTTTTTCATACCTTTATTTGTATAATTCTAGAAGCTCGTGTACTTGTGATACCAATTCTGGGATGGTATTTAGACACCGTTATTTTTATGGATTATTCACTATATTTCAGACGTTACTTCCGCAAATGTTCTCTGTTATTAATAAATTTAAAAAATGTTTTAAAAATGGATAATATTATTCTAACGTTGTCTTGCCTAGCAAGTGAAATGTTAGGCGCCATCACGGTCCGAAGGTGGGAATTTCGGGTTGTGACAATATACCACCATATTTTTAGCACAGAGTCCGATCATGCCTGATCGGCTAGGCCATCTCTCCACGAACAATGTGGATTGACATATGATGCGAAAAAAGGTGTTACCAAGAGTAGGAACCATCATGCGCGCAACATGGCATCCGATCTCCACCTGATCGGCTAGGCCGCCTTCTCACATATGCCGTGTGGGTCGACTTCCAATCCAAGGCTATCAACAATCTCTTCCCCAATCAAGGGGAATAATATTAACACATCAATATCATCCCAATAAAGGGAAATAATCACAATTCACTCCTACACCGGCACGTGTAGTTTCGGGTGTGGGCCTTACGATCCATCTTTCCTCGGCTCGCTAATGATACTCCCAGAAACATTTTTATTTTGCACACAAAGAAAATCGAAATACAAATACATTCATCTCATAACCTTTCACACCATATATCTCTTTATAAGTACTTTCAACCACTAACAACATCATTATTTTATTGGCTCTCTTGGCCATACATATGATTCTTCATTCATGGCACGATGACAATATCTCATATTCCACACTTTCATTTTTTTACTTTCAAGGATCATCATAAACATCAACATATAGAATATTCCGAAAAATATAACTTTAAGTTCATTTGTAATGACAGATTAAACATAATAGGTTTCTTTCTAAAAAAAGGGAACAAAATGACTGGCAATCGAAGCACAAGTAAAATCATAAATGAGTAATACACCATTTATTTTTGAAATACTTTTCCCAAAAGGGCAATACATATTCTCAACTCATGAGTATGAGAAATCAAAACAAATTGGAATTACTTGCAAAGTAGATCATGGTGATTTACAGTTAAAACATGGGTTCAAATCATATGCATCAGTTACAATAACCATATTTGAACAATTTTCCACTAAGGGGAGCGTAATATGATACGGAAGGTTTAAACATGACTTGAATACGTAAACTTTTAAGCAATTCAATTTTCGGAATCATTTCGGAATAGTTGAGTTAAGGCTCACTTCATAATCTTTCACACATTATTTTATTTAATTGGCACTGTTGGACACAAGTATAATTTCCATTCCTGGCACGGTGGCCACACTTCATATCTCATACTCATTTCTTTCACTTTCAAGCATCTCTATAGATTACCAACAATAAGAGCATTTGAAGTTAAGACCATGAGCATGTATATGAGCAATAGAAATCTTAGGCACATTGAGTTTTTTTTTGAAGTTAAGCATAACAGACTTTTATTTGAAACATGAATTGAAGTCATAACATTTTAATACATAAGCCATACTTGAACACTTTCTCGAAAGTGATCATGATAAGATAGGAGCAATTGGAACACGTTTTGAGTATATACATCTTTCAACATAACGCTTACTTGATTCGGCTCTTTAGTGATATTAAAACCTCCCACTACTCTTACAACTTCAATCTACATCAACATAATTTAATTGGACCAATATTAGTAAAAATTTCCAGATTTTAGGTTATTTAGGCATTTTATCAAACACCAAGAGTGCATAGCATTCTACTACCTTTAGTAATGGTGTTTCTTCATCTAACAATCCCTCCTTCCCACCAACCAGAGATACTACAACATCATTTGTCTACAAACTGCTTTCTTTGGTACTATTTTAATCATCAAAGAACCCACATCCACCAAATTTTACTAATTAACTCATTACAAAATCTCTACAACACCCAATAATCTAGGTTAGGCACTTATGGCCTCCAATCACCATCCCATAAATGATACTACTTATTTCTTGCTCATATATTCACTAGCAATCCATACATGTAGGTTTAAGGGTGAAGGATTACTTCTTGCAGCCCAAATCTGGAAAGCAAACTTTTGGGGTGTTCTTGGGATTTTGGAGGAACCATATGGAATCCAAGATAAAATCCTATTGTAACTAGTGATGAGAAGTGAAATCATCATAAAAACACTCTTAAAAAACTCACGTTAAGTGTGTATTGAAAGCCTTGGTCGGATGGGTGATGGAGAGAAAAGCTCTAGCCTTGAAATCCTTTTATTTTTCTCTCTCCCAGCTCATGTACTTTTATATAGCAGGGGACCTCGCGGGCGAGCCCGCGGCGGGCGCACAACGTGAGCTATCACTGCTCAGGAAATATTTTCTAGCGCACAATGAGCGTGCATTATAGACTAAATGCGCTGGTTTATTCCTTGCAAACTCTATTTTCCTTTCGTACATTAAGCGCGCGTTAGTGCCTAAATGTGCTGCTTTTGCCAATTTCAACCAAATTTTCAATCTTTATGTTCTTATTTCCTTTTGCTATATTGACACTCCCAATCACCTAAACTTTAACTATACTTCCATTACCATGTTTTGATCACCACTACCCCTTAATAGGTCCGCACGAACTCCGAGATTGACTCTATTACCCTCTCAAACTTACATAAATAGCCCGAGTCAAAAATACGAATTTACGGGACTTTATATCCTCCCCCGCTTAGGATCATTCATCCTCGAATGAGGGTCAAAGTTTTCCATAGACACCCATAGCGTCTCAATTCTTCACTCAAACCCCAGACATTCGAAATTTGACTAACTCCCCAAATTTCCAAAAATTTTGGCAGAGTCTCCCCTGTATTTAGGCCTATCCTGTTACACCCCATGTTTTTGTATGTGAAAGTACGTCATAAGTTAATTGATGTAAACTTGAAAATGAGATCCTCTTTGAAAGTATATAATGTGATTTAATGATGTTACGTCCCATTTTTGCAAGCCTTTAAGAGTTATCATTCGGGGAAAAATATTTCTAAGGGGACATATTGTTACACCTTGTACTTTAGACGTCACTGTCATTATAGGATTATCTAATGTAAGCTCAAAAAGGATAATATCCTTCTACAAGGATAAGAAAGGTTTACCGAAGTCTTAAGTAAGTTGAGATGAATATGAGACTTTTTAATCATGATTTAAATGAGTTTAAAGTCATGATATGACTATATATGATGTTTGGATATGAAATATAAAGTTATGAAAAAATCGGATTAAAGTTGCGGACACACCGACTAAGGATTTGCCTTGTAACAGAGCGTTTTGAGCAATATATTTCGTGTACTGTATGGTGTCTTTTTGGGACATATTATATACCAAAGGGAAGGTCTTGGAATATAGTTTCCAATGCTCTTAACCATTCATTCATACAACATCCGGATAAAAAGATATATGCGTCTAAAGAAAAGCCAATGCGAGGGTGCCAAGTAACACCTTTTTGACTTTTAAAAAAAGGGATATTTACATCCCTTACCTCACCTCTTTCTCCATTTTTCCAAGGAGCACGACCAAATAACACCCCTAACCTTACTCTTAAGCTATGTACAAGGGCTTCAAACAAGATTATCATCCCACGCATGAAATCAAGAAGCGATAACATTAAAACGATCCCTACGAGGTAAGTATCACTATATCGCCTCTATTTTTCTTTGTAGTTTGAGTTTTGAATGTATTTAATAGTTAATAATATGCCTAATTTCTGTATTTAAGCTTTTAAATATCAATAAAGGTTGATAAATCCGTTTCCTAATAGTTAGAACTCACGGGACAGTGATCGGAAGCCGTGAGTTCGAGTTATTTGACTTGTAGTGGACTATTTTGTGGGTTGTTTCGTGTTTCTTTTGGGCTGTCTATTATGCTATTGTTTAATGGAGTTTTGGAGGAGAAATGGTGTGGAGAAACACCACATAATGGCGAAATGGTGGATTAGTCATTCTTCGTAAACCCCATAATGGCTGAGATGATATGATGGGATGCCCTCAGAGGCTTGATGATGTTATGTACGCATATACCTCTGAATGGTATGGCATTTATATGCACATGCATGACATTATAAAATTTTCATGATTCACAGAGCTATTCAGAATTATAGGTTGAGTTCTTTACTCCCTGTTTCTTTCATGTCTTTTATATACTACTGCCATGCCTTGCATACTTAGTACTTTATTTGTACTGACATCCCTTTTGCCTGGGAAACTGTGTTTCATGCCCGCAGGTCCGGATAGATAGTTTGAGAGTCCTCCTAGTAGGCTATCAACTCAACGGAAAGTGTTGGTGTACTCCACTTGCTCCGGAGTTTCCAATCTGGTCAGTTTGATTTGGACATGTATTGATTGGTATGGCGGGGCCATATCTCAAACTTTATGACATTTATGTACTCGTAGAGGCTTGTAGAGAGATGTCATGTATATGGATACTTGTATGGACTTGTCGGCCTATATTTTGAGTATACAAATGATCATGTCGGCCTTATAGGCCCGTATGTCACATGTATAAGTTTGTATATCATATCGGGTCATCCTATATATAGTATTCCCATATGTTTTATTCTTGTTATCTCATGATAGCCCTTCTAGACCATTTACCCGTAATGGTATGATAAGAAAGATACATTACGTTGGTGCTCGGTTAGGTAAGACACCGGATGCCCATCACGGCCCATCGGTTTGGGTCGTGACAAAAGTGGTATCAGAGCAGTTCTATCCTAGGAGTCTACAAGTAGTGTCTAGTAGAGTCTTGTTTATGGGTGTGTTGTGCACCACACTTATAAGCAGGAGGCTATAGGGCATTTAGGACTGTCACTCTTTCTTCTTACTCTAGATCGTGTGGTAGAGCTCAGTTGTAAGAGTTCAGACTCCTAAATTTATTTTATTCATAATACAACGATACCTACATCCAGAAAGACAGTTGGTAAGAGATTTAATGTGGCTGTGGAAGAGTTGAGTCAGAGGAACTCGATTTTGCATCATGCTTATGATGAGTAAATGTGAGGTCTTTAGCAGATCATGTGTGTACTAAGATGTGTAAGCTTCTTGATAAGGAGCCCTAAGACAAGAATATCTATCCACCTATATGGTAAAAAGAAATAAGAGAATTACAAGGTAGATACAAGTTTTGGCAAGTAAAAGAAGCAAGATAAAGAAGGGCACGAGGTACCTAGTTAATGAAGATTATCAGTATTTGCAATTCAGGTAGAGAAATATAAGCTTTATGAGTTACTTTCATCAATAATAGAGTTATATACAATTGGCCACACTCATCTTAATTATGCCCTATGGGAGCCATCAGATATAGTTTAAGAGAAGGATATGATATCAGAATCCAGCTGGGGTCAGATATGAATACTAGAATTTTCAGAAATTTTAGAAGATAGGCAATAGAATCCTAGAAGGGATAAATATTTACCTTAGTATGACTCCAGCCCCGAGTAAAAAATAAGGAGAATGTTAGGCATTACGAAGAGCCAGTGAGATGAAGCAAGGGGAGCTAAAAGTGAAAGAACGTTTTGTTGAAGTTTTTATAATAAAGTGATAGACAAAAATATTATCCGGAGAATAAGAGGGGAATAAATGAAGCATCATGAGTAAGATGTGATATATGGGTGATAACGGTAAATCAAAATATGACACGATGATGGAGTCTATAGTCAAGTGAAGGAAAAGACAAGATGAGACATGCCTTGAAACAATAGAAGAGTATAATCCATAAAGTCATATCCTTCTTTCGAGAAAGTGACTCCAACGTGATTACCAGAAAGAAACGTTAGACCCCGGAGTAATAGAAATTAGTACAAGCTGGTGAACAAGATAAAATGAATATGAATTAGGGACCAAATTATTTGACAATAGCCGGAATCATGAGAATTTTAGAGATCACGTTCCGGCGATAATAGAATGGACAATAGAAGAATAACCTTAAAAGGTCATTCAGGAAGACGCTTCCCTAAAGCGAGCATTATGAGCAAAGTTAAGCTTAAAGGACTAAGTGTGCCAGTTACACTAGGTGCCACCCTCGTGTGTAAGAACTTTAGTTATCCTTGGTATAGAAGGGTTACCGTAAAGCGGGTAAGATGTCAGTAAAGATGTGAAAAGACGCCAAAGATGAAGAGGTAACTATGGAATAGTAAAGAAAGAATGCGATAAAAAGGTGAAAGGACTGAGATTGCATTTATTCAGATCCTACAGATATGATACGACTCCAGAACATTATGCAAGCATGACGCCGGGGAGAGGCAGTAAGGGTTCCACACCAGATGATACTGATAAATAAGTGGGAATGAACACTCGATACATAAGGAGCCAGTACGAGAGGTAAGTTAAGACAAAGGACATAACTCAAAAAGGGTTACACAGAATATAGATATGAGAATGGACTAACAAGTAGTCTATAGTGTATTCAAGAAGAGTCTAGTTGTGGCTAGACAAAAGGATACAAATAAATCAACAGATCGTGCAAGATAAACATAGTGAACCCCAACATAGGGAATCCAGTCTCGCAGATACGAGATCGCAATTATTGAAAAAATTTCAGATAAGAGTTGGGGTAGTTAAAGGTACTATGTAAGTGTTCCAAAAATAAAAAAGAGTACCACTGGGGAGACATTCAAAATTTTAGTTCAAAAGCAACCCAACGAGCATAAGGGCGCGAAGGTATGTAACTAAGGATAATTATAGGCGAGTAAGAACATCAAATATTCCTTCGGGTATGCGATGTAATAAGCTCGTAACTTTAGGAGTCAGAGGGTCTCCACTATGTACTACCCCAAAAGACTAGCTGAGAAAATAAGGAAGAAGGCTTCAACCTAAGCATAGTGACATAAAGAAGAAATGGTCTTGTAACAATAGTCTCACTACAATATTTTATACACTCCATAAGAAAGTGGCACCATCGTGGCTAATGAATGGGAAGTAAAAATCAAAGGTGATATTTGAGATCATATGAGGTACAGGAAATTCCATTATTCGTGGGCAACAAGATAAGCCAAGTATTCATGCAACAAGTGACAGAACGATCAGGAAAAGTAATTGTTTACATTTAAAGACAACTGAGAAAGTACGAAAGGAAATCTATGGTGCTAGCAATTTAAAGGAAGATTGCGAGTAGTATAAATAGATATGTGTAGGTCGAAAGCTAAAGTACGATAGAGCGACAAGGTTTTAGGTAGACAAGAGTAAGATTATGAAAAGGTAAGTGAGAAAGTAACGAGAGCAGGCAAGGCCTCGAGATTAAGCCTATCAAAACAAGAGAGCTGGTGGTTTCCATAAGTTATAGAAAGCTCGGTATAGTCTAAAGGAACTCAGAGGAGTCTAAGAATATGAGCAATTAGAAGAGATGAAATGCTACCCTGGTAGTAGAATAAGGGTGTAATGGTGATAGATAAGAGGATGACGTTTAGGCTTTTGAATGAGTAATGATTTTAAGAAAAGGGATTTCATGAATTGCATGGGATTAGAATACCTATATAAGATGAATCACATCAGGATGCTATGAAATACGGTTATTGAAGTATAGTATGACCCCTAGGTGGATCAGAAAAATCACTTCAGATGTTCCCCGATGAGACGTGAGACCTAGTGACAATGTATTACGTAAGAGGTCTCAAGTTATCAATGGTAGATATAGATCAACATTAAGGTGAATCAACAATAGATGGATAAAAATTCCAAAGTATAAGAGGAGGTTATAATGCCATTCTTTAGATGAACAATAATAAGGAAGCATTAAATGACTTAGATTTATACATATGAGATAAGCAGTGAGAGAGTAACCTGGAGTTGGGTAGCAGACCTCGGTAATAATAAACCAAAGTAAGTGTTATAGTACGGTATGACCTACCTAGATGCACTAAAGCCATAAGGACAAATAACCAAGGTTGGGAAACAAAATATAGCAATAGTGGTACATTCAAAAAAGTACCAAGCAAAGAACTTCAGTATACCTATAGATGCCCAGAGTGAAAACTTGTCGTAGTCCTGTATATGTTCACAAAGTCAGGCCTAGAGATTGGCTAAAAGCTAGAGGAAAATGAGAGGAGAGTCGCATAGGCGCACATACAAGGACAAAGTCGTACAGACTGCATGATAAAAGGTAGCAATAGTTACGAGATTGGAAGAATTCTGACCATGAGTCGTGGCGTGAGAAAGAGGCCTAAAGAGGGGAATGCCCTGCCTTTGGATTTATACATAGAATAGTTTCCTAGATGGCACCTGATAATATTAAAGTATTCATAAAAGCCATAGATTATGAGAATGATAAGCACACCAGTCAACATTCGAGGACGAATTTTCCAAAGGGGGGAATGATGTTACACCCCATGTTTTAGTTTGTGAAAGTACGTCGTAAGTCAATTGATGTAAGGTTGAAAATGAAATCCTCTTTGAAAGTATATAATGTGATTTAATGATGTTACGTCCCATTTACGCAAGCCTTTAAGAGTTATTATTCGGGGAAAAATGTTTCTAAGGGGACATGTTATTACACCCCGTACTTTAGACGTCACTGTCATTATAGGATTATCTAATGTAAGCTCAAAAAGGATGAAATCCTTCTACAAGGATAAGAAAGGTTTACCGAAATCTTAAGTAAGTTGAGATGAATATGAGACTTTTTAATCATGATTTAAATAATTTTAAAGTCATGATATGACTATATATAATTTTTGGATATGAAATATAAAGTTTGGGACAAATCAGATTAAAGTTGCGGAAAAACCGACTAAGGATTTGCCTTGAAATGGAGCTTTTTGAGTAATAAATTTCATGTGCTGTATGGGGTATTTTTGGGACATATTATATACCAAATTCAAGGTCTTGTAATGTAGTTTCCAACTGTATTAACCGTTCATTCATAAAATGTCTGGATAAAAAGATATAAGCGTCTGAAGAAGGGCCAATGCGATGGCGCCAAGTAGCACCTTTTTGACTTTTAAAAAAATGGGATATTTACATCCCTTACCTCGTCTCTTTCTCCATTTTTCTAGAGAGCACGACCAAATAACACTCCTAACATTACCCTTAATCTCTCTACAAGATCTTCAAACAAGATTATCATCCCAGGCACGAAATCAAGAAGCGATAACACTAAAACGATCCCTACGACGTAAGTATCGCTATATCGCCTCTCTCTTTCTTTGTAGTTTGAGTTTTGAAATATATTTAATACTTAAGAATATTCCTAGTTTCTATATTTAAGCTTTTAAATACCAAGAAAGGTTGATAAATCCGTTTCCTAATAGTTAAAACTCACAGGACGGTGATCGGAAGCCGTGAGTTCGAGTTATTTGACTTGTAGTGGACTGTTTTGTGGCTGTTTCGTGTTGCTTTTGGGATGTCTATTCTACTACTGTGTAATAGAGTTTTGGAGGAGAAATGGTGCAGAGAAACACCACATAATGGCTGGAATCATTGATGAATGACTTCATTATCTTGTTAATGATACTAGTAAGTTAAAGTAAGAAGTCTATAAGGGGTGATATGGGGGATACGGATTCCAATTGGGCTTGTAGCTCGTCGTGAAGTAGTTGTGACTTGTTGTTGTTATATGGTGTCTTGTTATTGTTAATTTTGTTATTGATAATTATGTATTGCTGGATTTCTCTGGTCATTGTTGTTGGTATATGGTATTGGAGGAGGCTCTTGTTACAGGGGAAATGCTGCCCAAATTTACATAAACGAGCTACTAGTTTAAGTTGCGGACTTAGCCTTTATTCAACACTGATTTTAAATCTCCTTATGCTATGGTAGATTGAGTTGAGTTATTTGAAGAATTGCTTGGAAGGTATTAAGGACTAAATAGAGTTAAGGTATGCTAAGGCTATCCATTCTTTCCTGTTGGCATGATCCATATGATACAAATGAAACGTGCAAACGCGGAACATTCATAAAAGACTCTTATTCATAGAAGTACTAGGGGTGCCTATATTCTTGATTCCCCATGTGTCCTATTATTATATCTTCTGTTCATGGGTATCAGAAAAATACATAAGTTGCTAAAGTTTATCCGAAGGCATTTTGATCTTATCATATTCCGAGAAATCTTACTGTCTTACTTCATTATGCATTGCATCCATTTATACATGTATACTAATCCATGACCAAATGACGTTATATACACGTATAGTATATGTATATGGGGTATGGGGAAAGGTTATGACATTATATACGCACCACCACCTGATCAGCTAGTATACGTTGATGATTTCGCCCATAGTGGCAGAGATGATATGATGGGATGCCCTCAAGGGCTTGATTATGTTATGTACGCATATACCTATGCATGGTATGGCATTTATACGCACATGTATGACATTATAAATTTTTCATGATTCACAGAGCTATTCAGAATTACAGGTTGAGTTCTTTACTCCATGTTTCTTTCATGTCTTTTATATACTACTGTCATGCCTTACATACTCGGCACTTTATTTGTACTGACATCCCTTTTGCCTGGGGACACTGCGTTTCATGCCCGCAGGTCCCGATAGATAGGTTGAGAGTCCTCGTAGTAGTCTATCAACTCAGCGGAAGGTGTTGGTGCATTCCACTTGCTCCGGAGTTTCCAATCTGGTCAGTATGATTTGGACATATATTGATTGGTATGGCGGGGCCATATCTCGAAATTTATGAGATTTATGTACTCGTAGAGGCTTGTAGAGAGATGTCATGTATATGGATACTTGTATGGCCTTGCCGTCCTATGTTTTGAGTATACAAATGATCATGTCGGCCTTATAAGCCCGTATGTCACATGTATAAGTTTCTATATAATGTCGGGTCGTCCTATATTTAGTATTCCCTTATGTTTTATTCTGGTTATCTCATGACGGCTCTTCTAGACCATTTATCCAATATGGTATGATAAGAAAGATACGTACGTTGGTGTTCAGTTAGGTAAGGCACCGGGTTCCTGTCGCGGCCCATCGGTTTGGGTCGTGACATATCCACCTGTTAAAGAACCCCAGAAACCAATCCTAACAACATATTCATATCCCAACAACGTAGCATAGCATGAGAATAACACCAACCACAACCTCATAAGCATCATTTTACCCAAAGGAGCATCTTAGCATAAACTGTACAAGCTTGAACATAATTCATAGAAAGTAAACTCCTAATATTTTTTGTAAAACATAACAAGTGATGATATTTCTTCTTCATCTCTTCCTCGGCCTCCCAAGTGGCCCCTTCCACTTGTTAGTTTTGTCATAGAACTTTCACGGAGGCAATCTCTTTTTTCCTCAACTTTCAGACTTGTCTATCAAGAATGGCAACCGGGATCTCCTCGTAAGTCAATTCTTCATTAAACTCAATAGTCTTTACCGAAACAATGAGTGGCAAATTCCCAAGTCACTTGCTTCAACTGGGACACATGAAACATGGGATGCATAGAGGGTAATGATGGAGAAAATAAAACTCATAGGCTACTTGGCCTATTTCCTTCAAGATTCCATAAGGCCCAATATGCACTGCGCCTACTTTACCTTTATTAATAATTCACATAATGTCTTCATGGGGAAAACCTTGAGAAGAACCCGTTTACTTTCTTCAAAATCCTAAATCTCTACGTCGAACATCCAAATTGGACTTTGGCGATTCCTCAACCTCTTCCACCTTATTCTATGATGTGTTTGAATGAATAGGACCATAGAGTTTCCTATCCAATATGTTTGATCATGGTCATATTACTCCGGATGGATCATTTACTATGCATTGTCATGTGCATAGGAAACTCTATGGTCATATTACTCCGACAACTTAACCCTTCCCGATAGTTGATCCTATATGAGAGGACTAGAGATGCAATAAACTTGTCCTTCAAATTAATAGGTTCACGATATGTGCCAAAATCTGAAACATCTAACTTCAACCATTCACGAGTGAAACCATGTATCCAGGATGTCTTAATATTAGGGTGGATTCATGCATGGGTTAGAGAGGTTCTGATGGTTAATGTGATGATCCGGAGGGAATTGTGAATGATAAACCCTCGTCCACCCAAGGATGTGGAATGCTAGTGAAAGTAAATCCTATGCACATCACAATGGCATAGTAAATGATCTTAGAAGCCGAGTGTTAAAGATAACGGAACCCAATCATGGAAGGTTTGTGAATGCTCATAATGAGTTCGCCACGGGTTTTGTCACTTGAAAAGTACCCAGATGCTAATGAAGGATGGGAAAAACATGACAAATAGCCATGATGCTATGATAACCCCTAAAGTTTATTCGGACTTACTGGAGAGCCCCCTTAAGAATCCTACGAGAAAAGGAGTGTTACAACGACATATGGAAGGACGCAATCTCTCATGGTTATCTAAAAAGTGTTGGGAGACTAGCGCAATGAGTTTACTAAGGAGCATAGTCAGAACATGTGATAGAGGTGTAAAGAGAAAACAAACACTTGTTGTGAGCAAAACATGTTTCTGCTATAATAAATCTGAAACTGCAATACCAGGCCACGTCATGGGCGACCATAATTCTATGAACAAGGTGAGTTACTTACTGCAGAATGATCTAGGTGGACATGAAAGTTATACTGAGTTGGGCAAACGAAAGATCTTCCTATGATGAATTTGTGAGGACATCAAATTTCGGATAAACCTTATGCAGACAATTGACTCTTTGATCGACATACACATATGATAGGTGCTGAGATGTGCTCTTATGTTACCGGACAATGAAAAGGATTCATGATAATGTTCACAAAGTGAGTAAAGTGACTGTTCAAACCATGTGAGCCACATACACAGGAGAGAGGGAGAGTGGATCAAGAAAGATCTCAACACTAGGCTGCTTCACATTAGATTCGATGCCATATAGGTAAATATTATGGTGCACAAGTGAATAGATATTCTCCATTTGAATCAAAAGGTTCTATAAGAAATTCATCAGGTATGGTCCCTGGTTGAGAATTTTGGGAAGCAATTGGGATGTACCAACCTAGGGTTATGACTCAATTTAAGGAAGTCATTATAGGACTCAATTCCTCAAGAGGTTGTAAGTAAGAGAATTATGATAAAGAGGCTCCACGAAAAATGCGTCTAGCTCAAAAAGGTAGGTACATGCAATGTTTTGTGATTCAGTATTTCGTTAAAACCATATTTTTGTAGACTCTTCAATGCAGATGTACATATAAAACAAGGACAATTATGTGGTGTTCAGAATGATGTATCAATGAGTGACTTACTTGGTGACTTTAGGTTGACGGGGTAGTGCCTTAACTGATGCCCCTCGACTCCACATCCATAACATACATTGGTACCATATTGACATACCCCCGAATGACATCTCCTACACTTCTTGTAATGGGGATGAGATCCGCTAAACTGACTCACCCCACTGACCTGATATTTACCCCTTTTGCATACATCATAAGCATCCCCCTTATCCTTCTTCCAGGCCCCCATGGCGGGATTAACAATCTTTGTACCGACTTGCTGTGTGGGCCTTTGGAATTGTCCAAACCTACCACCCCTAACATGCTCCTGAGCATACTCATGACACGACGCCAAATATTCTCTCCCACATAACGAGAAGACCGGTCTGGGTGTACCAAACCTAGGGCATTTGTTATTCTTGTGCCCCCTATTTGCATAACCATAACATATTTCAAGATTCATCCAACATGTTCCCAAATGGCACTTCTTACAAATCAAACAATCCGGCTTATTGGTACTAACAACATTCTTTTGTTTCTTAGGTGCTCTCACCACATGATCCGGTGGAGCGGTGACATTGATAGGGACAAGGACATTTCCCCTAGAAAATAGTTCTTCCAATCCCTCCACGGCTTGAACCATTCTCCCAACAAACGCTTGTGCAATCTCCCCTATATTCAATGGAGGGGTCACTCCCTTTTCGCTGCTTCGAACTCGTGGATTACTCATCTGGAAAAGGAGGCATGGCAAGGAAATTAGCTTCCTATCTTGAGCTCTATCGCATTATCTGGAGTACCAAAGAAGGGTGAAATTCCTAAATGCCCAAATAGGCTCCTAATTATAAATGTGATTGACAACACACCGATAAGGACTGTACTAGACACGGCTCTGAGACATCCTAGGACACTTTAAAATCTTAGACTCTGATACCAAGCTTGTCACACCCCAACCATGGGGAGCGCAACCGGCGCTCGATCGAGACATCCCAGTCTAGCAAGCCTACCGGATGCCTTCTACCCAACCTTACCCACGAATAATTTAAGAGTCAGAAACAAGAAATAGACACGAGAAGAGTAAAATGTTTCACATCTTTTTCAATTACTCAAAGGAGATTCATTTTATAATTTTCAAAAAATTGCAAGTTCATAGTTACGAGGAAAACATGTTTGATAAATATCAATACTTCTAATTTATTACCCAACATCGAACATCACCCACAACATGTCTATGAAGCCTCTAAATACAACAGAAGAGCAGTATGGAAGTGCCGGCGACAAGTCCTCGGCTATACCTCAAAACACAAAGTACAATGTCAAGTGACATAAGGCCCTTAACAGAATAGGGCTCACCAAAACCTATTGAATAGAGGGTAACTGCTAACGAGGATCAAAGTTGTCCGCTGAAGAACCACCTGCATCCATTGAAGATGCAGTGCCCCCGGCAAAAGGAACGTTAGTACATATAGAATAGTACTAGTATGTAAAGCTAAATATCCCCTCATGAAATAGAATGCCAATATAAGAAGGGGAAAATTATGAAAGCAGCAAGTAACAATCAATGATATCCAAATGCCAAGTTAAAGCATAAAAAGTTTCAAAATACGAAAATAATATTATTTTTGGTTGGGAGATCATTAGCACTGATATACCACCATATTTTTACCACGGAGTCCGATCACGCCCGGTATATCGCTTCATTAGTACTTTCAACCACTAACAGCATAATTATTTCATTGGCTCTCTTGGCTAGACATATGATTCTTCATTCATGGCACGATGGAAGTATCTCATATTCTACACTTTCATTTCTTTACTTTCAAGGATCATCATCATAAACATCAACATATAGAATATTCCGAAAATCATAACTTTAAGTTCATTTCTAATGACGACTTTAAACATAATGGGTTTCTTTCTAAAGAAATGGAACAAAATAACTGGCAATCAAAGCACAAGTAAAATCATAAACGAGTAATATAGTATTTATTTTTGAAATACTTTTTCCAAAAGGGCAATGCACAGCCTCAACTCATGAATTTGTAAGAACTCAAAACACATTGGAATTACTTGCAAAATAGATCATGGTGATATACGGTTGAAACATGGGTTCAAATCATATGCATCAGTTACAACAACCATATTCGAACAATTTCCCACTAAGAGGAGGGTAATATGATACGGAAGGTTTAAACATGACTTGACTACGTAAACTTTTAAGCAATTCTATTTTCAGAATCAATTCGGAACAGTTGAGTTAAGGCTCACTTCATAATCTTTCACACATCATTTCATTTCATTGGCACTATTGGCCACAAGTACAATTTCCATTCCTGGCACGGTGCCCACACTTTATATCTCATACTTACTTCTTTCACTTTCAAGCATCTCTATAGATTACCAACAATAAGAGCATTTGAAGTTAAGACCTTGCGTACGTATATGAACAATAGAAATCTTAGGCACATTGAGTTTTCTTTCCAAGTTAAGCATAACAGACTTTCATTTGAAACATGAATTAAAGTCATAACATTTTAATACATAAACCATACTTGAACACATTCTCGAAAGAGATCATGATAAGATAAGAGCAATTGGAACACGCTTTGAGTATATACATCTTTCAACATAATGCTTATTTTGGATAATCGAATTCATTAAGAACAACTCGGAACATGGGAATTAAGAACCTGGGCCAAACATACTTGAAACTTACGGAAACATTATGGAATTCGATTCTAAGAGAGAAGATTAGCCAATATACCTTGATTCAACTCTTAAGTGATATTAAAATCTCCCACTACTCTTACAACTTCAATCTATATCAACATAATTCAATTAGACCAATATTAGTTAAAATTTCCAAATTTTAGGTTATTTAGGCATTTTATCAAACACCAAGAGTGCATAGCATTCTACTACCTCTAGTCATGGTGTTTCTTCATCCAACAATCCCTCCTTCCCACCAACCAGAGATACTACAACATCCTTTGTCTACAAACTGCCTTCTTTGGTACTATTTTAATCATCAAAGAACCCACATCCACCAAATTTTACTAATTAACTCATTACAAAATCTCTACAACACCCAATAATCTTGGTTAGGCACTTATGGCCTCCGATCACTATCCCATAAATGATACTACTTATTTCTTGCTCATATATTCACTAGCAATCCATGCATATAGGTTTAAGGGTGAAGGATTACCTCTTGCAGCCCAAATCTAGAAAGCAAACTTTTGGGGTGTTCTTGGGATTTTGGAGAAACCATATAGAATCCAAGATAAAATCCTATCGTAACAAGTGATTGAGAAGTGAAATCATCATAAAAACACTCTTAAAAACTCATGTTAAGTGTGTATTGAAAGCCTTGGTCGGATGGGTGATGGAGAGAAAAGCTCTAGCCTTGAAATCCTTTTATTTTTCTCTCCCCGCTCATGTACTTTTATATTGCAGGGGACCTCGCGGCAGGCGCGCAACGTGAGCTATCACTGCTCAGGCAACATTTCCTAGCGCACGCTGAGCATGCGTTACAGACTAAATGCGCTGGTTTATTCCTTGCAAACTCTGTTTTCCTTTCGTGCGCTGAGCACACGTTAGGGCCTAAATATGCTGTTTTTGCCAATTTCAACCAACTTTTCAATCTTTATGTTTTTATTTTCTTTTGCTATATTGACACTCCCAATCACCTAAACTTGAACTATACTTACATTACCATATTTTTATCACCACTACCCCCTAGTGGGTCCGCACGAACTCCGAGATTGACTCTATTACCCTCTCAAACTTACATAAATAGCCCGAGTCAAATATACGAATTTACGTGGCTTTACATAAGTAAATATATGTTTAGTATAAATTAAAAAAATTAACAAACATATGATCTATTATAATATTCTTACGGGAGAAGTTTCTTAGTAACACATGATACGTCTGACAATAATTTTTTGTTCATGTACACTTTCAAAGTTAATCGAATTTAATAATTAAACATAAAAATCAATATAATACCTAAATAATGATATATTCTATTTAATTTTAAATTATCTAAATACCACTTCAAATTCGAAAAAGATATAAGAATTAATGAATAAATCTTGTACATAAAGTTTTTCAGGCAAAAAGCAACGGGAATGCAACAAACATAGCCAAGTTGAAGATGCCTCATCATATTGGTAGCAAGCCGATTAGAGCAATTATTTATCATAAGGTGTTATAATATATGGTCTTTTCATTTTTCAAATATTGAGGAGGCATTATTTGACATTTTTACTTTAATGTGAAGGGCGGAAAGGATGGCAGTCTACCAGATTTGGCAACTATTTTCTTTGAGACTCGCAAGAAGAATAACAAACTTGTTGAATCTGAGACAATTATAAAACATGTGTGTTTCATTAATTAAACATGTAAAAACTTTTAGTTGTGGTTCTATTGGAAATTTTTCTTTATATATTTTGAAGGCTCAAATTCAAGAATTGGTGCAGTCCGAACCATCTCTTCTGTAATGACCCAATCAGTTATTTTGACTGTTAGAACCCCGTTCCCCTAAATAAGACTTTTTGTATGTAGTTTTACTAATTTATGACTTACGGGGATGGTTGGTTCGGGATTTGGAAGTGTTCGGGTTGAAATTGGAGCACTTGGTTCCTTAGTTGGCTTTAAAAAGGGCGAGTTTGACTTCAGTCGATATTTTTAGAAAACGACATCGGAATCGAGATTTGATGGTTCCAATAGGTTCGTATGATGATTTTGGACTTAGGCGTATGTTCGGATCGGATTTTGGATGACCCGGAAATGTTTCAGCACATATTGTAGAAGTTGGTATTTTAGAAAAATTTCATAAATTTTGGGCTGAAGTGTATTTTAATGTTATCAATGTCTGTTTGGGATTCTTAGCCTAGGAATAGCTCCATGTGATGATTCTGGTCTTAGGAGCATGTTCGGATGTTAATTTGGAGGTCCGTAGGTCATTTCGGCGTCAATTGGCAAAAGTTGGAAATTTGGATAATTTTGAGAAATTTGACCGGGAGTGGAATTTTTGATATCGGGGTTGAATTCTGATTCTGGAAGTTAGAGTAGGTCCGTAATGTCAATTATGACTCGTGTGCAAAATTTGAGGTCAATCGGACATAATTTGATAGATTTCGGCATCGATCGTAGAAGTTTGGAATTTCGAAGTTCATTAAGTTTGAATTGGAGGGTGATTCGTAATTTTGATGTTGTTTGGTGTAATTTGAGGCCTCGCCTAAGTTCGTAATATGTTTTGGGACATTTTGGTATATTTGGTTGAGGTTCTGAGGGCCTCGGGTGGATTCCGGACGGTAAACGGATCAAGTTTGGATTTTTGAAGAGCAGTTGTTGCACCAGGCTTCTGGTGTAACTGCACCCGCGGAGGGCTAGCCGTAGGTGCGAGCTCGCAGAAGCGAGACCAAAGCTCACATAAGCGGCCAAGTGTTGGCGGCCGAGAATTCGCAGGTGCGGACGTGAGGGGCACATATGCGCGACCGCAAGAGCGGTCCAAGAACTGCAGAAGCGGGATCCAACGCAGGTGCGGCGCATGCACCACAGAAGCGAGCCGCCGATCGCAGAAGCGGACAAGCCGACTAAGGGGGAATGCCGCATCTGCGAGGTTATTTCCGCAGATGCAGAGCCGCAGAAGCGGAAATCGTGGTTGGGCAGAATGTTTTTAAAGCTGGGTTTGGGTTCATTTCACCCATTTTCCACACGACTTGGGAGATGTTTGGAGCTCTTCAAGGGAGTATTTTTGCCATCCAATGCAAGGTAAATGATTCTCACCTATTGCAAGTTTACTTGGTTTACATATGGATTTAAACATGAAAATTAGTAGGAATTTGAGATTTTGAAGAAAAACCTAGAAATTTATAATTTTGAATTTTGACCACGAATTTGGGCATGGAATTGGATGGAAATTGTATATTTGAGTTCTTCAGATTATGGGTAACGTCTTCCTTCGAAAATATTCAAAATACGGGCACGTGGCCCCGGGGTGAATTTTACCGTATTAGGTTGGGTAATTAATTTAATAGCCTAATTTCGAATTATTGACCATGTATTAATTATTTTATATAATATTCGAATAGTTTCGGATTTTTCGGCACAGAATTTGGGATTTTTACACGACATCGTGATCGGAAGTGGGCTATGAGACAAGGTAAGTGTCACGACCCAACTGGAGGGTCATGACTAGCACCCGGGCCATACTTGCCGAGCACCAACGTACATTTTATCTAACCTTCCTTATTATCTTTAAGGGCCGACAAGATCAATATAAATAATAGACATGGATCATGAACATCCAACAATGAAAGATAATGTCATGAACATACATAACATGGGACGACAAGACTGTCAAGAAACTATATATAAGGTACGAGCTAACATGATGCCATGAAAGACTATACAACAAAAATCAGCCGACAAGGCATTCTAAACCATACATAAGTCGACACATGTCTATGAGCCTCTAAAGGAACATAAGTGCTACAACATTGCCGGAACAGGGCCCCGACATACCCATAATGTCTATAACAAAAATGCATACCAAGACCACGGCAAGTCCGGAGAAGGGATCTCGCCAATAACCGCTGAACTGGACAGCCTACTGTGGTGGGGGAGCTACGTCTACCTGTCTATCAGGACCTGCAGCACGACATGCAGCGTCCACAAATAAAAAGGATGTCAGTACGAATAAAGTACTGAGTATGTGAGGCAAGAAAGCATAAGTAAGAACAGTAATGTAAACAGGGATAGAGAATATACAACCTGTGACATCTGGGTACCTCTGAGGGCTACTGACATGAAATACATGATACATACATATATATACATAAACTTTTAAAACATACGCCTTTGTGGGCATCACCATCATCATATCGTACCCGACCATAATAGGCTCGGTAAAACGTACCCGGCCATCATAGGGCTCGGTAGAATCGTACCCGGCCACGTGGAGCTCGGTAAAACCCAACTGATCAGTGGTTGCACAATAGGTGCCGTACCCGGCCGACTATAGCGCGGCTCGGTAGAGTAAAATAGATACATATATATGATGCATGCTGGACTCATTGGAATCACATTTTGAACCTTTCGGAGTGACGTAAGGTCGGTATCCTTCGTACATGTCATTAGGATTAACTCTTCATCAAGAATCTTATAAGAATAAAGAACTACCAACAACATTGATAATATAAGAATAAGAGAAGTAACATCAATATCAATCGTTTCATAAGAAAGGCAGCAATGTAAGTACTGCTAGCTTCTAAGAGTAGAGTATCTTTGGGAGCTCGTTCATTACATTATGTACAATTGGAGTCGTGCAAAAGAATGAAGGGGATAGCCTCACATACCTTGTATATACTGCCCAACCTCAAGCTATGCAAATATCACGACTCCTTAGTCTACAATAAGACAAATGACACTATCATTATCGTTTAAGCGTCGTAACTATTATGTATCGACCACAACCTATTTTACGATGAAACGGACAGCACCTCCCCTATTTATATGACTTCCCACAAGTCAATACAATCACCAAACAGCCCAAACAACATCATTAATAATCATATTGAGCCTCCAAAACAGTCCACCAACCAACAACATTACTACCAAGCCTTTCGATATATATTTCACAAGTTCTAGCTTCAACGACTTAGCTGCAACTTGGATAATCTTAAATATATATAGAGTAAGAGGTTCCTTACCTTTAAACAGAAAGAACAACTCCAATTTGACCTTAATTTTCCACGAAATATCCCTTCAATTCTGCCACAAGAACAAGGAAGCGAAACTAGCAATTAATTCAGGTTTTTCGGCACTAGAATTACTTTAGAAGACTTGAAATCACCTAGGGTTGATATTAAAAACTTGAAGGTGTATTTACAGGACATAAAACACTTAAAACAACCTCCCACACGAGCTGGAACAACACAAAAATCAGCAACAACAAGAAGAACAAGAAACTTACTAGCGCCACGGGATTCCCGACATTTGATTTGTGTTGTTTGCCCTTTGTTTGGGTCTTGGATCATGAGAGAACCTTGAGAGACTGTTTTTAGGGTTATAAGGTCTGAATATACTGAAAAATAATGACTTAAAACGGGGTTGAGGTATCTTATATATGTCCATATGTCTTAAACCGCCTTTGTGGGCCCCATAGAGAGCAGCTTGGCCCACTCTCGCGAAAATGCGAATATCTCTCTATTCCGAGATCGTATCGACGAACGGTTTAATGCGTTGGAAACTAGACTCATAGATCTTCAATTCGATAGGTAGATCACTCCATAATTCCAAGCACATTGGGAGAAAAATGCAGTAACATTTGACCTAAAGTTTAAGTAAAATTATAAACCTAAGTTGCGACAACTTTTATCGACTTTTGTTTCATAACTCGCTTGACTTCAAGACTTATGATGCGGATATTATATGATTCAAATACATTAAAACAAGACCTCTTGGGACAATTAATCACCTCTAGTATTACCCGAAAATACGGGTTACAACATCCTTGATTCGTTTAACTTCAAATACTTGTTAACCACTCTTATACACCCTTGTATCGTTTAAGACCAATATGATTAACTTCTTATCATCTCAAAGATAATCTCTTCTTGGATTTACGTCGACTAACTTACGGCATGATCTATGGTATGCGAATTTGGGTTGTAACACCCTCTCCCCCTTAGGAACATTCGTCCTCGAATGTAAGGGTTTATGGGGTGTCTAACTCATTGTGGATTCCGACGGAGATTTTTGGCTGAGTTTCCCCTATAAAATGGACACTAGCCAAACTTGCAAGCAGTTAAACCTAACCTATGGCCTTACAAGACTATACAAAGCATTATGGATTTGTACATTATCTGCATATTACCATTTTGTATTAAAAAAAAGAGTATTCACAAGCTATTGCTTACCTCATAGAGCCGTTTCACCTTATAATGCGTCCTTCTTTCCCCCGGCATCCTCGTTATCTTCACTCTGGAATAGGTAAGGGTATTTAGACTTCATCTCCTCTTCTGCTTCCCATGTCATTTCTTCTATATTCTTGTTCCTCCATAATACTTTCACGGAAGCTACATCCTTTGTTCTCAGCTTGTGGACTTGTCGATCTAATATAGCCACTGGCACTTCATCATATGATAGATCCTTTGTAACTTGTACATCTTTGATAGGGACGACCCGAGAAGGGTCTCCAATACATTTCCTTAACATAGATACATGGAATACCGGGTGGACAAATTCCAATTCAGATGGCAATTCTAACTCGTAAGCAACCTGTCCAATTCGTCGAAGAATTTTGTACGGCCCAATATACCGCGGACTCAACTTACCCTTCTTCCCAAAACGCATAACACCCTTCATCGGCGAGATCTTCAGGAAAACCCAATCACCAACCTCAAATTCCAGATCATGACGTCGGACGTCGGAATAAGACTTTTGCCTGCTTAGTGCCGTCCTCAGTCGCTCTTGTATCATTTTCACCTTCTCAATGGCTTGGTGAATCAAATCTGGCCTATATAATTTTGTCTCACCGACTTCAAACCATCCAACTGGTGATCTACATCTCCTCCCGTACAGTGCCTCATACAGGGCCATTTTAATACTGGAATGGTAGCTATTATTGTAGGAAAAATTCCATAAGTGCCAGATGGTCATCCCAATTCCCCTTGAAATCTAGAACATATGCTCGTAGCATATCTTCAAGCGTCTGGATGGTACGTTCAGCCTGTCCGTCAGTCTGCGGATGGAATGCAGTGCTGAGATTTACTTGTGTGCTTAAACCCTTCTGAAAAGACCTCCAAAAGTTACCCGTAAATTGAGCTCCTCGGTCTGATATAATAGATACCGGCACACCATGAAGCCTAACAATCTCCTTGATATACAATTTCGCATAATCTTCAGCCGTGTAAGTTGTCTTAACTGGCAGAAAATGGGCAGATTTTGTAAGTCGATCAATTATCACCTAGATGGAGTCAAACTTATGATAAGAGCGAGGTAATCCAATAATGAAGTCCATATTAATCACCTCCCATTTCCAGGTCGGAATCTCTATATTCTGAATCAATCCACTAGGTTTCTGATGCTCGATCTTTACTTGTTGACAATTAGGACACTGGGCTACAAATTCTGCAATAGACTTCTTCATGTTATCCCACCAATACTGCTCCTTAACGTCATGATACATCTTTGTCGAGCCAGGATGGATAGAATATCGGGACTGGTGAATCTCAATCATAATCTTCTCTCGCAACCCTGCCACACTAGGTACACATAATCGGCCCTGGTATCTCAGTGTCCCATCTCCTCCGATCTTGAAAGCTGTAATCTTACACTGCTGAATTCCCTCTCTCAATCTTACTAAGGTAGGATCTTCATATTGCCGTGCTTTTACCTTGGCTACCAAAGATGATTCTGCTGTATTCTGTACAGTAACACCTCCGTCATCAGAGTCCAACAATCTGATTCTCATATTGGCCAGCTGGTGAAGCTCTTTGGTCAACCCTTGTCTACCTGCCTCAATATGTATTAAGCTTCCCATTGACTTACGGCTGAGAGCATCTGCCACAACATTAGCTTTACCGGGATGGTACAATATCTCGACATCGTAGTCTTTCAGTAATTCAAGCCACCTACGCTGCCTCAAATTCAACTCCTTCTGCTTGAAGATGTATTGTAAACTCTTGTGATCTGTGTAGATGTCAACATGGACGCCGTATAAGTAGTGCCGCCATATCTTCAAAGCATATATTACTGCAGCCAATTCCAAATCATGAGTCGGGTAATTCTTTTCATGCTTCTTCAATTGTCTTGATGCATAAGCAATCACCTTCCCACGTTGCATCAATACACACCCCAAACCTATACCTGAGGCATCACAATATACCACATCACCTTCTGTTCCTTCTGGGAGAGTGAGCACTGGCGCAGATGTCAATCGATTCTTTAGCTCTTGAAAACTATGTTCACAAGCATCAGACCACTGGAACTTGGTAGCTTTCTGTGTTAACTTAGTCAATGGTGCTGATATAGTGTAAAACCCTTCTACAAACCGCCTATAATATCCTGCTAGCCCCAGGAAGCTGCGGACTTCTGACGGTGTTGTAGGTCTCGGCCAATTCTTCACTACATCGATCTTCTGAGTGTCGACACTAACACCCTCATCAGATATCACATGGCCAAGGAATGCTACTGAGTTCAGCCAGAATTCACATTTAGAGAGCTTAGCATATAACTTATGATGCTGAAGGGTCTGTAATATTATCCGCAAGTGGCCCGCATTTCCGCCTCCAAATGAGAATACACCAGAATGTCATCAATGAATACGATCACGAACACATCAAGATAGGGCCTGAATACACTATTCATGAGATCCATAAAAGCTGCTGGGGCATTTGTTAGCCCGAACGACATCACTAAGAACTCAAAATGCCCATATCTTGTCTGGAAGGCCGTCTTTGGAATATCCTTCTCCTTAACCCTCACCTGATGATACCCTGAACGCAAGTCAATCTTGGAGAAATACTTGGCACCCTGGAGTTGGTCAAACAGGTCATCAATTCTTGGAAGTGGATACTTGTTCTTTATTGTAAACTTATTCAACTGTCGATAATCGATACACATCCTTAACGACCCATCTTTCTTCCGCACGAACAAGACTGGCGCACCCCAAGGTGAAGTGCTAGGCCTAATGAAACCCTTATCCAGCAAGTCCTTCAACTGTGCCTTCAACTCTCGCAACTCTGCCGGGGCCATCCTGTATGGAGGGATAGAGATCAGTTGAGTGTCAGGCAATGCATCAATGCTAAACTCAATCTCCCTTTCAGGAGGAAGGCCTGGGAGTTCATCTGGGAAAACATCTGGAAATTCATTGACCACGGGGATTAATTGTAGAGTAGGCGGCTTTGCCTCCGCATCCCTAACGCGAACAAGATGATAAATATAACCTTTTGAGATCATCTTCCTTGCCTTAAGATAGGAAATAAACCTACCTTTCGGCGTAGCAATATTCCCCTTCCATTCAATGGCGGGTTCACAAGGAAACTGAAACTTAACCATCTTCGTACGACAATCAATATTTGCATAGCATGAGGCCAACCAGTCCATTCCCATTATCACATCGAAATCAACCATTTCTAACTCAAATAAATTTGCCGAGGTTTGACGACTACAAATCATCATAGTGCAACCTTTATAAACCCTTCTAGCAATCACAGAATCTCCTATCGGAGTGGATACCGCAAGTGGTTTACTTATCAATTCAGGTTCAATGCCAAACTTATTAGCCACAAAGGGTGTAACATATGATAAGGTAGATCCTGGATCAATTAGCGCATATACATCATAAGAAAACACAGACAATATACCTGTAACAACATCCGAAGATGACTCGAGATCTTGTCGACCTACTAGAGCATAGGTTCGATTTTGAGCACCACTCGAACTCGGCACTGAATCTCTACCTCTACCACGACCTGTCGACTGTTGAAAACCTTATGCTGGAGGTCGAACTGATGAGGAAGAACCAGACATAGATCCAGTCGGTTGAGCCATACCACCACCTCCTCTGTTAGGACAATCCCGTATCATATGGCCACGCTGTCCGCAAGAATAGCACGCATCGGAACCTCGACGGCACAGTCCAAAGTGGGCCTTGCCGCACTGATCACAATGAGGTGTTGGGGGTCTCGTCTGACTAGTATCTCTATGAAATTGTGAGCCTGATGCCCTCAAACTCTGACCTGAACCAGAATAGGTAAATCGATCATACCGAGGCCTCTGAAACTTTGAAGGAGCACTAGCTACAGTTGGTGCCGAACTCCTCGAAGATTGGGGCCTGATACTGCCTCTGAACTCATCAGAATACCCTACAAATCTCGCCCTCTTATGCTGGCCCCTATCCTGCTCCCTATCTGCCCTTTGCTGGCGCCTACGATCCTCTAGGGTCTGGGCATAAGCCTGAATACGGGAAATATCCATGCCCTCTACCAAGGAGGCTATTGTGCACTCATTTATTAGATGTGGTCCCAACCCGTTCACGAACAGATGCACCCTATCACTCATCTCGGCCACCATATGGGGAGCATACCTTGCTAAAGAATCAAACTGTATACTATACTCTCGTACACTCATATTACCCTGTCGAAGGTTCAAGAACTTATCAGCTCTAGCTCGTCGTATCTCAACTGGCAAGTAGTGACGAAGAAAGGCCTCAGAAAATTCCTTCCACATGGCTGGAGGAGCGTTCGGACCCCTAGATCTCTCCCAACTATCATACCAGAAAATCGCTAAATCCCGTAACCGATAAGAAGCCAACTCTACTGGCTCCGTATCACTAGCATGCATAACCCACAATGTACAATGAATCTGATCAATAAATATTTGTGGGTCCTCCTTGGGGTCTGATCCGGTAAACACTGGAGGGTCTAGATTAATAAAATCACGAACTCTCGCACTAACCGATTTATCAGCAGCACCGGTATTCTACCTCTGAGCCTGAGCAGCTACCAAGCTAGTCAACAATTGCACCGCACTGCGCATATCGTTGTCTGTAGTGCCAGACGGAGGAACTGGATGTACTGGGTGCCTCCTAATATACTCTGGAGGAGACGGAGAGGTATGATACGGCATCTCACTCTGAGCCTCACTTTGGCTTGCTCTGGCTGGAGGCACCTGAATGTTAACCTCTCCCACAGCTGTATCAAGCCGTTTACTAATTGCTTGCTTCCTAGTCGAAGGCATCGCTGAAAGAAAACGAGGTGAATATTAGATATGAACACTTACTACTCAACTCTACGCACGATCTAGATTCAGGAAGAAGGTAACAACCCTAGATGTCACGTAGCCTCCTGATTATAAATGTGGCGCGCTACACATCCATAATCAAAACTCTACTAGACACGGCTCATAGACATCCCCTAGGACAGACTTGCTCTGATACCAAGTTTGTCACGACCCAACTGGAGGGTCATGACTAGCACCCGGGCCATACTTGCCGAGCACCAACGTACATTTTATCTAACCTTCCTTATTATCTTTAAGGGCCGACAAGATCAATATAAATAATAGACATGGATCATGAACATCCAACAATGAAAGATAATGTCATGAACATACATAACATGGGACGACAAGACTGTCAAGAAACTATATATAAGGTACGAGCTAACATGATGCCATGAAAGACTATACAACAAAAATCAGCCGACAAGGCATTCTAAACCATACATAAGTCGACACATGTCTATGAGCCTCTAAAGGAACATAAGTGCTACAACATTGCCGGAACAGGGCCCCGACATACCCATAATGTCTATAACAAAAATGCATACCAAGACCACGGCAAGTCCGGAGAAGGGATCTCGCCAATAACCGCTGAACTGGACAGCCTACTGTGGTGGGGGAGCTACGTCTACCTGTCTATCAGGACCTGCAGCACGACATGCAGCGTCCACAAATAAAAAGGACGTCAGTACAAATAAAGTACTGAGTATGTGAGGCAAGAAAGCATAAGTAAGAACAGTAATGTAAACAGGGATAGAGAATATACAACCTGTGACATCTGGGTACCTCTGAGGGCTACTGACATGAAATACATGATACATACATATATATACATAAACTTTTAAAACATACGCCTTTGTGGGCATCACCATCATCATATCGTACCCGGCCATAATAGGCTCGGTAAAACATACCCGGCCATCATAGGGCTCGGTAGAATCATACCCGGCCACGTGGAGCTCGGTAAAACCCAACTGATCAGTGGTTGCACAATAGGTTCCGTACCCGGCCGACTATAGAGCGGCTCGGTAGAGTAAAATAGATACATATATATGATGCATGCTGGACTCATTGGAATCACATTTTGAACCTTTCGGAGTGACGTAAGGTCGGTATCCTTCGTACATGTTATTAGGATTAACTCTTCATCAAGAATCTTATAAGAATAAGGAACTACCAACAACATTGATAATATAAGAATAAGAGAAGTAACATCAATATCAATCGTTTCATAAGAAGGGCAGCAATGTAAGTACTGCTAGCTTCTAAGAGTAGAGTATCTTTGGGAGCTCGTTCATTACATTATGTACAATCGGAGTCGTGCAAAAGAATGAAGGGGATAGCCTCACATACCTTGTATATACTGCCCAACCTCAAGCTATGCAAATTTCACGACTCCTTAGTCTACAATAAGACAAATGACACTATCATTATCGTTTAAGCATCGTAATTATTATGTATCGACCACAACCTATTTTACGATGAAACGGACAGCACCTCCCCTATTTATATGACTTCCCACAAGTCAATACAATCACCAAACAGCCCAAACAATATCATTAATAATCATATTGAGCCTCCAAAACAGTCCACCAACCAACAACATTACTACCAAGCCTTTCGATATATATTTCACAAGTTCTAGCTTCAACGACTTAGCTGCAACTTGGATAATCTTAAATACATATAGAGTAAGAGGTTCCTTACCTTTAAACAGAAAGAACAACTCCAATTTAACCTTAATTTTCCACGAAATATCCCTTCAATTCTGCCACAAGAACAAGGAAGCGAAACTAGCAATTAATTCAGGTTTTTCGGCACTAGAATTACTTTAGAAGACTTGAAATCACCTAGGGTTGATATTAAAAACTTGAAGGTGTATTTACAGGACATAAAACACTTAAAACAACCTCCCACACGAGCTGGAACAACACAAAAATCAGCAACAACAAGAAGAACAAGAAACTTACTAGCGCCACGGGATTCCTGACATTTGATTTGTGTTGTTTGCCCTTTGTTTGGTTCTTGGATCATGAGAGAACCTTGAGAGACTGATTTTAGGGTTATAAGGTCTGAATATACTGAAAAATAATGACTTAAAACGGGGTTGAGGTATCTTACATATGTCCATATGTCTTAAACCGCCTTTGTGGGCCCCATAGAGAGCAGCTTGGCCCACTCTCGCGAAAACTCAAATATCTCTCTATTCCGAGATCGTATCGACAAACGGTTTAATGCGTTGGAAACTAGACTCATAGATCTTCAATTCGATAGGTAGATCACTCCATAATTCCAAGCATATTGGGAGAAAAATGCAGTAACATTTGACCTAAAGTTTAAGTAAAATTATAAACCTAAGTTGCGACAACTTTTATCGACTTTTGTTTCATAACTCGCTTGACTTCAAGACTTATGATGCGGATATTATATGATTCAAATACATTAAAACAAGACCTCTTGGGACAATTAATCACCTCTAGTGTTACCCGAAAATACGGGTTACAACATCCTTGATTCGTTTAACTTCAAATACTTGTTAACCACTCTTATACACCCTTGTATCGTTTAAGACCAATAGGATTAACTTCTTATTATCTCAAAGATAATCTCTTCTTGGATTTACGTCGACTAACTTACGGCGTGATCTATGGTATGCGAATTTGGGTTGTAACAGTAAGTCTCTTGTCTAACCTTGTAAGATGAAATTTACCTCATAAGTGATTTAAATTAATAATTGTTGGTAATTGTGAGGGCTACGTATACACGAGGTGATGAGAGTCTGTGCGTAGCTACTAATATTGATGAAGTCCGGGTAGTTTAGGACTCAAATCATGAATTACTTGTGATAATGTATCCTTATATAATTAAAGCAATAGAATTATGTTATAAATTGTTATAGGAAATGATAAAAGATTGAAATCTCACATACTAGAAATTTTGTTCAGAATATTTAACTGTTGTAGAAATTTGTACATCCTCCTGCGTTAAATCTCAAATATATATATATATATATATATATATATATATATATATATATATATATATATATATATATTCTCATTCCGGAGATTCATAAGAAAATATCATCCTTTCTTGTGGAGCGGGCCGAACGCCTCGACAGTATAGATACATCTATGGATCGCGCCACACGTCCCTCGGCAGTGTACACGCCACTCTGGATCGGGCCGAACGACCTCGGCATACATCGTGCCTAATAATAATAATTACATGATACTTTGATATTTTATTGCAGCTTGTAATGCAAATTGATAAATGGGAAATTATTGGAATTTTATGAATTAATTGTTTCTGCTGGTTAAGGAACATTATTGGCATTTCTATAAATCATGTTGATTTAAATATTTCCATTTTAATATTATTGACCCTTAGTGAGTGTTAAAGTCGACCTCTCGTCACTACTTCATCGAGATTAGGCTTTATACTTACTGGGTATACGTTGTTTACGTACTCATGCTATACTTGCTGCACATTTTTGTGCAGGTACAGATATGTCTAGCGGCCGTGTGGGCACAGAGGTGTGGTTAAAATGCGGGGACTTAGGTGAGCTGCATTCTATATTACGATCCGCAGCCAATAGAGTCTCCTTCAGAGTTATTTATATTTTCCTGTCTAAATTGTATTACGGACAGATGCTGTATTTTATTTTACTCTCTAGAAATGCTCATGCACTTGTGACACCGGGTTTTGGAGGCACATATGACTTGTTCAGTAGTATAGTTGGGAAAATATTATTATGTACTTTGTAGATTTTATTCCTTATTATTTAATTGAAGAAAATTTTTTATTTCAAAAATACTAAAATGGGTAACTAAATTAATTAGTCAAGGTTGGCTGGCCTGACAGTGGTGTTAGGCGCCATCACGACCTTTAATGGATTTTGGGTCGTGACAACATGGTATCAGAGCACTAGGTTCACTTAGGTCTCACGAGTCATGAGTGAGTCTAGTAGAGTCTTGCGGATCGGTACGGAGACGTCTGTACTTATCTTCGAGAGGCTATAGGGCTGTTAGGAGCACTTCCCTTCTTGATTCCTTATCGTGCGAATTGATTCCTATGAGGCTTATGCCTTCGTTTCCTTCCTATTTAATCTTATATGACGTGAAGCGCTTGTTATAAATTAGGAATCGAGAAAGTTTAATGGTACTACAGATGTGGTGTAGGATGTTTCTCCCTGCGTATTTGATTGAGCTATTGTTATTGCCTTGCAGAAGGCCGCTATGTCGTTTCAGCTCACTATCAGTATTACCTAAGGTTTTGAGGTTTGGCATTGATTGTTATGACAATTCCTGCATTGCTATCGCACAATGTTCGTGTAATGGTAGGAGGCTTGTCTATGCTTCCAGGCAGTTAATGACTTGAAAGTATGTTTTACTCAGTGCATGATTCAGAGATTCAATATTTTATTTCCGGTGGAGAAAAGGCAATCGGACTACGAATGCTCAGGTTTAGGTCGATGGGGTCACGAGACCTGGTATTTTCAAGCGTGGTGGAATTTTTCATCTATGATGTGGTGACGTCGTCCTTGATGGAATGTGTTAATTTCGCCGGTGTTATGGTCCTCTTCAATTCGCCTTTAGGGAAGAGTATTGTGAATGGTGTTGGGGAAACGACTGTTAGGGGTTGCAGTGTACTGTGGTTCAGAATCGAATTAGTGATCCTAATGTTGATGGCTCAAGGAAGATGATCTTCGGGGAGGTTTAAAGTTGGTGGCGATCTATTAGTTCAAGTGCTACAGAGATAAATATTGATTTAAGGCAACAACTGGGTAGCGAAGGATGAGGAAGGACATGTGGGAGGTGTCTCGCGGTGGTTAAACTTCTAGAAGGCCAAGCATGAGAAACATGAGTCGAGTAATTTTTTAAAAGAGTGAGTTTGACCAAAGTGGGAGAGTGGCAGAGTAGCATATGGGTTCTGTGATAGAATGACTATACGCCTTGAGAAAATTTTGGAGTGATTTGGGATTAATGGTGGACAATGACTAGGTCTACGGACTTAATTTGGAATGTTGGCTGTTATACTGGGGAAAGATTTGGATGCGGCAGAAATGAGTTTGCTCGATATGAAGAGGAATGCAACATGACTTTGGATTGGAATGTATTGTCGCACCTTTAGTTGATGTCCATGAGGAGTGAACAGACTTGTACAGCTGGTGAACGAGCACAGGCTCAGGATGGTTTATTGGTTTCATGGTAATTGTACTCAGTGCAGCGTGGTTGGAGGATGTCAGCATGGAATTTCCATATGTGGGATATCTCCTGTGAGCAGGTTAGCGGTTGCGTGGTGTTGATGGAGCTTCTATGAAGAATTTTACTGGCTACCCGGTAAGAGGTCAAATATGTGAATATGGCTAGTGATTCAGAATGTTCATGAAATGTTTAACATAAGGATTTCGAGGAATTTGGTAGGTCGATTATGCGAGATCATGTCAATGGAGTATAAAGAGTCTTAGTGGGTTCCAGGGTTATGTAATTGTAGCTTCAAGCTAAGTGAGAGAGCCACATCATCTACGATTGGATTGCATGGTTATCTACTTGTGAGGTTTCTGGTTATCTGCATATTGGTGAGTTATTACGACTAAGGAAAGAAAACGTCAGTGATAGTTCGAGTGAAGGATTGGAGGAATGTGTGCTATACTTGGGCTTTATCGGTTCATGTTCAGTTTTGAGAAGACTCAAGGTTTATGCTTCGTGTGGAGGTGATGTACAAGGAAAGTGATCCAGCCGGGTGCTTCTTTGAGAGGATGTTCATGTGCTAGCAGGGCCTTTGAGTTGATTATAGTCGAGACCAAGTTAGGGTGAGTGACTCTCAACAACGGTCTTAGTGGATTCAAAAAATTTAAGTGCGGTGCCTAAGGATTTCGAGTCCGTAGTATAGTTAAGTATCAAGCTTTTGCAGCAGATTATGAAAGGGGCTTGGAGTATTCTACGTTATCTTCGGGCTGCGATGTAGCATTGGAGGAATGGAAGAAAATGACTTCGGATTCATAGAGGAATTATCACAATGGGTGTACCAGTTGAGGATGTAAACGTGAGCACAAAGAGGGTATGAGATGGTACGTGGGTTTTGAGGCAATGTGGGCTCGTGAAATGGAGTCACTCGGGGCGAGTGCGGATCGAGTTCGATATAATTTGAATGGAGCTATTTTAATTCCTAAGGCAAGTCCAGAGTAAATTAGAAGAAGTCGGATCAGTTAGTAATGGTTGAATTGGCATGATGGTGGCAATAGTCAGTTCCTTCAGCGTGTTAAGTTATACGTGTGGTTGGTGGCGGTACGTGCGAGGCCTGACGGCCTCCGTAATTGATTTTATTTTGAAGCACTCGAGTATTATGGCTTGTTATGTATAGATAGATCCCGGAAGAGTTATGGTGGTTTAGACCACTACTTGAGGATTGTATTTTCTACGGTTATGGGAATTCAGTTGCGTGTTGCAATGGTTCTCCTGAAATGCGTTAAGTAAAAGGTTGCTATTTGATGGAGTGTTTAGTCTATTAGTAGATCAGGAGTCATGATGGAATTTTGTACTTTCACGTATTGGTATGTTAGGTGCAGTGAGCGGCATGAGAATTGGGAGTTGAGGATCAAGGTTACAGTTTGGTGTCGACAAGAATGTCAAGAGCTCGGATGAGCAGGAAAGGATTCAGATGGTTAGAGTAAGCTGGTATTGTCTTTAGCGTCACCTGAGATCGGTGTTATGTGTAAGAGGCTTTAAGTACTGATCGCGGATTCCTGATTTGCCTTACAACATTAGTGTGGCCGGTGGTATGGACGTGCAGACTTGTTACCTGGTGCAAAAGATCGTCGGAGTGTATCCCACGGGAAGATTGTATAAGTGTGACATGTAGTCACTTGATTGATTAAAGATTTAGAACCAAGTATGGAGATTGTGGTACTATCACTAATGTGTGAATTTATGTCTGAAGGGCGCTCGGTTTATTTGGTTTTGGAATGTGGAAGTTTGTTTCGGATTTGACGGTTGCTCTTGTGTGTCATGGGAAAAAGGATTATTGTGGATCCTTGAAAGGTTATTAACCCAGTGCGGTACGATCAGAATCGGCTTGAGGTCCGTGGATGGATCTAAATATGAATGTGGGCTCTATATCAAGATGGATGTGTTCATTTCAGCATAACGTTGTTTTCGGAGAGGTCTTCGGGCCTTGGATGTTATTTCTGTTGCCGGCCCTTCCGTGTGGTCTCTATTGTGCCATGTGGGTTGTGAGGTGGTTTAATTATTCGCACTCGTATTCGCACCCGTTAGGCGTCATCACGATATTTAATGGATTTTGGATCGTGACATCTTCCTAACATAGAGAAAAATGCTTTGGACCACAAACTAGTAGTCATGTATTTTTGGCTTTGGGGTGGAGTAAAAGCAAAAGACTTGAAAGATGGCAGTTCCTCGAAGGCCGAATTAAGATCTAAGTTACTTTCAACTCTAGAGCAAAACCAATCATTGAAGTATCGGTTGTCTACTGTAGAAAATGAGGTGAAAGAACTAAAAGAATTTTTCTTGAGTCAACACTCTACTGTCCAGCCTCCGGTGGCTCAACACGCTAATGTCCAGCCTTCGGCATCACCATATCAGGAGAATGACCATTGTTGAACATACCAAGTTAGTAACAACTTACTCATTTCAAATATTTTTTAGTTAGTACATATTTGAATACAATACTTGATGCCTAGCATCGTGCTTCTCTTTTAAAGTGGAACGATGTGTTCTATCTTGTTGTAAAGCTATCCTAGATGAAATGTTATATTGCTGTAGCAAATAAGAATGACATTGCTGCAACTAGTAAAATCCCTCTTGCAACTAGTGTGTTACTTGGCTTAAAAGCTGTGTTTTGGATGCTAATAATAGGACTGCTACAACTAGTAATATCATTTTAATATAATTTGCAGCTTTTGGCTTACATTTGTCTTTTAGCTTTTCACTGTAAGTGCTATATTAAAATTTTGGTCTTTTTTGGATTGAAGAGGTATAAATTGCTTAATGTGTTAGTAAGTTTCATGCTACTATAACAGCTAAATAAGAGCTTTTTAAAGCTAAAAAATCTCCCAGCAGTATTCCATTTAACTTGTTGATCAATGAGCTGAATCAACAAGGAATAATTTTGATAGCAAAATGCAGCTCAAACCCCACCCATGATGCTCCTTAAATCCTGCACCAATTGTCTTTTCTTAATTTCAATTTCCCCCATGCTCACCCAACGTGTGTTACCAAAGAGTTCCACCAAATTGACGTGGAATGAAATAGGTCAATTCCACTAAATGCGAATAATATAGACGGAGACAATCTGCCTCACCAGAAGATGTAGTCCAATACATATATTTAAGAATGCTTGTTTTACTACATTTGCTGGTGTAACTTTCTTTTTCTAATTTATGTAATAGTCTTTGTGAACTCATGGACTATTTACATGTAAAAAAACGTTTGTGGAGTCACTGGAGTTCATCAACTTACTTGTATGGTGTTGCATTGAAAAGTGGGCTGGTACTGTATGGTGTTACTTGTTACTTGGTACTTGTATGGTGTTGTATTGATTTTGTTTTCTCTGTGAGCTTTTTCATGAATGTCTGAGTGGCGACAATTTATTGAGAGGACCGATATAATCGACCTCAACTTGCTTGGAATTAAGGCTTAGTCTATTATTCATGGCGAGCTCTGTACTAAAGAGCTTTCTCGTGTATTTACTGTGTATTATATGACAATTGCTGCAATTAGTGGTCTCATCTGCTGGTACTTCAAGAAAATAAAGATATGCTATAGCTGTTGAGGTTTTGTTTTTAAGTCTTAAAAAAAAGGTGAATGGGAAATGGAGGGAAAATGAATTTTTTGAGTAAAATTTTAAGTTTCCCCCTCTTGACAATGAGACATTGTCCCATATTGAAAAAGGAAGAGATTTTTGGTGGGTATATATATAATTGCTCTTCTTGTAGCTCTTAAAGAGTTAAGAAGAAAGCAAGCCTCGCGCCGCTGTCGTCGTCGCTCGCTCGGCTTCGGCTTCGGCTTCGGTCAAATGATTGATTTTCCAATCCGTGTATTGACCACAAGGCAGCCGCCTAATGCTCTTCCCACCATGATTGTGCTTTCTCCACAAACAAGCTAATGCTTGCTCCACCATGGAGGGTGGACGATTGTTCTTCTTCAACACTGACTGCTATATATATGTGCTTCAGCTATTGAAGAAAGACACACAAGACACAAACTGAAATCGCTCAACAGATTTGGCTATACATTGCACTCCTTCCTCTCAGCATTTCCATACGATTTTCTGAGTTTCTACTCCTTCGTTCTGCATTGTTTTAACTTCAAACAAAGCAACTGTAAGTGTGATTTGCTACCGAACTTTGTGTTCGCTGAAACACTGGGGTTTGAAGTACCGTTATACCAGTGTGTGTTTCGTTCTATCCTGGGAGGAAATAATCCATTACCTTGGGTACTAGAAGGGGATTAAATTCCTTAAGGAAACACTGTGAATTCAGTGGGCTCGAATTAATTACTGTTTCATTACATTAACTTATATTTTGCAGAATTATTATTTACAAATACAACAATATTGACGGGACTAACAATAGCTTCCTCCCCATTGCAATGGTCCTGTTTTTTCATGTTTAGCGATACAAGAAACTTCCACAATTGCTGTGATAAGAGCTTTTGATACGTTACCCGAAAGTACATCATTTCTGCATGAATACCTACAAAGTTAGATGCATAAAAGCTTTCAAACTTCAGTAAAAATACAATATTTCCTTATAGCTTTGTGTACATATATATACACTACTATTGTTTAGATTTTCATTGAGTACATATAAACTATTGTCTAGATGTTCAACTTGAAACTAAATTTGTAGTTCTTGGTTGAGGATTATCCTTCTAGGTTTTCATAAATGACACGACGGTTATATAACACAGTTTTTCTAATTCATTTTTGTTTATATTCATGCAGCCTCGGTTACATTACTATTTTATTTTTGAGGTGTTTATATATTACACTTAGTGAATTTGGACACTTTTTCATGTAAGAGGTCAAAAATATTATTAGAGTAAAATTGAAAAAAATTATTTAATGTAATTTCCTAGTGATATTTATAATTTCTTATTAAAAGAATTTTTTTTTGAATATTTTTACAGGTTTTGGAGGCTAAAGTTTACTAATCAAGATGCAGGTTTTGAAGACATACAATCAGTAGACTTTTACTTTGCTAGGAATGTTGGACAAAATACCATATTAAGTTTAGGGATGTTAGCTAGAACTTTTGCTAAAGGGTTGTCCAAAAAATATTCCACCATAGTTGTACAGTGCTATAGGGACCATTATTCTCGTCCCTAGAAGTCATTTTTCTTGTAGTGTTGGTGCGGTTTTCCGATTCAATTTGTACACCCCTTGTCACGAGCTTGCAATCACCTTTGTTAGAGAGCATTTACTCCTAATATCAAACTTTTCTATGCGAATCCAAATTTAACAGGACCTCAATGCAAATATCAATCACCGAATAGAAAACCAAAATAAATTCTAAGTGTTAACGCCTAATAGGACTTCCACTGGAATGATTGTAATTTATAGGTAATTCTGGAGCTAATTTCTATTTACATATGGATCCTTGTCATAGCTCCATTGATTCAAGGTTATTCACACAAAATGGTAAACATAATTTTGGTAATATATTCTCCCCCTACTTGGTTATTTAGGTTTGGATCTTAACATTAAAAAGCAAAATAAGAAAAAGGAGGCAATGTCAAAACTATTATAATTATGCTTCTTGACTAGCAAGTCTGGCATTTTATTATGTTCCTAAGCTACTATGGATAGCCGTATTCACTCAGAAACGGAGTCAAGATTTAAAGCTTATGATTCAGATTTTCAATCAGAGACAGAGACGGAGTCAGAATTCACTGGATTCGGCCGAATCCGCAACCGCAAAGCTAGCTCCGTCCCTAGATTCACTAGGGACGAATCATTAACATGCAGTCATTCACAATATTAGTTTCAATATAGTGATTAATTAGTTTTAATCAAGAAATTACTTCTTTCCGTTTACTCTCTATAGTTTTCCCTGTGTTTATAATAAAAATAAAACCCTACTTGTCACAGATCTATGCATTTCTACATGGAAAACGGAAGTTCATCCAATGAAACATACTTTCAGGGAAATATTAGTTATTGTTTATAACAACTTATAATACTAGACTACAACAAAAGTAATTACAAGTACATATTCTTGGATTATATTTCTTTTTCTGAGTTCCTAGGAGGATCTTGGGAGTTCGAAATTAAAGAGAATTTATTGGCCTTGTCAAAAGCAATATTCTACTAATTTCTTTTAGATCACATTAAAATGTTCGAAGAGATTAATACATGTTCCTCAAAAACACGCGTAAGATCTCATTGTACATGTAAAAATTACGGCGTTTACCATGTTTGAAATTCTTTAAGTTCTTTAAAAATACTCATAAGATCTTCCAATAAAAGATACAGTTGTCTAAGAAGAACTCTTGAGATTTGTCATTAAAAGATACAGTTATATAAAAATCACTCATGAGATCTATCATTAAAAGATACAGTTATTTAAAAAGCACTCATGAGATCTATCATTAAAAGGTAGAGTTGTATAATCTCTGCAGTTATGTGCAATAAACCTTGGATTTGAAATTATTCCAATCTACTATCAATCCATTCATGGTTTACTTTAAAAATATTTGATTAATTCAATATACATAATCGCTACGAAGTAAGTATTTCACATGAGTTCTCTCACTAAATCGAGGATTATTGGTTATTTGTCAAAAGAAAATCTTTATATTAATATAAGGGATTGATTCTTTCTGTCTCCATCAATCCAACAAGGAGAAACAAAAAGAAAAATATAAAAACGAAGTGAAAGTATATATTAACGATAAGAAGATGAAGCAGCTACAGCCCAATATTATCAAGCTTTTTCTTATGGAACTCTCAGATCTAATATTAGCTGATTCCAATTTTCAAAGCATATTAAATCAAGAGTTATCAATGATATTCTGGTGAAAAGAAAATTAATTCTTTTACACGCTCAGAATACATCATCTTCTTATATAATGAAAATCCTATACAAATAAATACCTCATCTTCCAATATACATCACATTTTCTTATTTGGGTTTGAAACGATAATTTATATAATATTTAACCAAGTTCAATACATGCCATGATGCTGATCTGTAGCATCTAAATTCCTAAGATGGGCCAAAATATTACAAGTATTGAACGTAGAATGTCTTGAAATTACAGCACATACAGTATTGCTAATTCGACCAATATTAATTCCTTAAAAGCAAACAGTAAACAAATGGGCAGTCCGACACACGAAACATCCCGCGTGCGTCTAGGAAAGCGCCGTACTCCAAGGAGTGTGATGTAATCAGCTTACACAGTGACTGGTTCCACGTCTCGAAATAGATAACTTTATCAAACGCAGAACAAAAAGTAAGGAGGGGGAGCCTTATAGAAATTGATAAGCAAAGCAGTATTAAGCACATAAATTCACAATCCAAATGAATTACCTCATAAAATCAGATGAACAAACGATTCTCTTTCGCCATTTTCTTGGAGAAAGAAGTCATTATTTGCTGATGCAGCATCATCAAGATTCTCATGTTCAAAGAACTTGGGGTTAGATTTTTAGAACCTATGTTTTCTGCCCCACATGATTTCTATGTGAATCTTGATAATGCTGCAGCTGCAAGTAACAACTGTATGTCAATCAATGCAAGATCCAGTTATGAAAAAAGGGGCAAATTCTTAGAATTGGATGATATAATCAATAGCGGAGTCAGAACTTAGAATTGGATGATATAATCAGTAGTAGAGCCAAAAATGTTACTAACCGAATTCGAAATATTAAAATGTAAACCCACAAATAAGACAAGGGGATTTAATATCTACAATTTATGCATAAAAATTAATTTTGACCTAGTGTAATTTTTTACCAAGGGGGTTTGAATGAATCCCTTTTGCCATCCCAGTTCCGCCCCTGGAGATAACAGGCTAAAGATATTCAAAGGTATGATCTCCAGTTCAATCTAAACGTATAGATCCATAAGAATTAATAGAAGTCAAAAGAAACAAACCGTAAAACTTTTTATATAACAAGAGGTATAGAGTCCTGTGGACGAAAGCGAATAAAACTGAATTTTAACACGGAACATATTTATATACTCCATATATATATTGAAACCTACAAAAGTTTCAAATTCTGATCCACCTCTGCCGATCAAAGAAAACCATCAAATATTTCACTAAGATATTATCTTCATCTATAAACTTTGGGGATAAGGAATAAAAATTGATCAAGGAAAGGAGCAGAAGGGAATAAGCAAAAGGAAAGGGTTTTGAAGATTCAGTTAGAAATGATTCAATATTCAAGAAATTAAAATAGGGACAGAGGAAAAAATAATTAACCTAAACAAACTACCAAGTTGTTGAGTTAGTTAGTAAATCTTTTGAAAAGAAAAGCCTTCCAAGAAAACAAGTGAGTCAAATTAGGGTTTTGGAGAGAAGCAAATTAAAGCAAGAGGAGGCAAAGAGTAGTACTGAGGAGAGAAGAGGTTGCTAAGGATACTTATATATAGAGTTGCCTTAACCTCCTCACTGGAGGCTTTTCTTTCATTACACATGGACCAATGAAATTCTAGGGTTTAATAGTTAGTGTATAGAATTTCTACCACATTAGGTCATCCATTATATATATATATTAGATGTTGAATTTCTTTAGCTTCTTTACATTTTACTTCTTCTTCTTTTTTTCTGAAATTCCTTGATAAAAATTCTGCTTATGCCACTAAAATCACCTTCTTTTTTATACCATCAAGTCACTTAAAAAGTAATTATATATAACAAGTTAAATTGGTAACTTAAAAAAGAAGGTGACTAACCTTCCACTACATTAGGTTCACAACTACTAGTGCAAATTTTCATTATATTGTTAGTGGATGTGAGTTAAATCAAAAGTCTAAGTATACACTCTTCAATTTTCATTTGACCGGCCAGTCTAAGAGTAATTGGGATAAGAGAGGGGGTGATATTTATCGGTACATCCCTCTAACTCACCATAGAAAGAAAAAATTGTTATAGCATCAATGTTTTGACATATAAGTAGAAAATTACAAACGATATTTCGGATTCAAGCTAGTTATGATAAAGAATTGGAATATGTACAAATAAAGCAATTGGACTATGTACAAACAAGGCCAAAGAAATGTACACACAAGCAGTAGGGGAGCCACTTACGCAGAGTGTTGTCAATTGACGCCTTATTTGCCTCAAAATTACACTTTGTAGTCCGGTCAAAATTTTATTATATATATATATATATCCTAAATTTTTTTGTGTTTTATTTCTTTATATTTTGATATCTCTTAGTGAAATTTTTTACTCCGGCACTACACACAAGGCAACAATCTTGATTTGATGTCATTACCAGAAGCAGACAAATTAACCATAGACTTTGTTTTTGTGTTAATCTTATTAGCTTTTATTTATTACTATGATCAAATTATCATGATTGTTCTTGTTTTAGTCGTTTTAACTTCATCTTGACGTGTTTGCCTCAGAAAGTATCTCAATTAATAGCTTGTTTCACATTACAAGTATTAATTAATAGTTCAATTTTTCATAAAATATATAGTACAACACAACAGCTCAATAAATAAAACAGAAAATTCAGAAGGACGTCACTCTTTTGTAACAATGATTCTTCTTGTATATTAGTCGAAGAAAATGGCACCAGCTCAGAAAATATAGAACGTGAGAAACGGGTACTTATTTTCAAAACAAGCTGGTGTAATTATTTTCAAATTTTAATTTATCTTTGCTCTCGATCAGTACCTTTTTTTTTATTTTTATTTTTATTTTTTTATTTTTACGATCAGTATGTTTAATGCGAGGATTAATGTTAATAATATTTGCTATGTTGGTAAAACATTATACTCAGGATCAGCTAGTGGTATATGAGTCAGTAAATTAAATTTTTATACAAATTAAATACCAGCCGGATTGATAGTGTTTACTTTAAATTAAGCCTTTACCTCAAATGTTTCCTGAAAAATCTTTCATTATACCACTGGGCAAGAATGCAGTCCTAAAGGTACAAATGTAAGCCTCTTGTTTCAGCATTTTGTTTCCCTCTTAATTAACAATCCTAAAGGTACAAATGTAAGCCTCTTGTTTCAGCATCTTTTTTCTCTTAACTAACAATCAGGTGACTTCACAAGAATTGAAAGGAATTATGTGCATGCATCATCCTATACAATACTTTTTTGTGGGTTTCACATCCGCCGTGCGATGTCTGTATTGGAGCCCGTCTAAATCCGGATTCGTGTCGGAAAATTTCACATTGGAGAGTAAAATGCTTTCTAAGAAATACGACACCATACCCAGGGCTTGAACTCGAAACCTTTAATTAAAGAATACTTATCACTCCACCACAACCCTTATTATAAGATCATCCTATACAATACTATGATATGACGTGTCTACCCCTTTACTTTAATTTGTTTTTTTGTTTGGTTTGAGCGAGTCATGATTTCTAATGTGGGCATTTGAATTGAACCTTGACAAGAATTGAACAAAATGATGTGAAATTTTACGGCGTTCTTGGGAAATAATGGACGTGGTCAACTTTTTAATAATTAACAGTACCAGAAATTGAGTTCAGACCATGTTAATTTATGACGATTAAATAATTAAATGAGTTAAAAATGTATACTAACTAATCATAATATATTAATCAATTGTAGTTATGTCATTTAAGTTTATGTGAAAACATCAGGTGTGTGAGTAAATTTTTATCCCTACGCACTAATTTGACATTAATGAAAATTATATGCGGACTTAAATTAATATTTAGTTTCTCTAGATGAAATTAATGATTCCTTTTCAATTTTTTGTGATGTTGAAGAAGCAAAAAATTTAACAACACTCTGTTTCCGTAAACTGTTTAGGTTTTAGGTAGGATTTATCTTTTTTATTTTATTTTTGGTTTCTCGATTGATATTCGTACTAGAGTTCCGACTAATTCAAATTCGTATTATACAAGGCCCATTAAAAAGAAAAGAATTTCTAATAGGATTTTTTTAAGATTGGACTTTATCATTCATTCGAATAGAAGCTGAAAACGCAGAGAAAATATTTTTTTTTTTTCACTTTCTCTAAGTTTGATAATAGGAGTAGCATATAACTCCACCAAGTTTATTTTTTAGATGAAAAAATTGAGGAATAATTACTCCGATATATGGGTAGATTCAAGGCCTAGGTTGCCCTAATCATGGCAGACAACCTAGTACCCTTTGGATATTTCTGTCCTCTTTAAATCTTTCTTTTAGAAGAACTATGCAAAATTTAAAAGGCATAAAGAAGTTCATTATTTAATATTGTGGGACAATTTAATATGTTTATGCTAGAGTAAAGGTTTAAATTTACTATCTTCTTTGTCGTTCTCGCTGAGGAGGTCGTAGATAGAGTATATTTAATTACTACGTTTACTCATTTTCCTTTAAAATATTTGTGTGTGTGTGTGTGTTAAGTTTGTTCCAGATCTGTAAAAATTTGATGGATTAAACACAAAATTTCATGTCAAGTCATGCCATCTTAGCATTATTTGACTAGTACAAAATGCTGCATTTTTTTTAGCCAAATGACCTCAACCCTCTAACTTTTACCTCTATTTTTCATCTTACTTTTACCTTTTAAATTTTTGTGGCCTCAAGTTTTCAACTGAACCCTACAACCAATTTCAAAGTGGAGAATCATTAAAAAAAAAAAAAATATTCTCCTGTAGATTTATTTGGTGGTTGATACGGTCACGATAATCTGTCAGTTATGATCTGACTCAGCAATAATATCATACAAGAAATATTATTGTACTATTATTAACGTAAAATTAAAGTATAATTTGTCGGTTGTTATGTGACTTAGCATCAATAGTGGACGAGAATATATAATTATTGCTTTTTAGCGTAATAAAAGTTATATTCGATATAAGATATATATAAGAAAAAGTGTAATTATAAAAAAATTGGGGTTAAAATAAAGTTTGGGGGGTTAAATGACTATTTTATAGATAGCCAACGGCTATTTTGGCAGGTAAAACAGCCATATTTTAAATGTCATAACGGCTATAATGTGACAGATTTTTTTTAAAAAAATATTAGTCGTTGGGCCCGGATAGGCCCATTTAGGACCGCTTGAACCGGCCCACTTCCCAATCGGTCCCGGTCCCAACCGGTTCCGATCTCGTGGGCCTCGCCTATAGGACCAACCCACTAACCAGCCCACCTCCCCACGGTCCCGGTCCTATCTGGTTAGGACCGTTTAGGCTCACCGTCCATTTGGGCTTGTGGTCCTGGGCCGGGCCCAGTCCTAATCGTCTCACATGCCCCCCTTAGCTCTGGCACAACTTCAGTTTACTATGTTATTTATTTAAGTGATTCAACCTTGGGAAAGTTAATTATGCATCTTAATTAGCATAAAAGTAATCCCTCAAGCATCTTAGCTGCAAAATATTTTTTTCAAGTACTTACTTTTAGCAGTTTAATTAAGTTATTAAGCCTTCTTAGAAATTGGAGACTCGTCCAATACCAAAGCTCGTATCTTTAGTGGTTATCCACTAGTTAATGTCTCTTGCTTGAATAGCACAATATGGATGGTTTTACTCTTTATTCTTTGCAATTAAAGAAATTGTTTTTCTAACGGATAGTTACGTTGAAAATTTAGTGGTATTTTAAAAGGGAATATCCATCATTTTGATTTGAATTTTTTTTCTTTTTTGAAATATCAGTTTTACATCTATTTATTATTTAATAAATTATTTTAGATTTAATAGAGTCAAACTAGTCATTAACTAGCCGTTATCTAGTTGTTAACTAGCAGTTGGGGCAACGCCTATATATACAAGGTATTTAGAGACTTGTTGACATAACTTCTGAATCTTCTTCTTTTTCCTGGCTGAGTTTTTTCTTTGAATTTTCTGCTAGTTCTATTCTCAGTTTAATAACTGGAAGAGCTTGTTAAATCTTGAGAAATCGATATGCCTAATTTTATTCATCACTGTATGGGTAAAATATTCTTAAAAACAATGTCCTTAACGCACCTCAATTTTATTCCAACAAGTTATGTTACATATATAATATGTCTTCGATTAAACAAAAAAACAGGTCCTATCTCTCTATCCTTAATGTGCACAAGATAAAAAGGAAAAATGATAACAAATTGAAGTGGTATATATCAAGCTATTCTTCCTCATTAGTTTGATTGATTTAACTTTTATTTGTTTTTTTATTTTGCTATTTAAGGTTGTATACATATAAACTGTGGGCTCTTGCTACTACAGAGTATCTCTATATTTTACATGTGCTGTAAATTGTAGTTTATAAAGCTTTCACACTGCTACAGCGTCGGAGTTGAACTGACTATAGATTCAATTCACACCTAAGTTAATATTTTTTTTAAAGTTCATTATATTTGTATTATGCATTATTAAATTTGATCTTCTTTTCTTTCTTTAACATGCAAAGGGAACACGCTTTTTTGATCGCCGTCCACTTTTCCAGCATGATGTTAGGACAATGGAGTAAATAATAATAGATATTTTATGATATTAATTACTAATCTGGAACAAAAGCTGCAACTGCATATTCTTGGACAAGAATTGAAGAATTTAATACATGTTATAACATAAAAAACACGCATAAGATCTTATACTACAGAGTTATAGTCTTATAGAAGTAATTAAAATGTATAGTTGTCAACTTATGTTTAACCCTTGCTTAGTGCCTAAATATTGGAATTTGAGATATTTGAACTTCGAATCTTTAATTTATGTGAATACGTTAAAAACACTCATCAAATCTCTCGTTAAAAGGTATAGTAGTCAGCAGTTATTTAATATTTTTAAGCAGTGAGTCAATTGTTGATCTTGATGTGCACTCGTGAAATATACAATTGTCAGTAGTTGTTATTTAATGTTTCTTATATAGTGAGTCAGTTATTGATCTAGACGGTGCACTATATGTAAAATTTGATATTACTCTACTATACTCTCTTCATGATATTTTTAAAAATGTATGAGTAGTCCAATACAAACTAAAAGACATTAGAAGTACATGTAGATTCTCTTCCTAAATCAAGGATTAATTCTTGATAATTTGTCAATGAAATAACTCTAACTCTAGAGTTAATTTGGTGACAATGTTTTGAACAAGTTTTCTAATATCATGGCTAACCAGCAATTGCTTATGATTGGCGTTGCAATAGATCTCATTAGTACCCTTTTTTTTTTCTTTTCTTTTCCCCAATTCATGAGCCCAACTTCACCAAAAGAAATTAGGGGGGAAAATAATTAGCTAGGCTGAAAAGTCTAAAGAGTTGGAAGAATATATTATTTTACTCAAGTAGCTAGTTCATTCCTCCCCCCCCCCCCCCTTTTAATGTTGGGAACAAGTAGTATATTCGCACTTTAAGCTTATTCATATTAATTTCCAGAAGCACCTTGTTTAATTTGATTCTGTGATCTTCTTAAAATTAAATGGGCAAGTTACATATTTAGCCGGTTGACCAAAAATAATTACATCTGTTAACCAAATATACATTAATTATGTATCATATATATATAATATATAGCTGATAAAATAACGAATGAAGGAAAAAGAAAAGAAAGGGAAAACACATAGTATAACCGTTGAAAAAAATAATAGTTGATAAAATATATATTTTGTATATATATATATATATATATATATATATATATATATATATATATATATATATATATATATATATATTTGACTAGCGAATATAATTATTTTTCGACAACCGACCAAGTATATAACCTGCCCAAAAAGAAACCCAGTAAAGTAAGTTTATCATAGCAGAACGAGTCATTGAAAATAATGCACGACGAACGAACAAAGAGATAGAGGAATTGTTGACATGCAGTACCGTACGCAAAATTTTATACTAGAAAGTTCATCAAGATATTCGTCGTTATATATATATATATATTAGATTTTTATGTCATTACATATATAGAAATCTGAAAAATATTATTTCTAAGCAAATTTTGTGATTTCATGTAATAGCTCAATTCGATAGTGATTTCATCCACATGAGCTTAGGCACAAAGCCTTAAAGACGTGATTTTGTTTTGGTTAAAAAGTGTCACGACCCAAAATTCCGCTACAGATATCGTGATGGCACCTAGTCTCTAAGACTAGGTAAGCCAATTTCAATTACATTTTGAAGTCATTTTTTTAACTAACAACGGAAATAATTACAATATACAACTTCCCAAGACTGGTAGTACTGAGTCACGAACTCTAACTGAATACGTGGAATGATCACGAGGACCGAATATACAATACTGTTTGATTACAAATTAACAGTACAATGAAATAAAAAGACTCCAAGGGACTGCGACGGCCAAGCAGCTCTACCTTGAATCCTTACGATCCCGCTTTAACTCTGCTCAAGTCCGATAACTCCAATATCTGACTCTGCACAAAAATATACAAAAGTGTAGTATGAGTACACCACGGTCGGTACCCAATAAGTATCAAGACTAACCTCAATGGAGTAGAGACGAGGTACAATGAAGACACTCACTAGTCTAATAACATGTGCAATATAATATACAAAATACTAGGAAACAGATAGCAATAAGAGCAGGATAAAAAACCAGTGGTATGCATAGCAAGACAACAAGAATACCATAAATATCACTCAACAATTAATAAATACATGTACGCCCAATTAATTCAACTTTTTCAAATAAATATCATTCACATATAATTCTTCCAAATAACTCTCTTTCAAATGTAGTTTTCTCAAATAATTATTTTTCAAATATAATTTCCTCAAATAAATATCTTTCAAATACAATTCTTTCATATAATTCTTTTTGAATAAAAATCCTTCCAAATAAATATTTTGAATATAATTCTTTCAATTAAAAAATCACCATGTGACACCTCATTTCATAATCATAAAAATACGGGTCTCAACCCATTTTTATATTTTTCGTAAAAACGCGTCTCAGCCCATTTTTATATTTTCACGGCACCTCGTGCCCATAATTAAATCATCATATTTCCCCGGCACCTCATGCCCTTCTTTCATATCATAATTCTACGGACAATTCACGTGCCAAATATCATTATCATTTCATCACAGCACCTCGTGCCCACATTTCATATCACAACTGCACGGACGATTCACGTGCCAAATATCCTCATTATTTACTCATGGTACCTCGTACCCATATTTGATTTTATAATCCGCCTGGAAATAGCCACAGACTCTCAATTTCAACATAAATCAAATTGTTATCAATTTACCGACAACAAGACAAATTGCACAAGGTATAAAAATAAATACAAGAAAATCACAACATCATATGAAAATTACAACAACACAACCCCACATCATCACATATCGTCCCTGACAATAGCCACCCTTATCGCTCCTATTGCCACCCTTATCACTCCTATAGCCACCCTTATTGTTCCGTCCAGACAATATCAATAGCCACCCTTATCGCTCTTATTGCCACCCTAATCGCTCCTATAGCCGCCCTTATTGCTCCACCCAGACAATATTCCAACAAACACAACAACAGTAAAATACCACCCTTATACCCACATAATATCAACGGTGAAATGCCACCCCTATCTTCCCAAAATAATAACTCACACAACATAATATTTTACACAGGAAATTAACACGGCAACATAATAAAATCAATTCATATCACAATTTGCCCAATATCCACAACCAAATTCCAAAGTTATAATAAAATAAATTAATTTCATAACAAATAGCCCAAGGCTCCACACAATGTATATAACACCCAAAAATAATCAATAGAGATAGAAATTACTCAGCATAAAGCAAAACCTTCATTAATGCAAATTTAGTTAATTATATTAACACTTATTCTTAAGCTCGCTTAACTTAATTATTTGCATAAGAAAATTCATATTGGAATTAATTTCCAAGAAATACTAAACCAACAATACTCACAAAATTTCAAGTAACAATCACATCAAATTATCATATAAAAACAAATTCAACAATAAGGATTTAGGCATGGCAAATAAGTGATTTAATAATTTTCCACAATTTTTCAATTTACTACACAATAATGCCTAAAACTTTAATTCAATGAATTTTGCACGTATAAGCCCGAGTACGTACTCGTCACCTCGCGTACACGGCTTTTCATATTTCACAAATGGAACATAAGACTCAATGCCTAAGGGATAATTCCCCCACTCGAGGTTAAGCAAGACACTTACCTTTTTGAACTTAGGCCGATATTCCAAAATAGCTTTCTCACGTGAATTGACCTTCGGACGGCTCCAATCTTTCTTGAGTCTTCCTTACATTACTACGAGACTCCGGAAATCCTAGCAACTTCAATCTATTTAGAAACATAACAAAAGTGAACCATAATCAGAAAGATTTTCATGGTTTCAGCTCATTTGAGCATTTTATCAAACACTAGGTGTGCAAATTTGATTACAAGGTTCTTCTACAAGATTTTCTTCATTCCACAATCCAATCTTTACTTATTTGATCTCAATAATCTTCCCACAAACCTTATTGATACAAGCATATATACATAATACTCTTACACCCAAGAATCATACTCCCAATCACCAATCTTTTACCCCAAACTCAAAATTTGAAGACTAAGGGTTGAATCTTACCTCTTAGATGAAGATCTTGTGATTAACTTCCTTGATTCTTGAAGAATGGATGATTAGAATGTTAGGTTCTCTCCTTCTCTATCTAAAATTCTCTTACCTCTCTCTAAAACCCTCAGAAAAATATCCCAAAATAAGCCCCAAAGGCCATTTATTAAAATGGGGTCGGGTTATGAAAATAGAAAGATTAACCCTCCGAAAGCAGGTATGCGGTCGCATAATGGACCGCAGAATGGGTATGCGGGCTGCACAATGGTCGCAAAAGTCGGTGCCCAGAACTGGGATGTTCTGGTCCATTCTGCGACCAGTTTGCAGTCGCAGAAGCAGTTTCGCGGTCGCATAACTATTCTGCAATCGCATAATCGAATTTTTTCAGCCTTTGGTAATTTGGTCATAACGTCTTGTAGGAATGTCCAATGAAGAATGGTTTGAAGCGTTAGAAACTAGACTCAAAGATCTTTCATTTGATAGATAATACACTATATAACACTTCGTATCATGAGAGTTATTCTCATTTGAAGTTAGGTCTTGTGCGAACTCACTTGAAACTTTAGTCTATTATGAAATTTTCAACTTCTACATTCGATGCCAAAACCTATCGAATCAAGTCCGATTGACCTCAAATTTTGCACATAAGTCATAAATGACATAACAGACCTATTTCAATTTCCAGAATCGGATTCCGACCTCGTTATCAAAAATTTAACTTTCGATCGAACTTTCCGAAAATCGTCTATTTTTTAACTTTCGCCAAAATGCGTCGAATTGTCCTGCGGACTTTCAAATCCAAATCCGGACATACGCCTAAGTCTGAAATCACCATACGAAGCTATTGACATCATCAAAATTCCATTTCAGGGTCGTTTGCTCAAAAGTCAACTCTCCGGTCAACTCTTTCCATTTAAGCTTTAAATTAAGGATTGTTCTTTTAATTTAATTCCAAATCTTCAGTAAATTAGACTCGACCACACTTTCGGGTCATAATACATATTATGAAATTGCTCGAGACCTTAAGTCACAGAACGGGACGTTAATTCTTAAAACGACAAGTCGGGTCGTTACAAAAGACTACTTTATATTAATTAATTAGACAGTACAAGGAGCGTCTGTGCTTGGGCAAAATTACAAAAAGTCCTAGAAAGATTACTATTGGCACTATTGTGCCTTGTTACACTTTGACAAGTACTATGACTAAAGGCCAATAACGACGGGGTTTTTGAGCTGGTCTCTAAAGTGTTTCAGCGACCAGCATTGTTCCCTTCTCTAAAATATTTTTAAGGACCAGATTTCTGGTCCACGATAAAAGAAAAATAATACCTTAATTAGTTAGTATCTAGTCCTTAACAGTGTTTTAAAAGGCGTGGGCGTAAGGCGGGGCGTTGGCATAAGCCCCGAGGCGCGGGGCGTAAGTACCATAAGTATTTAATTTTTAATATTTTATAAAATAATATAATGACAATTAATATTTATAAACAGGTAAAATTGCATAAAAATTGAAGAATATATATGTGTGCTCCATCCCCACAAAAAACTAATCAAAACAATCTATTATACGTTACTTACAAGCACAAGTAATTTGAGTCTAAAAGAATAAAGTTTTCTATATGGAGGAACAAAAATGATGATTAACCTGTAATTTGAACTTTGAATTTGCTGCTATGAAGAAAAATGTAGTTCTCTTTGTATTTGTAAAAAAAATTAAATATTCGTTGCTTTTGAGAGATATTAGCAGACTAGCGGACAAGATAAAAATTTGAAAAAATCATGAATTAGGGCTTAAATCAATAAAAAGGTCTTTACTTTTAAATTTAATACTTTTGAGTTCCTTTTTAAACCTTTTGAGTAATTACCAAACTCACTTTTGAGAATTTGGGTATTATATGAAGGACTAATTCAACAAATTTTATTTTAATTTGAAAAGGTCTCTGGGGCTTACTCCTTACTAAAAAAACGTGGCGCGAATGCCGGGGTGTACGCCCCGAACGCCCGGGCGTACGTCCCAAATTGCGGGGCGTACGCCTCTTGAGACTTTCGCCCCACACCATCGCCCCGGGGCATTTTTGGTACGCCTCGCCCCGGGGCTCGCCCCAGAAACACCTTTTAAAACAGAGGTCCTTAATTGATTTAGCTACTGAATTTTTCTGGTCCCTAAAACCTTTTGGGGACTATTTTTTCTGGTCCCTAATTATAAACCAGTATCTATTAAATTGATCAAATGACTATTTTAAGGAAAACCAGTTTGGTCCTAAAAGACATTACAGCTAGTCCCTAAAAGGTTTATATGAATAAATTTCAATTTTAATCAATAATTCTCTAACAACCATGGTCACAAGAAATAATATAAATATAAATCTTTCTATTACAAAAATTGAGTAACTTCTTGTTAATGGCAATATGTATATATAGCCATAATGTGAGTCACATTATCTTTTACAAAAATCCATAGCAAAAACACCTAATTAGCATTCCTAGATTAGAAATATAATAATAGTTTTTGCAATAATATATCATTGCAAAATCATAGTCATCTTGTATGTACGTCTCCAAAAGCTGCATCTTGACTTGTAAATTATAGTTTCCAAAACCTGTAAAAAGGATGTAGACAGTTATTCATAAGAATAAATTAAAGGAAAATAGAAAATAAATTTTAATGAGATAATTATTTGACCACTTACCTGAATAAATGCTCAAATTCGTCAAATGTAATTATATATACTTGAAAAATAAACCGTCAATGTTTAGAAATAATATATCTATTTATCTTTCTCAAACCCAAGACTAAATATACTTCAAATAAGGCTGCTTTAGTTTCTTTTTCTTTTTTGAGAAAGTAAGACTACTTTAATATGATGATCCAAAATGTCATCTTTAATTTAAACATTCATTATTGTGTTCTAAGACCTCGAAAAGCACTATTCATCATTCCTCAACTTGCGTGCGCAGTCCGTATAATTTTTCGGAAAGTTTAATGTGAAAAATAGATTAAAATGTGAAATAGAGCTTCAAAATTCAGCTGAGTTGACTTTGGCCAATATTTTGAACAAACAGACCCGGATCAATATTTTAACAGTCCCGGTAGGTCCGTATCGTGATTTGGGACTTGGGCGTATGCCCGAAATTGAATTCGAAGGTCCCTAGCTCAAATTATCGCCATTTAACGAAAATTAGAAATCTAAAGGCTAAAGGTTTCCAAAATTTAACCACATATTTGATTTTATTGATATCGGACTCGGATTGAGATTCCAAAAATTGAAATAGCTCTGTTATATCATTTATGACTTGTGTGCCAAATTTGAAGTCATTCCGGATTCGTTTAATATGTTTTGGCACGAGTTTTGCAAAGTGAAAAGTTTGAAATTCATAAGTCTGAATCGAGGCGTGAATTGTAATTTTGGTCTTGTTTGACGTAAATTGAAACCCCGAGTAAGTCTGTATTATATTTCTGGACTTGTTGAAATATTCGGACGAGGTCCCGAGTGGATCGGATGAGTTTCTGACGAGCTACAAAGCAATTGGAACCTACTGCCCAGTGATGGTTCTGGTGCGTAGCACTTGCGACATTTTGTGACATTAGACAGCACTGCCGAGCTCCGCTTCTACGGAGAAATTAGCGCAGGTGCGCAACCGCTTCCGCGATGGTCGAGCCGCTACTGCGAGGCAAACTGCTTCTGCGGTCACTGGAGCGCTTCTGTGAAATCGCATGTGTGACATTTCTGGGCGCAGATGCAGCCACTGGACATGCTGCTATGTTCCGCAATGCGAGCTTAGTCTCGCAAATGTGTGTCCGCAGGTGCGAAAATAAGTCCGCAAATGCGAAAAATGCTAGACAGAGTGCTTAAAAACAGGAGTTAACTATTTTTACCTATTTTTGAGTTTTGAGTCTCGGATTTAGGCGATTCTAAAGGGATTTTTTACGATTTCGACTTGGGTAAGTATTATATATCTGAAAGTGATTACATTTCATAAATCCATGCCAATATTCATCGTTTATTTCGAATTTAGATGGAAGAAATTGAGATTTTTATAAAATTTTCCAAAAATGTAAAATGAAGATTTGAAAGTCAATCTGATGTCGAAATTCGATAATTTTTGTACGGTTGAACTCGTATCGGAATGGGTGTTCGATTTTTGTGAGTTTTTTGGGATTCGAGATGTGGGTCCCCCTGTCCATTTTTAAAATAAATTTCGAATTTTAATCCGAAAAATTAGTAAATTTATATGGAATCAATTCCTACGATTTGTATCGAGTATATTGAATTGTTTATGACTAGATTTGAGGATTTCAGATACGAATTCGTGAGGCAAAGGTTTATTGAAATCTTGAGTTGGTTGCAAACCGAGGTAAGTGTCGTAGTTAACCTTGACTTGAGAGAGTAGGACTTATTTGTCTATTTGCTACGTGATTAAATGTGCGGCTACAACGTATATGTGAGGTGATGAGTACTTATGCGTTGTGGTTGAGTCAAATCATGCGGGTGGAATTTGTTTATTGTGAATAATTACCTATTTAATTAAGATATTCTTGCTTGAGTTATTATTCCCTTGTTTATTTGATCATTTTCATGAGATTATTACTAGTTTATTGAATATTTTGGAAGGTGGAGTTGGTATTCTGGTATTGAATTGATTGATAAGTATATATTCCCGCATTTAAATACTCTTCCGAATTTATATTAATATTTTCATGGTAAGAAAGAGTGTAAAAGCACGAAGGGTGATGCCGTGCCTATTTCACATTATTATTTATTAAATTATGAAGTGAGGAAGAGATTTAAAGCATGAAGGGTGATGCCGTGCCATTTTCAAAGAGTGTAAAAGTACGGAGGGTGATGTCGTGCTAAAAGAGAGTTAAAGCACGAAGGGTGATTCCGTGCCAATTATTATTATTATTATTATTATTATTATTATTTATTTATTTATTTATTTATCAGTTTATATGAGGAATGAGAGTAAAAGCACGAAGGGTGGTGCCGTGCCATTTTCATATTATCAATTGCTCATTTTATTGTTGATGAATTAATTAGTTACTAAGTGATAATTTTTCCTGCTGAAATTATTATATCACCTCCCTTCGCATGTTCCCTCCCAAATTTATAAAGTGTTATTTATTGTATTGTTGTTGCTTCGTATTTGTATATACTTGTACATATTGATTACGTATGTGTCCTGTTATGGCCTCGTCACTACTTCGTCGAAGTTAGGCTCGACACTTACGGAGTACATGCGGTCGGTTGTACTCATACTACACTCTGCGCTTATTGTGCAGATTTTGGAGTTGGTCCCAGCGGCGTACCATAGGCTTGCTCGGATTCAGCTACCAAGAGGAGACTTGGGGTATAACTGTACAACGTCCGCAGTTCTGAAGTCCCCTTATATCCTATCGTAGTTGTGTATTACCTTTCAAACAACTTGAATTTTATTTAGACCTTTATTTGTATCATTCTAGTAGCTCGTACACTTGTGACACCACATTCAGGGATATATTTTGATGATTCAGTAGTTATGGTCTTCCACACTTTATTTCAGTAATTGACTAATATTGTCTCCTTTTGTCCTTTTATCTTTTTGTTTTCTTGAGTCGAGGGTCTTTCGGAAATAGCCTCTCTACTCCTTTGGGGTAGGGGTAAGGTCTGCGAACACACTACCATCCCCAAACCCTATTAGTGGAATTTTACTGGGTTGTTGTTGTTGTTGACTTCTATTTAATTTAAATTATTTTAAAATGGTTAAGATTATTCTAACGTTGGCTTGCCTAGCAAGTGAAATATTAGGCGCCATCACGATCCCGAAGATAAAAATTTTAGGTCATGACAAGTTGGTATCAGAGCACTAGGTTACCTAGGTCTCACAAGTCACTAGCAAGCTTAGTAGATTCTGAAGGATCGGTACAGAGACGTCTGTACTTATCTCTCAGAGGCTATGAAGTATAGGAACAATATCACTTCTTTCTTATTCTATCATGCGATTTTATTCTATCATCGATGATTGAACCATTCTATTCTTATTCTCTCGCAGATGGCGAGAACACGTAATACATCTACCAATGAACAGGGACTAGAGCCCTCGGTGGCAACTATGACTAGGGGTAGAGTCCGAGGCCGAGGTCGTGCCAAAGGCTATGATAGAGGCAAAGGAAGAGCTCAAGTTAGAGCTCGAGCAACAACACCTGTAGTAGAACCTCAGGTGGATCTTCAGGAGGAGGTTCCAGTTCATACTATACCGGTTGGACCAATTCAGATCCCGGAAGGATTCATAGCAACTCCAGTGCTTCAGGATACTCTAGTCCGTTTGGTGAGTCTTATGGAGGGCATGACCCAAAATGGTTCATTTCCAGTGGCACCAGCCATCTCACAGCCTGGGGGAGGAGCACAGACTCCCACTACTCCCGCTCCTGAGCAGGTGGCTCCACAGTATTAGGCTCCAGCAGCCCCACCAGTTGGGGTAGTTTAGCCAGTTGTTACGGCACCGACCGGTGATAGGCTCGCCATGTCTTCTAAGGCTTTATCGAGGCTGGACAAGTTTACTAAGCTCTTTCCAGTTCACTTCTGTGGTTGAATTTCAGATGACGGGTTATGCCAAGAGGTGGTGGAGAGATTTAATGTTGACCAGACCAGCCGGGTCACCTGCACTGACTTGGGAGCAGTTCTCACGGCTATTTCTAGAGAAGTTTCACCCTATAACATTGAGAGAGGATTATCGCATGCAATTTGAGCATCTATAACAGGGCAATATAAGTGTTACTCAGTACGCGTTTTGTGGATCTAGCCCGTCATGCTCTCCTTTTACTCCCTATCACGTAGACACGCTGTATTAGACCAAATAGGATAGCTACACATATTGGAATAACTCAATTAAGAATGAAAATGGATTAATATTCATTAAAATGGTATAACTCAAAATAAAAGGAAAACATGTTACTGCTTAGTAAGAAAATAGGGTCTTTCCACAACTAGTCTGTGTACGTACTCATCACCTCACGTACACGATGCTCACATATCACAATAGTTCCAAATCTTAAGGGGATTTCCCCCACATAAAGTTAGGCAAGACACTTACCTCGAACCAAGCTCAAACAATCGGTAACAATGCCTTTTCCACAAATATCCAACTCCGAATGGCCCAAATCTAGCCAAAAATAATTACATATCATAAATACAACTATAATAGGCTCATCAAATTAATTAAATCAATACTTTAACAAAATTTCAAAAATTCGCCCTAAAAAGTCGACCCGGGCCCATGTTTCGGAATCGGGCAAAAATCACAAAATCCGAAAGCCCATTCACTCACGAGTCCAACCATACCAAATTTATCAAAATCCGACCTCAAATGACTACTCAAAACCCCAAATCAAACTCTTTCCCTAGCCTCCAACTCCCAATTTCTACCTTAAATACACACTAACTAGGTGGAAAAATAAATGGGGAAGCAAGATTATTGATAAAAAATAAGCACAAGGGACTTACCTCAAGAAACCCCTAAAAAATGCTCTCAAGAAATCGCCAAGCCCGAGCTCAAAAATGTTAATAATGGGAAAAAATCGCGAACCTTTGCAGTTAAGTGTTCTGTCCAGAAGTCTCACACTTACGGACTCTCTGTCGCATCTGCGACGCCGCACTTGCGGAAATACCATTGCAAGTGCGGATTCCACTTAGAATCCCAGGCTCCGCTCTTGCGGCTATGCGACCGCATCTGCGACTATCGCAGGTGAGGAAATGCATCGCACCTGCGGTTCCTCCTAGCTCCTTCTTGGCTGAATCTGCGGCTCCTCCTTCGCACATGCGATCACGCACCTGCGGTCTCCCCTCCGCGGATGCGAAAACACCAGAAACGAGAAAATCTTCAGCAACTAGCCTAAGTCCAAATTAAATCCGTTAAGCATCTGAAACACACCCGAGGCCCCCGAGACCTCAACCAAACATACCAACAAGTTCTAAAATACCATACAAGCTTAGTTGAGCCCTCAAATCATATCAAACAATGCTAAAAACACGAATCACCATCCGATTCAAACTTAATGAACTTGAAACTTTAAACTTCTACAATCGATACCAAAACCTATCAAATCACATCCGATTGACCTCAAATTTTGCACACAAGTGATATTCGACATTACGGACTTACTCCAACTTCTGGAATTGGATTCCGATCCCGATATTATAAAGTCCACTACCGGTCAAAATCTCCAAAAAATTGACTTTCACCATTTCAAGCCTAAATAAGCTACGAACCTCCAAAATACAATCCGGATGCGCCCCTAAGTCCAATATCACCTAAAGGAGCTAACGGAACTGACAGAATTCTATTCCAGAGTCGTCTTCGCACAGTTTTGACTACGGTCCAGATCCTAAGGCTTAAACCTCCATTTAGGGACTAAGTGTCCCAAAACACTCCAAAAACCAAAACGAAACCTCCCGGCAAGTCACAATAGCAGAAATAGATATGGGAGAAGCAGTAAATAGGGGATCGGGGCTATAACCCTCAAAACGACCGGCCTGGTCGTTACATCCCCCCATCTTAAAACAATCATTTGTCCTCGAACGAGCATAGCGACATACTTGAAGTGGTGAAAAGATGAGGATAACGACTGCGCATATCCTGCTTGGTCTCCTGAGTTGCCTCCTCGACCGGATGTCCCCTCCATTGAACCTTCATAGAAGCAATGTTCTTTGATCTTAGCTTTCTGACCTGCTTGTCGAAAATAGCCACTAGCTCCTCAACATAAGATAGATCCTTGTTCAATTGGACTGAGCTGAAATCCAACACATGGGACGGATCGCCGTGATACTTCTGGAGCATCGAAACATGAAATACCAGATGATTTCCTGCTAGGCTGGGAGGCAAGGCAAGCTCATAAGCAACTTTCTCAACTCACCGCAACACCTCAAAGGGACCAATAAACCTTGGGGTCAGCTTGCCCCTCTTTTCGAACCTCATAACGCCCTTCATAGGCGAAACTCGAAGCAAGACCCGCTCTCCAACCATGAATGCAGCATCACGAACCTTTCAGTCCGCGTAACTCTTCTGTCTGGACTGGGTTGTGCGAAGTCCATCCTGAGTCACCTTAACCTTTTCCAAGGCATCGTGAACCAAGTCCGTACCCAATAATTTGGCCTCGCCCGGCTCGAACCAACCCACTGGGGACCGATACCACCTACCATACAGGGCCTCATACGGTGCCATCTTAATGCTGGACTGATAACGGTTGTTGTTAGAAAACTTTGCAAGTGGCAAGAACTGATCCCAAGCACCTCCAAAATCTATCGCACACGCACAGAGCATATCCTTCAATATCTGAATAATGTGCTCGGACTGTCCATCCGTCTGAGGGTGAAAACCTGTGCTCAACCCACCTGAGTACCCAACTCCTGTTGTACAGCTCTCCAGAACCGTGATGTAAACTGCGTGCCCCAGTCAGAGATAATAGATACTGGTACGCCATGAAGTTTGACAATCTCACGAATGTAGATTCGAGCTAGATGCTCGGAAGAATAGGTAGTCATCACAAGAATGAAATGAGCTGACTTGGTCAGCATATCTACAATCACCCAAATTGTATCAAACTTTCGCTGAGTCCGTGGGAGTCCAACAACGAAATCCATAGTGATCCGCTCCCATTTCCACTCTGGAATCTCTAACTTCTGAAGCAATCCACCTGGCCGCTGATGCTCATACTTCACCTGCTGGTAATTTAGACATCTACCCGCATACTCTACTATGTCCTTCTTCATCCTCCTCCACCAATAATGATGCCTCAGGTCCTGATACATTTTCGCCGCACTTGGATGAATAGAGTACCGTGAGCTATGAGCCTCCTGGAGAATCAACTCACGCAAACCGTTCACATTAGGCACACATAGCCTGCTCTGCATCCTCAATGCACCATCATCCCCAAGAGTGACCTCCTTAGCATCACCGTGCCGGACCATGTCCTTAAGGACAAGTAGATTGGGGTCATCATACTGACGCTCCCTGATACGATCATAAAGAGACAACCGAGAGACCACACAAGCCAATACACGACCCAGCTTAGAAATATCCAATCTCACAAACTGGCTAGCTAAGGCCTAAACATCTAACGCCAATGGCCTCTCTGCTACTGGTAGATATGCTAAACTCCCCAAAATCTCTGCCCGACGACTCAAAGCATCGGCCACCACATTGGACTTCTCAGAATGGTAAAAAATGGTGATATCATAATCCTTAAGCAGCTCTAATCACCTCCTTTGATGCAAATTAAAATCCTTCTACTTGAACAGATGCTGTAAACTCTGGTGATCGGTATAGATCTCACAAGGGACATCGTACAAATAGTGCCTCTAAATCTTCAAGGCATGAACAATGGCTGCTAGCTCAAGGTCATGGACATGATAGTTCTTTTCATGCACCTTCAGATGTCTGGACGTGTAGGCAATCACCCTACAGTCTTGCATCAACACCGCGCCGAGACTAATCCGCGATGCATCACAATATACAGTATAAGACCCTGAACCTGTAGGCAATACCAATACTGGGGCTGTAGTCAAAGTTGTCTTGAGCTTCTGAAAGCTATCCTCACATTACTCTGTCCACCTGAACGGAGCACCCTTCTGTTCAGCCTGGTCATAGATGCTGTAATAGATGGGAATCTCTCAACGAACCGGCGGTAATACCCCACCAAACCAAGAAAACTCCGAATCTCCGTAGCTGAGGATGGTCTGGGCTAACTCTACACTGCTTCAATCTTATTTGGATCCACCTGGATCCCATCACTCGATACTATATGACCCAAGAATGCCACTGAGTCTAGCCAAAACTCACACTTTGAAAATTTTGCGTATAACTTCTTTTCTCGCAAGGTCTGAAGCGCAATCCTCAAGTGCTGCTCACGATCTTCCCGAGTCCGGGAGTACACCAGAATGTCGTCAATAAACATAATGACGAATGAGTCAAGATAAGGCCGGAACACACTGTGCATCAAGTGCATAAAAGTTGTTAGGGGCATTGGTCAGCCCAAAAGACATAACAAGAAACTCATAGTGACCATATCTGGTTTTGAAAGTAGTCTTTGGGATATCTGGCTCCCGAATCTTCAACTGATGATATCCTGAATGTAAGTCAATCTTGGAAAACACTCTGGCGCCCTGTAACTGATCAAATAAGTCATCAATACGAGGCAATGGATACATGTTCTTCACTGTGACTTTGTTTAACTGGCGGTAATCAATACACATCCGCATAGAACCATCCTTCTTCTTCACAAATAAGACAGGAGCACCCCAAGGTGACATACTGGGCCGAATGAATCCCTTATTAAGCAATTCCTGTAACTGCTCCTTCAACTCCTTCAATTCAGGAGGGGCCATATGATATGGAGGAATAGAGATAGGCTGAGTGTCCGACAACAAATCAATGCCAAAATCAATATCTCTGTCGGGAGGCATGCCCGGAAGATCAGATGGAAATACATCTGGAAAGTCCCTCACTACTGGGACTGACTCAACTGTAGGGGTATTAGTACTGGCATCTCTCACATAAGCTAGATACACGTCACACCCCTTCTCAACCATTCGTTGAGCTTTAAGAAATGAATAAGTTTGCGGGGAGTATATTTTAAGGTACCTATCCACTCTAATCGCGGTAAACCTGGCATAGCCAGCATCACGGTTTTGGCATGACAATCAAGAATAGCATAATGGGGCGACAACCAGTTCATGCCCAAAATAATATAAAAGTCCATCATGATGAGCAATAATAAATTGGCTCTGGTCTCAAAATCACTAAGAGCAATCAAACACGACCGATACACGCAGTCCACAACAAGAGAATCTCCCACATGAGTAGACATATAAATAGGGGAACTCAAAGAATCCCGAGACACGCCCAAATACGGGGCAAAATAAGAGGACATATAAGAATATGTAGAGCCTGGGTCAAATAATACCAACGCATCTCTATGACAGACTGGAACAATACCTGTAATGACAGAGTCGGAAGCAACTACTTCTGTACGAGCAGGAAGGGCATAATATCTGGCATGGCCTTCCCCTCTAAGGCAACCTCTACCTACCCGACCTCTACCTCGAGCTGGCTGAGCAGGTGTGGTGGAAGCTGGTGCTGTAATCATCACTTGAGAACCCGATGGGGCACGCTGTGGCGGAGAAGTATATAGAGGTGCACCCCTCTTAATCCTGGGACAATCCCTCACCATATGGCGAGTGTCGCCATACTCAAAACATGCTCTGGGAGGGTGTGGCTGCTGTGACTGGCTCGGGCCAGGTCTGCTGGACTGGCCGCTAGGAACACCACGTACAGGAGGCACACTAGATACTGGCGATGCATAATAAGGGTCTTGGGGCCTAGAAGGAGCCGTAACACCGCTGGCAGCTGGAAGAGCTGAATGAACGGGGCGGCTCACATGACCACTACCATGGCGAGCTGCTGGGGCACGAGCTCCAGAATAATAACCAGTCTCTCGAGACCTCTTGGCCTCTCTCTCCTCTTTATCCCGAGCAAGCATTTCCTCCAATCTCCTAGCAATACTCATAACTTGCTGATAAGAAATATCCATCTCCAACTCCTTGTCCATACTAATCCGGATGCTGGGGTAGATTCCCTCAATAAACCGTCGAACCCTCTCTCAAACTTTGGTAACCAAGGCCGGTGCATGTCGGGTCAAACCACTGAAATGGATTGCATACTCTAATACAATTATAGCACCTTGGCACAACTGCTCAAACTTCGCACGCCATGAGTCCCTGAGGCTCTGAGGGACATACTCTCTCAAAAACATATCCGAGAATTGAGTCCATGTAAGTGAAGCTGCCATAAGCACGCCACCACTGATAGCCTGCTCCTCTAAGATGGAATGTAGTAAAAGAAACCTCGCTCATCTTCGCTACGCCCATAGTATGGAGAATACGATGACACTCCTCCAGAAAACCCTGAGCATCATCTCTAGCTAATCCGCTGAAGGTAGGTGGGTGGTACTTCTTGTACCTCTCAAGTATGAGCTGCTCCACCTCAAAAGCTACTGCCCTAACCTCGGGCTGAGCTGGAGCTACCAGCTGCATTAGTACAATCTATGGGACCTGGTCGATCTGAACCTGCTGCTCTGGAGTACCGGCGATAGAAGCCTGAGCTCCTTCCCCGGCCTGAGATGTGGCAAGAGAAAGTGGGATCAATCCAGCCTGAGTTATGTTGCTGAACATGCTTAGAAACTGGGCTAGAGTCTCTTGGAGGGCTAGTGCAGAAACAGGTGCCTCAGGTGTCTTTCCTCCAGTTAGAGCTACTGGGGGCTCCTCTGTAGCAGCTCGTGCGGGTGCTCTGGCTACACCATATGGACGTCATTGGCCTCTACCCCGGCCTCGGCCTCTCGTGGCTCTAGCAGGGGCACGTGTGCCTGGTCATCAGATCCGCTTGTACGTGTCCTCACCATCTATGAGAGAATAGAATACAAAAGTGTAGAATTTTTGAAGGCAACAATTTTTGCACGACAAGGAGTCAAAGTAGTAAAAGTTTCCTAACAGTTCCATAGCCTCCCGAAGATAAGTACAGACGTCTCTGTATCGATCTGCGAGACTCTACTAAACTTGCTTGTGACTCACGACACCTATGAATCTAAAGCTCTGATACCAACTTGTCACGACCCAATTTCACCTCTGTATGACGTCGTGATGGCACATAGTCTCTATGACTAGGTAAGCCTAACATTTGCGGAATAGTAAAATAAAAACATAAATTAAACAACTAACTGTTCAAAATACACAGCAATCCCAAAACCCGGAACATCGTGAATCACAAACTACAGAAGGAAAATCTAGTGTCTCTACACATTAGAGTCTATCAAAAGAAAAAATACAGAATATAATGGACATTGGGAAGAGTAGAAGGGGACTTTGAGGTCTGCGGACGTGGCAGATATACCTTGAAGTCTCCAAAGCTATCCCAGCTCACTGATAGTGCGGCTGATAAGGAGCACCTGGATTTGCACACGAAAAATATGTGCAGAAGAGTAGCATGAGTACACCACAATCGGTACCCAGTAAGTGCCAAGTCTAACCTCAGTAGAGTAGTGACGAGGTCAGGTCCGGGCCCTACTGAAATATGATAATAAAGCAAGGCAAAAATGAAATATCGCAGAAAAATAAAGACTGAAATTTAATAAGAAAGAACTCATAGAAGGTAACAGCCCAATACACAGAGATAATAACAGGTGATCTCCCGAGATACCGTCTCGTAGTCCCAAATGTAAATGTGCAGAGGGATCTCCTAGAATACCGTTCTGTAGTCCCAAAGTAAATATGCAAGACATGGAGATCTCCCGGAATACCGTTCCGTAGTCCCAAAGTAAATATGCAGTACAGGGGGATCTCCCGGAATACCGTTCTGTAGTCCCAAAGTAAATATGCAGTACAAGGGGATCTCCCGGAATACTATTCCGTAGTACCAAAGTAAATAAGCAACGCAAATAATAGAAATACAACTACATCACTAAATCTTACGATTTAGACGAAGTACCAGTCCAGGAAGAAGTAGGAAATTCACTAAGCATGCTGCACAGAATTCACACAAGCAGTTAAGACACATAGACATGTTGTATTAGACTAAACAGGATAGCTACACATATTGGAATAACTCAATTAAGAATGAAAATAGATTAATACTCATTAAAATGATATAACTCAAAATAAAAGGAAAACAGGTTACTGCTTAGTAAGAAAATCGAGTTTTTCCACAACTAGCCTATGTACGTACTCGTCACCTCAGGTACACGGTGCTCACATATCACAATAGATCCAAATCTTAAGGGGATTTCCCTTATACAAAGTTAGGCAAGCCACTTACCTCGAACCAAGCTCAATCAATCGGTAACAATGCCTTTTCCATGAATATCCGACTCCGAATGGCCCAAATCTAGCCAAAAACAATTGCATATCATAAATACAACTATAATAGGCTCATTAAATTAATTAAATTAATACTGTAACAAAATTTCCGAAATTTGCCCTAAAAGGTCGACCCGAGCCCACGTCTCAGAATTGGGCAAAAATCACAAAATCCGAAACCCATTCACTCACGAGTCCAACCATACCAAATTTATCAAAATCCGACCTCAAATGACTACTCAAAACCTCAAATCAAACTCTTCAAATCCCTAGCCTCCAACTCCCAATTTTCACCTTAAATACACACTAACTAGGTGAGAAAATAAATGTTGAAGCAAGATTATTGATAAAAAATAAGCACAAGGGACTTACCTCAAGAAACCCCTCAAAAATGCTCTCAAGAAATCGCCAAACCCGAGCTCAAAAATGTTGAAAATGGGAAAAAATTGCGAACCTTTGCATTTAAGTGTTATGTCCAGAAGTCGCACACCTGCGGACTCTCTGTCGCATCTGCAACACTGCACCTGCGGAAATACCAACGCAGGTACGGATTCCACTTAGAATCCCAGGCTCTGCTCATGCGGCTATGCGACCGCATCTGCGACTATCGCAGGTGCGGAAATGCATCGCACCTGCGGTTCCTCCTAGCTCCTTCTTGGACGCATCAGCGTCTCCTCCTTTGAACATGCGATCCCGCACCTGCGGTCTCCCCTCCGCAAGTGCGAAAATACCAGAAACCAGAAAATCTTCAGCAACTAGCCTAAGTCCAAATTAAATCCGTTAAGCACCCGAAACATACCCAAGGCCCCCGGGACCTCAACCAAATATACCAACAAGTTCTAAAATACCATACAAGCTTAGTCGAGCCCTCAAATCACATCAAACACCGCTAAAAACATGAATCGCCTCCGATTTAAACTTAATGAACTTGAAACTTTTAAACTTCTACAACCGATGCTGAAACCTATCAAATCACGTCCGATTGACCTCAAATTTTGCACATAAGTCATATTCGATATTACGGATCTACTTCAACTTCCGAAATTGGATTCCGACCCCGATATCAAAAAGTTCACTAATGGTCAAAATCTCCAAAAAAATTGACTTTCGCCATTTCAAGCCTAAATAAGCTACGGACCTCCAAAACACAATCCGGATGCGCCTCTAAGTCCAAAATCACCTAACGAAGCTAACAGAACCAACATAATTCCATTCTGTAGTCGTCTTCACATAATTCTGACTACGGTCCAAATCTTAAGGCTTAAACCTCTATTTAGGGACTAAGTATCCCAAAACACTCCAAAAACCAAAATGAAACCTCCCGACATGTCAAAATAACAGAAATATGGGAAAAGTAGTAAATATGGGATAGGGGCTATTACTCTTAAAACGACCGGCCGGGTCGTTACAATTTCAGGGTCAGCAGTCACAGCAGCTGAGGTCTTATTATACTTTTGGTGATCCGAGGCACATTGCTAGATTCTGCTCTAGGTCTCAGGCCAGCATGCAATAGCAGGGTTCTCGTGCTATGATTCCAGCACCGGTTGCTTCACCGCCCGTCCAGCCAGATTGAGGTAGTGGCCAAACATCTAGAGGTGGTGGTCAGACCATTAGAGGTGGAGGTCAGACCGTTATAGGTAGAGTCCAGCCAGTTAGAGGTCATCCCAGGGAAGTAGTTCAAAGTGGTGGGGCCCAGCCATGCTTTTATGCTTTTCCATCAAGGCCTGAGGTCGAATCATCCGATGTTGTGATTGCATGTATTGTTCTAGTTTGCCATAGATATGCTTCAGTTCTATTTGATCCAGGATCTACTTATTCCTATGTGTCCTCTTATTTTGCTTCATATCTGGCGATGCCTCGTGATTCTCTGAGTGCTCATATGTGTGTTTGTGTCCACTTCGGTGGGAGATTTTATCGTGGAAGATCATGTCTATCGTTCGTGTGTGGTTACTATTGGGAGTCTTGAGACTAGTATGGATCTTCTACTTCTTGATATGGTAGATTTTGATGTCATCTTGGGCTTGTGTTGTGGTTTTCGTAGTTGCAAGAAGAAAGGGGCTGTGATAGAAAGAGAGGGCACAAGAGAAGCAAGATACGACATTCGTTGGAACAAAAGAGAGCAACAAAAAACAACTTAAGTAAAGATCTGGTTGATTCCATTCGCTTTTGTTTCGGGTGGTTCAAACTAAATGTCGAACAATGGTGCTTGCGTTGCGGGAGATGCCCGCCCGTAGGGCCCGGCCTGCTTCCCGCCCGAAAGAACCGCTCACTAGCTAGCCGGACTAGTGGGGCCGGGCGAAACCAATTCCCAGGGTGTGACGGGCGGTGTGTACAGGGCCCGGGTACATATTCACCGCGGCATGCTGATCCGCGATTACTAGCGATTCCAACTTCATGTTCCCGAGTTGCAGAGAACAATCCCTTGCATCAACAGGCAATCCCGCATAAAAGAAAGGCTACTGACTTGGCTGATTCAACAAGGGAAAAAGGTTACGCCAAAAGATGCGGTTAATACAGCCAGAACTGATTTGGAACCAGACCGGGTAACTTTAAAGGTGGTCCCGATGTTAGATTCTGAAGAACCGGTGGATTGGCTGTTACCTTATCATGCTATATTGGATTATCATGCCAAGACGGTGACTCTAGCCATGCCGGGGTTACCACGAATAGAGTGGAAAGGAGCTGTTGGCCATTCTACCAACAGGGTTATTTCTTATATGAAGGCTCGGCGTATGGTCGAGAAAGGGTGTCTAGCTTATTTGGCTCATATTCGCAATTCTAGTGCGGATGTTCCTTCTATGGATTCGGGTCCAGTTGTCCGTGAATTTCCATATGTATTTCCTACAGATCTGCTAGGGATGCCACCCGATAGAGATATTGACTTATGTATTGATTTAGCTCCGGGAACCCAACCAATTTCTATTCCACCATACCGTATGGCCCCACTGGAGTTGAAAGAATTGAAGGAGCAATTACAAGACTTGCTTGATCAGGGATTTATTAGACCCAGTGTCTCGCCCTGGAGTGCACTAGTACTATTTGTAAAGAAGAAATATGGCTCAATGCGGATGTGTATAGAGTATCGATAGTTGAACAAGGATACTATCAAGAACAAGTATCCGCTGCCAAGAATTGATGACTTATTTGATTAGCTTCAGGGTGCCAAGGTATTTTCAAAGATCGACTTGAGTTTTGGTTACCATCAGTTGAAGATTAGGACATCTGATATCCCTAAGACAACTTTTCGGACTCGGTATGGGCATTACGAATTCGTAGTGATGTCATTTGGGTTGACAAATGCTCCAGCAGCATTTATGGATTTGATGAATCGGGTGTTCAAGCCCTATTTGGATTCTTTTATGGTTGTATTCATTGATGATAACTTGATTTACTCCAGCAGTCGAGATGAGCATGAGCAGCATCTTCGGAGTGTGCTTCAGACTTTGTAAAATAATCAGTTATATGCCAAATTTTCAAAATGTGAATTTTGGTTAGACTCAGTTTCCTTTTTGGGGAATGTAGTATCGGGTGAATGCATAAAAGTGGATCCTAAGAAGATTTAGGCAGTTCAGAATTGGCTTAGACCTACTTCAGTTACGGAGATACGGAGTTTTCTGGGTTTGACAGGTTATTATCGCTGGTTCGTAGAGGGGTTTTCATTTATAGCAAGCCCATTGACCAGACTGACCCAAAAAGGTGTTCCATTCGGATGGTCAAACGAGTGTGAGTTGAGCTTTTAGAAGCTTAAGACTGCTTTGACTACGGTGCCAGTGTTGGTATTACTCAGAATTTCAGGATCTTATATGGTGTATTGTGATGCATCTCGCATTGGGCTTGGTGCAGTATTGATGCAAGATGGCAGGGTGATTGTATATGGGTCGCTGCAGTTGAAAGTTCACGAGAAGAATTATCCTGTTTATGACTTAGAATTGGCAGTCATTGTTCATGCGCTGAATATTTGGAGGCACTACCTTTACGGTGTCTCGTGTGAGGTGTTTACTGATCATCGTAGCCTATAGTATCTGTTCAAACAAAAAGATCTCAATTTGAGGTAGAGAAGATGGTTGGAGCTGTTGAAAGACTATGATATCACCATTTTGTATCACCCCGGAAAGGCTAATGTGGTTGCCGATGCTTTGAGTAAAAAGGTCATGAGTTTGGGTAGCCTTACGTATATTCTGGTTGGTGAGAGGCCATTAGCTGTCGATGTTCAGACTTTGACCAATTAGTTCGTGAGGTTAGATGTTTTAGAATCCAGACGGATTCTAGCTTGCACAGTCGCTCGGTCTTCCTTGTACGAGCGTATCAGAGAGTGACAGTATGATGATCCTCATTTGCTTGTACTTAAGGACACGGTGCCAAACAAGTTACTGTAGGGGAAGATAGAAATCTACGGATGCAGGGTTGTATTTGTGTGCCTAATGTGGATGGGCTTCGTGAATTAATTCTGGAAGAGGCCCACAATTCCCCGTATTCTATTCATCCAGGTGCTGCCAAAATGTATCAAGATTTGCGTCAACATTATTGGTAGAGGAGAATGAAGAAGGATATAGTTGCATATGTAGCTCGGTGTCTGAATTGTCAACAAGTTAAGTACGAGCATCAGAGACCTGGTGATTTTTTCAAAAGTTAGAAATTCCTAAGTGGAAGTGGGAGCGTATCACTATGGATTTTGTTGTTGGGCTTCCACGGACTAAGAGAAAGTTCGACGCAGTATGGGTCATTGTGGACAGGTTGACCAAGTCAGCACATTTCATTCTAGTAGCAGTTACCTATTCTTCAGAACGATTAACGGAAATTTACATCCGCGAGATTGTACGCCTTCACGGTGTGCCCATGTCTATCATTTCTGATCGAGATACATAGTTCACCTCACACTTCTAGAGGGTTGTACAGCGTGAGTTAGTCACGCGGGTTGAGTTGAGTACAACATTTCATCCACACACAAACGGACAGTTAGAGCGCACTTTTCAAATATTGGAAGATATGTTTCGCGCTTGTGTTATAGACTTTGAAGATTCTTGGGATCAGTTCTTCCCACTTGCGGAGTTTACCTATAATAACACCTACCAGTCGAGCATTCAGATGGCTCCATATGAAGCATTATATGGGAGACTGTGCCATTCGCCTGTTGGCTGGTTTGAACCGGGAGAGGCTCAGTTGTTGGGTACCCATTTGGTACAGGATGCCTTGGATAAGATCAAGATTATTCAGGATCGACATCACACAGCTCAGTCTAGGCAAAAGAGTTATGCCGACCATAAAGTTCGTGATATTGCATTCATGGTTGGAGAAAGAGTATTGATTCGGGTTTCACTTATGAAGGTGTAATGAGATTCGGAAAGAAGGGCAAGTTGAGCGCTAAGTATATTGGACCCTTTGAAATTCTTGAAAGGGTGGGTGAAGTAGCCTACAGTCTTGCACTACCACCTAGTTTATCAGTAGTTCATCCGGTGCTCTATGTGTTTATGCTCCGAAAATATCATGGTGATCCGTCCCATGTATTAGATTTCAGCTCAATCCAATTGGACAAAGATTTGACTCATGAAGAAGAGACAATAGCTATTTAGCTCGACATGTCCGACAATAGAGGTTTAAGAGTTATCCTTCAGTTCAGGTGCAATGGAGGGGTCAGCCGGTAGAAGCATCTACCTGGGAGTCCGAGTCGGACATGCATAGCAGATATCCACATATATTTACCATCTCAGGTATTTTTCTAATTCCGTTCAAGGACGAACGTTTGTTTTAGAGGTGGAGAATGTGATGATCTAAAATAGCATCTTTAATTTAAACATTCATTGTTGTGTTCTAAGACCTCGAAAAGCATTATTCATCATTCCTCAACTTGCGTGAGCAGTCCGTATAATTTTTCGGAAAGTTTTTATGTGAAAAAGGATTAAATGTGATATAGAGCTTCAAAACTCAACTGAGTTGACTTCGGTCAACATTTTGAGCAAACGGACCCGGATCAGTTTTTGACAGTCCCGGTAGGTCTGTATCGTGATTTGGGACTTGGGCATATGCCCGGAATTGATTTATCCCTAGCTCAAATTATCGCCATTTAACGAAAACTAGAAATCTAAAGGCTAAAGGTTTCCAAAGTTTGACCACGGATTTCACTTTATTAATATCAGATTCGGATTGAGATTCCGAAAATTAGAATAGCTCTGTTATGTCACTTATGACTTATGTGCCAAATTTGAAGTCATTCCGGATTCGTTTAATATGCTTTGGCACGAGTTTTGCAAAGTGAAAAGTTTGAAACTTATAAGTCTGAATCAATGTGTGAATTGTAATTTTGGTATTGTTTGACTTGAATTGAAAACCCGAGTAAGTATGTATTATGTTTCTGGACTTGTTGGAATATTCGGATGAGGTCCCGAGTAGCTCGAATGAGTTTCAGACGAGCCACAAAGCAATTGGAACCTGCTGCCCAGTGCTGGTTCTCGTGCGTCGCACCTGCGACATTTTGTGTGCAGGTGCGTGGTCGCTCCTGCGGAATTCCATTCGCTTCTACGACATTGGATAGCCCTGCCGAGCTCTGCTTCTGCGGAGAAATTAGCGCAGGTGCGCAACCATTTCCGCGATGGTCGAGGTGCTTCTGCGGTCACTCGAGCGCTTCTGCGATGTCGCAAGTGCGATATTTCTGGGAGTAGATGTGTCCACTGGACAGGCTGCCCTGTTCCGCAAATGCGAGATTTGTCTCGCAAATGCGTGTCCGCAGGTGCGAAAATAAGTGTGCAAATGCGAAAAATGCTGGACAGAGTGCTTAATACGGGAGTTAACCATTTTTACCCATATTTGAGTTTTGAGTCTCGGATTTAGGCGATTCCAAAGGAATTTTTCACGATTTTGACTTGGGTAAGTATTCTATATCCGAAATTGATTATATTTCATAAATCCATATCAATATTCATTGTTTATTTCGGATTTAGATGGAAGAAATTGGGATTTTTATAAAATTATCCAAAAATATAAAATGAAGATTTGAAAGCCAATTCGATATCGGAATTAGATAATTTTGTATGGTAGAACTCGTATCGGAATAGGTGTTCGGTTTTCGTAATTTTTTCTGGGATTCGAGATGTGGGTCCCATTATCGATTTCTAAAATGAATTTTAGATTTTAATCCGGAAAATTAGTAAATTCATATAGAATCAATTCCTACAATTTGTATTGAATATATTGAATTGTTTATGAGTAGATTTGAGGATTTAGGATACGAATTCGCGAGGCAAAGGTTTATTGGAATCTTGAGTTGGTTGCAAAGCTAGGTAAGTGTCGTGGTTAACCTTGATTTAAGGGAGTAGGACTTATTTGTCTATTTGCTACGTGATTAAATGTGCGGGTACAACGTATATGTGAGGTGACGAGTACTTATACGTTGTGGTTGAGTCAAAGCATGCGGGTGAAATTTGTTTATTGTGAACACTTGCCTATTTAATTAAGATATTTCTACTTAAGTTATTATTCCCTTGTTTATTTGATCATTTTCATGAGATTATTGCTAGTTTGTTGAATATTTTGGAAGGTAAAGTCGGTATTGTGGTATTGAATTAATTGATAAGTATATATCCCCGTATTTAAATACTCTTTCGAATTTATATTAATATTTTCATGGTAATGAAGAGTGTAAAAGCATGAAGGGTGATGCCGTACCAATTTTACATTATTATTTATTGAATTATGAAGTGAGGAAGAGAGTTAAAGCACGAAGGGTGATGCCCTGCCATTTTCAAAAAGTGTTAAAGCACGAAGGGTGATGCCGTGCCAAAAGAGAGTTACATCACGAAGGGTGATGTCGTGCCAATTATTATTATTTATTTACCAGTTTATGGGAGGAATGAGAGTAAAAGCACGAAGGGTGGTATTGTGCAATTTTCATATTATCAGTTGCTCATTTTATAATTGATGAGTTAATTGGCTGCTAAGTGATAATTTTTCCTCCTAAAATTATTATATCACCCCCCTTCGCATATTCCCTCCCAAATTTATAAAGTGTTATTTATTGTACTATTGTCGCTTCGTATTTGTATATACATGTACAGGTTGTTTACGTATGTGTCCTGTCATAGCCTCATCACTACTTCGTCGAGGTTAGGCTCTACACTTATGGAGTACATGGGATCAGTTGCACTCATACTACACTCTGCACTTCTTGTGCAGATTTTGAAGTTGGTCCCAGCGGCGTACCATTGACTTGCTCGGATTCAGCTACCCAGAGGAGATTTGAGGTATAACTACATACCGTCCGCAGTTCTGAAGTCCCCTTCTATCCTATCTTAGCTGTGTATTATCTTTCAAACAGCTTGAATTTTACTCAGACCTTTATTTGTATCATTCTAATAGCTCGTGCACTTGTGACACCCGATTTTGGGATGTATTTTGATGATTCGGTAATTATGGTCTTCCGTACTTTATTTCAGTAATTGACTTCTGTTTAATTTAAATTGTTTAAAAATGGTTAAGATTATTCTAACGTTGGCTTGCCTAACAAGCGAAATGTTAGACGCCATCACGGTCCCCAAGGTGGAAATTTCGGATCGTGACATTTAATGTCTAGCTCAACATGAAGCAAGATTTGTGTAATTTACTGTGACTGCACATGACTCACACATGAGATCTGGCTCCCAATATAGACAAATAGGAGCTAAGGGGTAAATATAATACATAATATTGAACACGATAATAAGAATAGCTAGCCAAAAGGGCAACCATTAAGTTCTTGCTCAAGATTATTAATCCAAAGTGTGATATCAAAAGAAAACGAAGCTTACTTACACATTTATCCTCAAGTACTCAGAAAAGTCAATGTAAAGTCAAGACACTCGACTATCTGAATTTCTTCTAGCTAGCAGGGTAATTAATTGTTCCCAGTATTGGAATTTATAAATCCATATACTGATCATGATGTACTAGTAGATTACGTTTACACCAAAATTAACTAGTATATCACTCGAACTGACTACTAGCAGACTACTTTTACACCAAAATATACTAGCAAACTACTTTTACACCAAAATATACTAGCATACTACGTTTACACCAAACTGAATATTTGTTTCAGTTAATTTTCAGGTAATTGAGTTATATTTCTTCTTCTTAAAGTCATTTTAGATGAATTGTCTTATGTGCAGACTAGTTGTAATGAAAATTAAAAGATGCTGGAACATGTAGGAAAGCAACAAATGCACAATCAACAAGTAAATGAACTAATGTTCCGAATAAGTTATTACTAACTTGGTATGTTCATCAAATGATCATTCTCCTGAAATGGTTGATGTGGGAGGCTGGACATTAGAGTGTTGAGCCTTTACTAGTTACTTCATTTCTTTCATCTCATTTTCTAATGTAGACACACGATCCTTCAAATATTTGTTTTTCTTCTCGAGTTGAACGTAACTTAGATATTAGTTCAGCCTTTGAGGAAGCGCCACCTTTCAAGTCTTTTGTTTATACTCCACCTCCAAATCCAAATACATGGCTAAAAGTTTGAGGTCCAAAATATTTTTCTACAATATCTATGCTAGGAAGAGACGGCTCGGACATCACCAATTTTTGGATTTGAGCCTGCAAAGTATATAAAGAGTTTTTTGCCAGAATCCATACAAACTAAAAGTAAGGTAGATGTTCCATTAACCAAGCATACATATTTCTCAATTGTTTCAAAATCAACAAGTGTGTTATTCTTCTTGCGAGTCTCAAAGAAAATAGTTGCCAAATTTGATGGTTTGCCATCTTTTTTGCCCTTCACATAAAAGTAAACAATGTCAAATAGTATATGTCAATATTCAAAGAAAAGAATTGAGATTTTGTGATAATACATTTTGATAAATAATTTTTCTAATTGGCTTGCTACCAATATGGTGAACCATCTTTAGCTTAGCTCTATTTTCTGTGTTCCTATTGCTTCTTGCCTATATTTATGTAAAAATATTAGATTGAAATGTTATGAATAAATTCTTAAACAAAATATCATAGTTGAAATTTAAAATATATAACTAAGTATTATATGTCAAAACTGAAAACTTTCCAAAAAAAATGTTCCTTTACCAATCATTCACATTCTTTCTTGTCTACCCCTTTGGCACATTTCTAAGAGCCTCTAGGATTGGCTTATCCTTCACATACTTTGCATGTAATTTTTCTCTCCATTTATTCCATAATTCCTTCATCCAACCCAAAATATGATCGCAATGAATATCCATGTTATCACTCTCAAATTTATCCTAATAGACTGTAGAATTTTTTAGCTTCAACATTCGGTTCCTCTTCAAGTAAATCATCACAACCAATGTCTGCATTGTTACCATCATGATTAGGATATAAATCTCTCAAATTTTCTTGTATTCAATCCTTACTCTCACACTCTTCTACTTCATTTTCATCGTCATGTTCTAACTGTGACTCACCTAAAACTTCTCCATGGTGATACCAAAAGGTATAATTTTTAATTATTCCATATACTTTCAAATGTGACTCGACTGTCTTGTGTGTTTCTAATGTTGTGTTACAACATTTAACACATGAACATCTTATTTCATACAATTCTCCCGTTCTTCTAAAAGCATAATCTAAAAACTTCTGAACTCCGATTGAATAGGCTTCATCAAGTCGAGTATCAACAAGTTACATCTATTGCTTACATGGTGCCATAATCTTGAAGAGTATATAGACATTAGATGAAAAAACCTATTTAGGATAACAAAAATACTAAGGTTCACATAAACTTTTATTAAACTTGCAATCTCATTCTAATGATCAAAACTTACTAAGATATCACAAGATGAGATAAACTATTAATTGATAGTCAAAACAAATAATATAGAATTGCTCATCAAAATTGTAACGACCCGACTTGCCGTTTTAAGAATTAACGTCTTATTCAATGACTTAAGGTCCCGGGCAACTTCATAATATGTATTATAACCCGCAGGTGTGGTCGAGTTTGATTTTCGGAAGATTTAGAATTTAATTGAAAGAGAAAATCTCATTTTGAAGCTTAAATGGAAAGAGTTGACCAAAGAGTTGACTTTTGAGCAAACGATTTCGGAATATAATTTTTATAATGTCAATAGCATCGTATGATAATTTCAGACTTAGGCGCGTGTTCGGATTTGGATTTGGAAGTCTGTAGGACAATTCGACGCATTTTGGCGAAAGTTGAAAAATAGACGATTTTCGGAAAGTTCGATCGAAGGTTAAATTTTTGATAACGAGGTCGGAATCCGATTAGAGAAATTTGAATAGGTCCGTTATATCACTTATGACTTGTGTGTAAAATTTGAGGTCAATCGGACTTGATTCGATAGGTTTCGGCATCGAATGTTGAAGTTGAAAATTTCATAATAGACTAAAGTTTCAATTGAGTTTGCACAAGACCTAAATTCAAACGACCATACCTCTCTTGATATGAAGAGTTATATGGTTTGTTACCTATCAACAGAAAGATCTATGTGTCTAGTTTCCAACACTTTAAACCGTTCATCATTTGGACATTCCTACAAGATGTTATGACCAAATTACCTAAGGCTGGAAAAATACAATTCTGCGACCAATTATGCGATCGCAAAACAGTTATGTTATCGCAAAACTGCTTCTGCGACCGCAAACTGGTCGCAGAATGGACAAGAAGAGCACAGTTCTGGGCACCAATTTTGCGGCCCGCATACCCATTCTGCGGTCCATTATGCGACCGCAGACTTGCTTTCGGAGGGTTAATTTTTCTATTTTCATAATCCGACCCCATTTTGATAAATAGGCTTTGGGACTTATTTTGGGGTATTTTTCTGAGGGTTTTAGAGAGAGGTAAGAGTAGTTTAGAGAGATAAGTAGGGAACCTAATATTCTAATCATCCAATCTTCAAGAATCAAGGAAGTTAATCACAAGATGTTCATCAAAGAGGTAAGATTCAACCCCTAGTCTTCAATTTCGAGTTTGGGGTAAAAGATTGGTGATTGGAAGTATAATTCTTGGGTGTAAGAGTATTATGTATATATGCTTGTACCAATAAGGTTTGTGGGAAGATTGTTGAGATCAAATAAGTAAATATTGGGTTGTGGAATGAAGAAAATCTTGTAGAAGAACCTTGTAACCAAATTTACACACCTAGTGTATGATAAAATGCTCAAATGAGCTGAAACCATGAAAATCTTCCTAATTATGGTTCACTTTTGTTATGTTTATAAATAAATTGAAGTTGCTAGGATTTCCGGAACTTCGTAGTAATGTAAGGAAGGCTCAAGATAGATTGGAGCCGTCCGGAGGTCAATTCACGTGAGAAAGTTATTTTGGAATATCGACCTAACTTCAAAAAGGTAAGTGTCTTGCTTAACCTCGAGTGGGAGAATTTTCACTTAGGCATTAAGTCTTATGTATAATTTGTGTAATTGAAAATCATGTACGTGAGGTGACGAGTACGTACTTGGTTTATATGTGCAAATTTTATTGAGTTAAAGTCTTGAACATATTGTGTAGTAAATTGGATAATTGTTGGCATATATTTAATCATCTATTTGTCGTGCCTAAATCCTTGTTGTTGAATCTGTTGTTATATGACAAGTTGATGTGATTTTTATTTGATTATTTATGAAATTCCGTGAATTTGCTGGTTTGATATTTATTGGAATTTAATTTCATTTTGGATTTTTCCCTGTGCAAATAGTTAATTAAATGAGCTTAAGAAGAGGTGTTTATATAATTATCGAAAATTTGGAGTTAATAAAGACTTTGTTTTATGTTGAGTAATTTCTATCTCTGTTGATTATTTTTGGGTATTGTACACATTGTGTGGAGCCTTCGACTATTTATTGTGAAATTAATTGACTTGGTTGTATCTTTGAAATTTTGGTTGTAGTCATTGGGCAAATTGTGATATGAATTAATTTTGTTATGTTGCCGTGATAATTTTCCGTGTAAATTATTGTGTTGTATTAATTATTATTTTAAAGATATAAGGGTGGCATTTCACCGTTGATATTATGTGGGTATAATGGTGGCATTTCATTGTGGTTATGTTTGTTAGAATATTGTCTGGGCAGAGCGATAAGGGTGGCAATAGGAGCGATAAGGGTGGCTATTGATATTGTCTGGGAGGAGCGATAATGGTGGCTATAGGAGTGATAAGGGTGGCAATAGGAGCGATGAGGGTGGCTATTGTCAGGGACGATATGTGACGATGTGGGGTTGATGATTTTCATGTGATGTTGTGATATTCTTGTGTTTATTTTTATACCTTGTGCAATTTTTTTTGTTGTTGGTAAATTGATGACAATCTGATTTATGTTGAAATTGAGAGCCTGTGGCTATTGCCAGGCGGATTATAAAATGAAATGTGGGCATGAGGTGCCGTGAGTAAATAATGAGGATATTGGCACGTGAATTGCCCGTGCAGTTGTGATATGAATTGTGGGCACGGGGTGCTGTGATTAAATGATAATGATATTTAGCACGGAAATTATCCGTACAGTTGTGATATGAAATGAGGGTACGAGGTGCCAGGGGAAATATGATGATTTAATTATGGGCACGAGGTGCCGTGAAAATATGAAAAATGGGTTTAGACCCGTGTTTACGAAAAATATAGAAATGGGCTGAGACCCGTATTTTTATGATTATGAAACGAGGTGTCACATGGTGACTTTTTAATTGAAAGGATTATATTCAAAATATTTATTTGAAAGGATTTTTATGTATAAGGTATTATATGAAAGAATTATATTTGAAAGGTAATTATTTGAGAAAATTATATTTAAAAGAGTGTTATTTGAAAGAATTATATGTGAAAGACATTTATTTGAAGGATTTAATTTATTGTGTTAATTGTATTTATTAATTGTTAAGTGATATTAATGGTATTCGTGTTGTCTGCTGTGCATATTACTGGTTGTTTTATGTTGCCCTTATTGTTATCTACTTCCTATTATTTTATATATTATATTGCACATGCTATTAGACTAGTGAGTGTCTTGACTGTACCTCGTCTCTACTCTACTGAGGTTAGTCTTGATACTTACTAGGTACCGACCGTGGTTGTCACGACCCAAAATCCAACTAGTCGTGATGGCACCTAACCCAACCCGCTAGGTAAGCCAACTTTCAATAATCCAATTCCAATAGCAATTACTAAAGTAATTTAAGTGAATAAACATCTTAATCTTATACATCCCCCAAGAACTGGTAGTACAAATCATGAGCTTCTAAGAATAGAGTGTACAAAGCGGAAATGAAATAAATGCATAGTCTGTTTGAATAATACATAAACAGAGCTTTTATAAATCTAAGGCTACCCTGAACAAGAGGCAGCTACAACAGGAATGCAGGTACATCTTCAAGTCCCGCAACTAGCGAGCACAGCAACAACAACAGCCAACATCTTCACGCAATGTGCAGAAGTGTAATATCAGTACAACCGACCACATGTATTGAGTAAGTAACAAACCTAGCCGTAGGTTGAAAGTAGTGACGAGCTTCTACCAAGGTCGGGTCCACAATCAATAGTACACAACAACATAAAGCAAATAATACCAGAAGTAACTTAGAGATAAAATGCTCAGCCAAATCATGATTTAAAAAAAAAAATAGTTCTTCCTTTCAAATACATCAGTGAAAACCCAAATCGTTTGCTGGAGTTCCCAAAAATATGAATAGTTTGAAAACAATAAATTTCTCCCAAAATCTTGTCAATAATAAATAAGATATTTTATTTTCCTTCCGGATAACCAGTGTAAAACAAATGCATCACTATGCCCATCTGTCAAAAATATGTGAGAAATCATGAATGATGTGATGTTGTACAGCATGAGGAAAAATACGTCTCTATGCATGTATGTCATATGTGCATGCCAATGCAATGCAACTCAATAATAAAATCATAAACAGCCCCTCGGGCAGAACATCACTCATATACAACCCCTCGGGCAAACCTCACAGTCACTCGTCCCACTCGGGCATACCTCACAATCACTCTTGCCACTCGGGCATACCTCACAATCACTCATGCCTCCCAGTCACTCAGCACTCGGCACTCGGCACTCGCACTTAGTAGGTACCTGCGCTCACTGGGGGTGTGTACAGACTCCGAGGGGCTCCTTCATCCCAAGCGCTATATCAAGCCAAATCATGGCATAATCACTCAGGCCTTCGGCCTATATCAAACATGCTGTGGTGTGCAGCCCGATCCCATAAATATACAACATGTTGCGGCGTGCAGCCCGATCCCATAAATATGCAACATGCTGCGGCGTGTAGCCCGATCCCATAAATGTGCAACATGTTGCGGCGTGTAGCCCGATCCCATAAATATCCTCACAAATCAGGCCATCGGCCTCACTCAGTCATAAACCTCTCAAGCCACTCGGGCATTTCAGTAAAACAGGGCATTCGGCCAAAATATTTATATGTATCAAAATAGAGTCATAAAACTGAGTTATGATATGCAATGAAATGAATATGACTGAGTGTGAATTTTCGATTTAAAATAAATAATTCACAGCAATATGACCTCTGTGGGTCCTAATAATACTGGCACATAGCCTCAACATGATTTTTAATATGTTTTTCAGCTCAATTTCTTTAACACATAAAACCGCATGGAAAATGCCAAGATTATTTAACTATAAAATTTCACAGAAACAATTATGTCACAATTTGTATAGTGCACGCCCACATGCCTGTCACCTAGCATGTGCGTCACCTCCCAACAATTCACAAAATACATATATTCAGGGTTTATACCCTCAACTCCAAGATTAGAAGAGTTACTTACCTCAATCCAAGCAAATTCTTTATTCCAATAAACCTTTTCCTCGTGATTCGGCCTCCGAACGCCTCGAATCTTAGTCAAAATAATTCAATACAATCAACACGAGGTATAGGAATCAATTCCATATGAAAATGCTAATTATTCATAAAAATCCGAAATTTAGTTCAAAAATTGCTCGTGGGGCCCACGTATCGGAACCCGACAAAAATTACAAAATCCGAACACCTGTTCCGATACGAGTCCAACCATACAAAAATTATCAAATTACGACATCGGATTGACCTTCAAATCTTCATTTTACATTTTTGGAAGATTTTATAAAAATATGATTTTTCTTCCATAAATTCACGGATTCATGATGTAAATGAATATGGAATCATGAAATATAATCAATATAGGATATAGAACACTTACCCCAATGTTTTCCCATAAAAATCACCCAAAAATCGCCTACACCGAGCTCCATTTTATAGACCCTCAGCTGTTTCGGGCGTCACAGGTAGCGTGGGGCACTGCCTGTGGCGCAGTTTCCAGCATCCCAAAATTCCTAGCGCCCCACGCTACCCTTGGCGCTCGCGGCGATGGAAAATCATTCCCGACACAAAAATAGGCATAACTCTCTCATACGATGTCTGAATTCAACGATTCTTTTTGCTATGGTTCCATAATTTCAATATGGATCTAATGCTTCAATCAAAACTGAATTTGGCGCTCATTTGCTTCAGGTGATATCACATATTCTTGAAGAATCGATATCGAACATTCTAGGTTCGATGCCGAAACATAGCAAATCAATCCGGAATGAGCTCAAATTTTGCGTACAAGTCATAAATGGCATAACAAAGCTATTCCAATTTCCAAAATATGATTCCGACCTCGATATCAAAAAGTCAAACCCCCGGTCAAACTTCCCAAAAATTCAACTTTCGGCAATTCAAGCCAAATTCCACTACAAACCCCCAAAAAACTTTCCGGATACGCTCTTAAGTCCAAAATCAGTATACAGAGCTATTGGAATCATCGAAACTCCATTCCGGGGTCGTTTACACATAAGTCGACATCCGGTCACTATTTTAACTTAAGGTTTAAACCTTGGAACTAGGTATTCCAATTCATTCCAAAATCTCACTGGACCCGAACCAATTACCCCGGCAATTCACACAACAACTGTAAAGTACAATTTAAGAAGTAAATGAGTAAACGGGGTCACTGTTTCATCTTACCACACATGTACCCGGGGGTGAACCCACGTCACCCTATCCCACATAGGCTTGACAAAACAATCCAACTGAATTCATTAATTTAACTCTAGCCCATAAACCTTGAAATTTAATTTTCAACCTTTAGGATTTCTTTGAAGACACGAATCTTACATTTACACACTTTATGAGTTTGAACAAGCTGTATCAAGCCATAACTATCACCACGGATATAATCAACCAACATATTACACAACTCGCTTGCTCGTAGCGCTATTCCCGATCGTAGTGACTATTCCAAAACCAACCGCATACTAGTATTAAACCCATATCGAACCAAACCTCATCCCAAAACCTTCGTACACTGTTGATAATAAAAGAAACACGCGAAATAAACAAGTCATGGAGTTCTCTTGCCCTAACCAGAACCATAATCGCTTTTTGAGCCGACTTTCAATATTATCCTCCCTAACATACGGTAATCAAACATGATAGTACCCATTCGAGGTCCAATGACCTTATATTACTAAACACAACTATTTCCACAGACATGCTGCACCAATATAACTCAGAGCCACAACCCGTGCCATTTGTGCACCAATACGCAACAATTCAAATGTACTCAGTCATGAAAAAATAACTTAAATGAGAGAACTGCCACGCAATATTAATAAGTACCGCCATAACGAAATGTTGAAAATTCATCATACACCGTAGAACCATCACCCGATTCTAACACAAGGTTCATACCTTAACATAGCTCCGCTGCAATGTGTGTCCCCATCCAAACTTTGGTCCTTATAATATACCCCGAGCCACCCTGCTCAAAATCAATAACGTCGGAGAGGCAAATGACAAAAATACCACACAAAACCTGAAAGGACATAACCATTACGCTATCGATCATGCAATACCCAAATACTCATCACACTCAAATTCCGCTATAAAGCTCAAATAGAACCGCACCATCTGTGCACATAACCAATGAATCACAACTCCTCGTAGCATAAAGGAGTAACTCACAGATCATTTGAGAACACGAATAAGTTTAACATCAACCGAATGACACATTCCTCAATAATAGCAGTATGGAGCCAACCATTCCGGCTCGGTGTAGAATACACATCTTAATTGGGCCTACCTATGGACCCCCAAATCAACTCGGGTTACCCACAAATAGATAAAAATCCCTCCGAAAATCTATAATGACTGAATCATAACACATTTTATCATCTGGCTAGCTCCGGCCACAACTTCACAATCCATAACCATGAAACAATCTTCTCCTAGGAACTCCTAATCTCCAAATCCATAGAACACGCGAATCACCATATTTGATTCCATCTCCACCACTCGAATGTCTAACACATCGCTCATACACGATCATTCTACGAGGAGTATTTCTCTTATTCTTTCATGCCACATAGCAACGTCTTAAAATCAGCAGTCGATCAACTAGGAAAGTGCCGCAATACCTATAAAATATCCATAATTCAAAACATTGTGCGCCCTTTGTTTTTTTGAATGTACCCTATACTCACGTAATACCAAATAGTTATAGCATTCATCTAAACATCGAAAATTGTTCATGACCTCTAAGAATTTATGACCTCTCTTTCAAAGCTAAACCGTGACCTTGCACAAATCAACCTTAATCCCACATAACACACCGCATCTATCATGCCATCATGTGAAAAGCACAAAAATCTTATTATCAACTTTGAGTCACCAATAATTTACATACCATTTTAATTAGAAACCTTTCTCTTGCTTCTTTCCAGGAGGAAATCACAATACACAACATGTCCTCCACACAGGTAGAAACCATCAAGAATACTTTGAAATCCATTTGTACATAATCAAGTCCTTAAAACTAAATTCCTCTAACTCGACCAAGCCACGCAGGTCGCCAAGTCCAGGTGTATTGCCACAAAACACCTGTAGAAAACCCCCATATCATAAGCACCCAAAGAACTTATCATATCCATTACCATACTGATCCAACCTACTACCGAGTTGTCCTATTTTCTCCGAGTCCCTTCCGAATTTGTCTTCAGATTGATACTTCTTCTTGCTAAAATACCATGATCTTTAACCACAACTCACCCTACAAACCTTAGCAAAGAACCACAATGCCCTACGGCCCATAAGCAATCGTATTCTTCTTAAGCGCCTTCAAAAATACCACAACTATAACACTCACTCTGAGAATACATTATGCGAATTTGAAATTGTTCTTCTTACCTTCCTTACACAAAAATGTAGAATCCATAGTCATTCCGCAAGTCCAGGCACCATCAAACGCAAATCTCGGATTTATCCATACACAAGTCCAGAAACATTCTCAATTGCTATATATAATTCTCAAACCCACTGGAATTTTTTCGGGAGTCACCCACTTTGCTCAAATCTAATTGCACCGCCCAAATGGGCCAAAAGACACGTGCCCCATTAGCACCACAACACTCAAAGAAGTAACTCTACTTTAACACCACCTATCAAATTCATACTCTGTGCGTACTACATTATTCACCCATAACAACCCACTCATCCCGTGAATTTCATTTACTCATACGTGCAATATAATCCTTAACCAGGAATTTTCTTATTCGAGTCATCCTCGATCTCAACTTTTGCAAGTCATAGCTAACCCACAAGTATGTCTCAGACCAAAATTAAAATTTAACACCTAACCATGAAATCAAATTGTCAATAGTAGACTCCCCCGCTTGGCTCAAAGCCATAGATTAAAACATTCCATAACTCACAATACCAATACTCTCTTACTGCCATAATGCCAAAGTCAGTCCAACGAAACTTCTTCCCAAGTTCATACAACGCCAACCATAAAAATACCTCAATCATCTGCTAAGCTCGTATTCATCCTCTTAACACACAAGCCAACTTTCTCAACCAGATTCAGATTCAAATCTCCACCCATACACCCCGTCGTTAGAAAAGAAACTCTCTACTCACATCATAAGGAATACTCCTACGTAGATTACTCCACAGGGGATAATCCACCTGCTTAGCCTCAATCTGATATCTTGTTATACCCTTTCGCATTCGCAATTACTATGGAATCACTTAGTCTATCTGAGTCCAAACTCATTAACCAGACGTGAGAATTTAGTTTTACCCCAAAATTTAACAATGTGAAAGATCCTTCAAAACATTCATACTGGAGACTGTACGCCACATCAATTCAAAAATCAAGCACCCAATGGACTTTCCTTTACATTTCAAGGAAACACTTCTCGTCATATTCAAATTGTCTTAACACATCTTGCATTTACATCATACTCATCACAAAGCCATTCCGCCGCTCATCGAGCCACAACTTCCACTCATAGGGATATTATCGGACATATGAGTTCAAATGTACAAGTTACAACTGTAGCTACCGAGCTCAAGCTATGGTCTAACCATGGCCTCAAGTACTCTAGACTAGCCCATCACCAAAACACAGAATACACACCTCGAACCTCATTCATAGAATCACAAGCCGGCGATGCACAGCTGATACCGAGCGCTCATGTGCGCATACGAATACGTGGAAGGAATTCAAAGAGTTATATTTCAAGTTGAATCAATTCCGCACGATAAGGAAAGAAAGATGGGAAATTATCCTAAATGCCTTGTAGCCTCTCGAAGATAAGTATGGACGTCATCATACCGATCCGCAAGACTCTACTAGACACTTGCTCATGACTTGTAGAACCTATGAACCTAGAGCTCTGATACCAACTTGTCACGACCCAAAATCCAACTAGTCGTGATGGCACCTAACCCAACCCGCTAGGTAAGCCAACTTTCAATTATCCAATTCCAATAATAATTATTAAAGTAATTTAAGTGAATAAATATCTTAATCTTATACATCCCCCAAGAACTGGTAGTACAAATCATGAGCTTCTAAGAATATAGTGTACAAAGCGAAAATAAAATAAATACATAGTCTGTTTGAATAATACATAAATAGAGCTTTTATAAATCTAAGGCTACCCTGAACAAGAGGCAGCTACAACAGGAACGCAGGTACATCTTCAAGTCCCGCAACCAGTGAGCACAGCAACAACAGCAGCCAACATCTGCACGCAATGTGCAGAAGTGTAGTATCAGTACAACCGACCCCATGTACTGAGTAAGTAAAAAACCTAGCCGTAGGTTGAAAGTAGTGACGAGCTTCTACCAAGGTCGGGTCCACAACCAATAGTACACAACAACATAAAGCAAATAATACCAGAAGTAACTCAGAGATAAAATGCTCAGCCAAATCATGATTTCAAAAAAAAATAGTTCTTCCTTTCAAATACATCAGTGAAAACCCAAATCGTTTGTTGGAGTTGCCAAATATATGAATAGTTTGAAAACAATAAATTTCTCCCAAAATCTTGTCAATAATAAATAAGATATTTTATTTTCCTTCCGGATAACCCGTGTAAAACAAATGCATCACTATGCCCATCTGTCAAAAATGTGTGAGAAATCATGAATGATGTGATGTTGTACAGCATGAGAAAAAATACATCTCTATGCATGTATGTCATGTGTGCATGCCAATGCAATGCCACTCAATGATAAAATCATTAACAGTCCCTCGGGCAGAACATCACTCATATACAGCCCCTCGGGCAAACCTCACAGTCACTCGTACCACTCGGGCATACCTCACAATCACTCTTGCCACTCGGGCATACTTCACAATCACTCATGCCTCCTAGTCACTCAGCACTCGGCACTCGCACTCAGTAGGTACCTGCGCTCACTGGGGTGTGTACAGACTCCGGAGGGGCTCCATCAGCCCAAGCACTATATCAAGCCAAATCATGGCATAATCACTCAGGCCCTCGGCCTATATTAAACATGCTGCGGCGTGCAGCCCGATCCCATAAATATGCAACATGCTACGACGTGGCGTGCAGCCCGATCCCATAAATGTGCAACATGCTGCGGCGTGCAGCCCGATCCCATAAATGTGCAACATGCTGCGGCATGCAGCCCGATCCCATAAATATCCTCACAAATCAGGCTCTCGGCCTCACTCAGTTATAAACCTCTCAAGCCACTCGGGCATTTCAGTAAAATAGGGCATTCGGCCCAAAACATTTATATGCATCAAAATAGAGTCATAAAACTGAATTATGATATGCAATGAAATGAATATGACTGAGTATGAATTTCAATTTAAAACAAATAATTCACAGCAATATGACCTCTGTGGGTCCCAATAATACTGGCGCATAGCCTCAACATGATTTTTAATATGCTTTTCAGCTTAATTTTTTTAACACATAAAACCGCATGGAAAATGCCAAGATTATTTAACTATAAAATTTCACATAAACAATTATGTCACAATTTCTATAGTGCACGTCCACACGCCCGTCACCTAGCATGTGCGTCACTTCCCAACAATTCACAAAATACATATATTCAGGGTTCATACCCTCAACTCCAAGATTAGAAGAGTTACTTACCTCAATCCAAGCAAATTCTTTATTCTAATAAACCTTTTCCTCGTGATTCGGCCTCCGAACGCCTCGAATCTTAGTCAAAATAATTCCATACAATCAACACGAGGTATAGGAATCAATTCCATATGAAAATGCTAATTTTCCATAAAAATCTGAAATTTAGCTCAAAAATTGCCCGTGGGACCCATGTATAGGAACCCGACAAAAATTATAAAATCCGAACACCCGTTCCGATATGAGTCCGACCATACAAAAATTATCAAATTCCGACATCGGATTGACCTTCAAATCGTCATTTTACATTTTTGGAAGATTTTATAAAAATCTGATTTTTCTTCCATAAATTCACGGATTCATGATGTAAATGAATATGGAATCATGAAATATAATCAATATAGGATAAAGAATACTTACCCCAATATTTTTCCGTGAAAATCGCCCAAATATTGCCTACACCGAGTTCCACAAAATCAAAAATGAGTAAAAATGATAAGAACCTCGTTTTATAGACCCTCAGCTGTTTCGGGCGTCACAGTTAACACTGGGCGCTGCCTGTGGTGCAGTTTCCAGCTTCCAAAAATTCCTAGCGCCAGGGCTAGCACCCCACGCTACCCTGGGCGCTCGCGGCAATGGAAAATCATTCCCGACACGGAAATAGGCATAACTCTCTCATATGATATCCGAATTCAATGATTCCTTTTGCTATAGTTCCGTAATTTCAATACGGATCTAATGCTTCAATCAAAACAGAATTTGGGGGTCATTCTCTTAATTTGATATTACATATTCTTGAAGAATCGACATCGAACATTCTAGGTTCGATGCTGAAACATAGCAAATCATTCCGGAATGAACTCAAATTTTGCGTACAAGTCATAAATGGCATAACAAAACTATTCCAATTTCCAAAATATGATTCCGACCTCGATATCAAAAAGTCAAACCTCCGGTTAAACTTCCCAAAAATTCAACTTTCGGCAATTCAAGCCAAATTCCACTACGAACCTCCAAAAATCTTTCCGGACATGCTCCTAAGTCCAAAATCACCATATGGAGCTATTGGAATCATCGAAACTCCATTCCAGGGTCGTTTACTCATAAGTCGACATCCGGTCACTATTTTAACTTATGCTTTAAACCTTGGAACTAGGTGTTTCAATTCATTCCAAAATCTCACTGGACCCGAACCAATTACCCCGGCAATTCACACAACAACTATAAAGTATAATTTGAGAAGTAAATGGGTATACGGGGTTGTAATACTCGAAACAACCGGCCGGATCGTTACAGTGGTGCACTCATACTACACTTCTGCATATTTTTGTGCAGAGCCAGGTATTGGAGTTATTGGACTTGAGAAGAGTTAAAGCGGGATCGTAAGGATTCAAGGTAGAGCTGCTTGGTCGTCGCAGTCCCTTGGAGTCTTTTCATTTCATTGTACTATTAATTTTTAATCAAACAGTATTGTATATTCGGTCCTCGTGATCATTCCATATATTCAGTTAGAGTTCGTGACTTAGTACTACCCGTATTGGGAGGTTGTACATTCATATTTGTTCCGCTGTTAGTTTTGGTTACTTATTTAATTAAAACAAAATGGCTCCAAAAAAATATAATTGAAATCGGCTTACCTAGTCTTAGAGACTAGGTGCCATCACGACGCCTGTGGTGGGATTTTTGGGTCGTGACAAAAATAAATACATGACGTGTCTTACATATTCCTATTCAATTAATGCACATTCCACCATAATTCTTTTGACTAACTATGACACTAATACATATACTATTGTGATATTTTGACGGAGTTGACAGTGAAAACAAAAGACTTTAATGAAACCCAATGAAACCAAGTTGTTTACTGATTATGATGTTTAAACTTAGCTTTGAAGTTCTGTGATGACCCAAAGTGTCATATTTAAATTTAATAAATATTTCTGTGTTCTAAGATCTCGAAAAGTACTATTTATCATTCCTCGACTTGCATGCACAATCCGTATAATTTTTCGAAAAGTTTTTGTATGAAAAATAAATTAAAATGTGAAATAGAGCTTTAAAACTCAACTGAGTTGACTTTGGTCAATATTTTGAGTAAACGGACTTGGATCAATATTTTGACAATTTCGGAAGGTCCGTATCGTGATTTGTGACTTGGGCGTATGCCCGAAAATGAATTCCGAGGTCCCTAGCCCGAGATATGGAATTTTCATGAAAAATTAAAAGTTTGAAAGCTTAATAATTTTTAAGAATATACTGATGTTGGATTTACTGACACCGGGTTCGTAGTTTGGTTTTGGAGCCCGGTATAGGTCCACTATAATATTTATGACTTATCTGCCGAATTTGGTGTGAAACGGAGTTGATTTGATGTGATTCGGACGTCCGGTTGTGAAAATATAAGTTTTAAAGTTTTCTTGAATATTTCCTTTGATTTGGTGTTCGATTCATAGTTCTAGGTGTTAATTTGGTGATTTGATCACCCGATCAAGTTCGTATGATATTTTAGGACTTGGGTGCATGTTTGGTTTGGAGCCCCGAGGGCTCGGGTGAGTTTCGGATAGGCTATAGGATGATTTCAGACTTGGAAAAAATCTGGTCTGCTCCAGACTTCAGGCTTCTCGTGTGTTCTTCTTCGCGTTCGTGAAGGTACTCTCGCGAACGCGAAGAGTAAATTAGACTGGCATATTTTGTGCTTCACGTTCGCGACAGAGGGAACGCGTTCGCAAAGGGTCGATGTGCAAAGCTTCGCGTTCGCGATTGAAGCCTCGCATTCACGAATGAAGCCTCGCATTCACGAAGGGTAAATGACTGGATAGAAATTTGCCTTCGCGTTCTTATATATTTGCGATCCCACTGCGGATGTTCCTTCTATGGACTCAGTACCAGTGGTTCGTGAATTTCCAGAAATATTTCCTGCAGATTTGCCGGGAATGCCACCCGACAGAGATATTGACTTCTGTATTGATTTGGCTCCGGGCCCACCATACTGTATGGCCCCGCCGGAGATGAAAGAATTGAAGAAGCAGTTACAAGACTTGCTTGATCAGGGATTCATTAGACCCAGTGTCTCGCCCTGGGGTGCACCAGTACTATTTGTAAAGAAGAAAGATGGCTCTATGCGGATGTGTATAGATTATCGACAGTTGAACAAGGCCACTATCAAAAACAAATATCCGCTACCAAGAATTAATGACTTATTTGATCAGATTCAGGGTGCCAAGGTATTTTCGAAGATCGATTTGAGGTCTGGTTACCACTAGTTGAAAATTAGGGCATATGATGTCCCTAAGACAGCTTTTCGGACTTGATATGGGCATTACGAATTCCTAGTAATGTCATTTGGGTTGACAAATGCCCCAGCAGCATTTATGGATTTGATGAATCAGGTGTTCAAGCCCTATTTGGATTCTTTTGTGGTTGTATTCATTGATGATATCTTGATTTACTCCAGTAGTCGAGAGGAGCATGAGCAGCATCTTCGGAGTGTGCTTCAGATTTTAAAAAATAATCAGTTATATGCTAAATTTTCAAAATGCGAGTTTTGGTTAAGCTTAGTTGCCTTTTTGGGGCATATTGTATCGGTAGAAGGCATAAAGGTGGACCCTAAGAAGATTGAGGTTGTTCAGAATTGCCCTAGACCTACCTCAGTTACAGAGATCTGGATTTCCTAGGTTTAGCAGGTTACTATCGTCGATTCGTGGAAGGGTTTTCATCTATAGCAAGCCCATTGACCAGACTGACCCAGAAAGGTGTTCAATTCAGATGGTCAGACGAGTGTGAGTTGAGCTTTCAAAAGCTCAAGACCGCTTTGACTATGGCGCCAGTGTTGGTACTGCCCACAGGTTCAAGATCTTATACAGTATATTGTGATGCATCTCACATTGGGCTTGGTGCAGTATTGATGTAAGATGGAGGGTGATTGCATATGCGTCATGGCAGTTGAAAGTTCACGAGAAGAATTATCCTGTTCATGACTTAGAATTGGCAGCCATTGTTCATGCGCTGAAGATTTGGAGGCATTATCTCTACGGTGTCTTGTGTGAGGTATTTACTGATCATCGTAGCCTTCAGTATCTGTTCATGACTTATGTGTAACGACCCCAGAGAAATTTTGCTAAGGAAATTAAGGTTTTGTGGTGTCGAGGTAGATCAATTAGTACAAAGATTATAGAAATTTCTCACGGCTCGGACTTTTTGGATTGAACTATGCACCGCTGTGTAAAGGAAAAAATTTTGCCGGAAAAAGGTTCATTTCTGCGACCACTATGCGGTCGCAGAATCACTCTGCGGAGCGCATAATGGTCGCAGAGTGGATCAGGAGAGGGGAAAGTGTGGAGGAAAATTTGCGGTGCATTATGTCGCCGCAGATAAGTTATGCGGTGCATTATGCAACCGAAGAACAGGTCTGCGGATCGCTTAACGATCGCATACTGAGGAAGCCTTGCCCAGTTCCGGAGGCCACATTTTGCGGCCATTCCGCGAGCCGCAGAAGCATTATGCGGTCGCATATGCGACCGTAGAATGTGTTTCGAGGCTTAATTTTTATGGTTTTATAAACCCGACCTCATTATTATAAAACACTATTGGGGGTCATTTTGAAGGGTTTCAATTGAGAGAGAGATGTGAGAGCAATTTAGAGAGAGAAAGTGAAGACTTAGTTAATTGTTCATCAATTCTTGTTCAAAACTTGAAGATTTCACAAGGATCTTGCTAGGGCTTCAAAGAGGTAAGAAATTATTTCCCCTAATTCTTCAACTTCGATTTTTGGGGTAAAATATGGGAGACTAAAAGTATGATTCTTGGGTGTAAGAGTACTATTTATACATACACATACCAATAAGGATTGTGAAAAGATTCTTGAGTTCAAATGGGTAAAGATGGAGTTGAAAATGATAGAAATCTTTAAAGACTTTAACTTAAGATTTGAGGGTCGAGTTGAGTTGTAACTTTTGTCGGGTTCCGAGATGTGGGCCCCACGGGTGATTTTTGAGTTAATTTCGGAATTTTATTGAAAAATTAGTATTTTCTTATGGAATTTCTACAATAATTGGTATTAACTGAATCGAATTGATTGTGGCTAGATATGAGGCTTTCGGAGACCAATTCTCGTGGCAAGGGCATAACGGAATAAAGAATTACACGGTTGGAGATAAGCAACACTTCTAAACTTGGTTCTAAGGGTATAAATCCCTGAATTACATGTTGTATGAATTGTTTGGAGATGATGCACACGCTAGGTGACGGGCGTGTGAGTGTGCATCATAGGAATTGTGACTTAATTTATTCTGTGGAGTTGTATAATTAAATAAATGACATTATCTGCACATCCTCCACGTGTTAGAGAAATTGAGCTGGGACTCATGTTTAAGATCATGATTTGGCTACGCGCAGATATATTTTGGGACCCACATGGGTCGTATTGTTGTTGAGCTATTTGTTTAAATTTACAATGATATACTCAGTCATATCTATCACTTGCATATCATATTTCAGTCGTTGTTATCATTCATTGATACTTCATATCATCATGTCGGGTTGATTTATTCATGCCATTGAGAGCCCGAGAGACTAGAGATTCTGAGTGATAGTTATGTTTATTTATTATGCATGGATCTGGCTATTATAGTGCTTGGGCTGAAAAAGTCCCTCCGGAGTCTGCACCCCCATAGTGAGCATAGTTGTATATATATATATATATATATATATATATATATATATATATATATATATATATATATATATATATATATATATATATATATATGGGATGGATCTTCCCTGGGTATGGATCTTGCCCGAAGCATTTATATTGAGGGATGGATCTTCCCTGGGCATGGATCTTGCCCGAAGCATTTATATTGAGGGATGGATTTTTCCTGGACATGGATCATGTTCGAATCAGTTATATTTGGGGATGGATCTTCCCCTGGCTGGTTTGGCCTTATATAGTACTGAGTGACTGACTGTCAGTTGATGGATATATATATATATATATATATATATATATATATATATATATATATATATATATATATATATATATATATATTTGGGATGGATCTTCCCTGAGTTGAACTGGCCATATACAGTACTGAGTGATTGAGTATTCTACATCTTGAGTACATGGAGTTTTCACTAAGGTGCATCACATACAGTATGTACATTGGCATGTAGATACAGAGATGTCATATTCCTTACATTGTTCAGAATTGATCTATTTTATTTGTACTGAGATAATAACTGTTGGACTTGAAAGCATGCCTACATTTTTGTATTGTTATTTCTATACTGGACTGTACCTGCTGAGCTTGTCACTACTTTCAGTCCAAAAGTTAGTCTTGTTACTTATTGAGTTGGTTGTACTCATACTACACTCCGCACCTCGTGTGCAGATCCAGGTGCTCCCGAATACGGCGGTTGCTAGATTTCAGAATTTATTCTATGGAGATTATCGAAGTAGTTGCTTGGCGTCCGCAGACTTTGACTCCCTTCCTTTGTAGTTATTGTATTATTCTATATTTTCAGACAGTGATTTTATCAGTCAGACCTTGTATTCATTTAGATGCTCGTGTAATCAGTGACACCGAGTTTTGGGGAGTGTTTATATATGTATTTGTGAGTTTTCTTCCGTTGGATTTAGATATTATATTTTCAAACTTAAAAGATTGTGTGGTTTATTGAGATTGTCGTTTTGCCTAGTATTGCGATAGGCGCCATCACGACAAGTGAGATTTCGGGTCGTGACGGAAATTAAAGAGAATTTATTGGCCTTGTCAAAAGCAATATTCTACGAATTTCTTTTACACACATTAAAATGTTTGAAGAGATCAATACATGTTATAACCTCAAAAACACGCATAAGATCTCATTGTACATATAAAAATTACGGCCTTTACCATGTTTGAAATTTTTGAAATTCTGTAATAATTATAAAACGTAAAAAATACTCATAAGATCTCCCAATAAAAAAATACAATTGTTTAAGAAGCACTGTTGAGATCTATCTTTAAAAGTTATTTAAAAAGCACTCATGAGATCTATCATTAAAATGTACGGCTGTTTAATCTGTCTGCAGTTGTGTGCGAAAGACCTTGGATTTGAAATTATTCTAATGTACTATCAATCCTTTCATGGTTTACTTTAAAAATATTTGATTAATTCAATATACATAATTGCTGCGAAGTAAGTATTTCACATGAGTTCTCTCACTAAATCGAGGATTCTTGGTTATTTGTCAAAAATAAAACCTTTATATTAAGGATTGATTCTTTCTCTCTCCATCAATCCAACAAGGAGAAACAAAAAGAAAAATATGAAAACGAAGTGAAAGTATATATTAACGATAAGAAGATGAAGCAACTACAGCCCAATATTATCAAGCTTTTTCCTATGGAACTCTCAGATCTAATATTAGCTGATTCCAATTTTCAAAGCATATTAAATCAAGAGTTATGAATGATATTCTGGTGAAAAGAAAATTAATTCTTTTACACGCTCAGAATACATCATCTTATTATATAATGAAAATCCTATACAAATACATACCCCATCTTCCAATATACATCACATTTTCTTTTTTAGGTTTGAAACGATAATTTATATAATATTTAACCAAGTTCAATACATGCCATGATGCTGATCTGTAGCAGCTAAATTCCCAAGAGGGGCCAAAATATTACAAGTATTGAACGTAGAATGTCTTGGAATTACAGCACACACAGTATTGGTAATTCGACCAATATTAATTCCTTAAAAACAAACAGTAAACAGTAAGCGAATGGGCAGTCTATGAAAGTGCCGCACTCCAATGAGTGTGATGTAGGCAGCTTACACTGTGACTGGTTCCACGAGTCGAAAGAGATAACTTTATCAAACGCCTAAAGAACAAAAAGTAAGGAGGGGGGAGCCTTATAGAAATTGATAGCCGAGGCAGTATTAAGCACATAAATTCACAATCCAAATGAATTACCTCATAAAATCAGATGAACAAACGATTCTCTTTTGCCATTTTCTTGGAGAAAGAAGTCATTATTTGTTGATGCAGCATCATCAAGATTCTCATGTTTAAAAAACGTGGGGAGCAGATTTTTAGAACCTATGTTTTCTGCTCCACATAATTTGTATGTGAATCTTGATAATGCTGCAGCTGCAAGTAACAACTGTATGTCAATCAATGCACGATCCAGTTAAGGAAAAAGGGCCAAATTCTTAGAACTGGATGACATAATCAGTAGTGGACCCAGAATTTTAACCAAGCGAATTCGGAATATTAAAAAGTAAACACACAAACAAGACAAGGGGATTCAACATCTATAATTTATGCATAAAAATTAATTTTGACCTTATATATACAGTGTAATTTTTTAACCAAGGGGGTTTAAATGAATCCCTTTCGCCACTCTAGTTCCACCCTTAGACATAACAGGCTAAACATATTCAAAGGTAAGATCTCCAGTTCAATCTAAACGTATAGATCCATAAGAATTAATAGAAGTCAAAAGAAACAAACCGTAAAACTTTTTATATAACAAGAGGTATAGAGTCCTGTGGACGAAAGCGAAGAAAGCTGAATTTTAACACGGAAACCTATAAAAATTTCAATTTCTAATCCGCCTTTGCTGATCAAAGAAAACCATCGAATGTTTCACTAAGATATAATCTTCATCTATAAATTTTGGGGATAAGGAATAAAAATTGATCAAGGAAAGGAGCAGAAGGGAATGAACAATAGGAAAGGGTTTTGAAGATTCAGTTACAAATGATTCAATATTCAAGAAATTAAAATAGGGACAGAGGAAAAAATAATTAACCTAAACAAACTACCAAGTTGTTGAGTTAGTTAGTAAATCTTTTGAAAAGAAAAGCCTTCCAAGAAAACAAGTGAGTCAAATTAGGGCTTTGGAGAGAAGCAAATTAAAGCAAGAGGAGGAAAAGAGTAGTACTGAGGAGAGAAGAGGTTGCTAAGGATACTTATATATAGAGTTGCCTTAACCACCTCACTGGAGGCTTTTCTTTCATTACACATGGACCAATGAAATTCTAGGGTTTAATAGTTAGTGTATAGAATTTCTACCACATTAGGTCATTCATCGATTAATGTGTTGTTTATGCTTTCTTGAGCTGAGGGTCTTTTAGAAACAGCCTATCTATCCTCAGTAACGTCTGCGTACACACTAACTTCCCCAGACCCCATGGTGTGGGATAATATTGGGTATGTTGTTGTTGTATTAGGTCATCCATTGGCGGAGCTAGCCAGCTAGCTGCTAGGAGGTTCTTCGCCGAAAAATTATACCATGTGTAAGATTGAATTTTTTTGTATGTGTAAATATATTAGATGTTGAATTCCCTTAGTTTCTTTGTATGTCTACTTCTTCTTCTTTTTTCTGAAACTCTTTGGTAAAATTTTCGAAGAGCCACTAAAATCACCTTCTTTTCTATACCATCAACTCACTTAAAAAGTAATTATATATAACAAGTTAAATTAGTAACTTAAAAAAGAAGGTGACTAACCTTCTACTACATTAGGTTCAACTACAAGTGTAAATTTTCATTATATTGTTAGTGGATGTGAGTTTTATCAAAATTCTAAGTATACACTCTTCAATTTTCATTTGATCAGTCTAAGACTAATTGGGATAAGAGAGGGGGTGATATTTATCGGTACATCCCTCTAACTCACCATAGAAAGAAAAAACTGTTATAGCATCAATGATTTGACTTATTAGTACAAAATTACAAACGATTTTTCGGATTCAAACAAGTTATGATAAAGAATTGGACTATGTACAAATAAAGCAATATGACTATGTACAAACAAGGCCAAACAAATGTACACACAAGCAGTAGGGGAGCCACCTTTATTTGCCTCAAAATTACATACACACATACATCTATATATATATATATATATATATATATATATATATATAAATTTCTTTATATTTTGATGTTTCTGATTCTGTCAATGCACACAGGCAACAATCTTGATTTGATGTCATTACCAGAAGCAGACAAATTAACCATAGACTTTGTTTTTTGTGTTAATCTTATTAGCTTTATTACTATGATCAAATTATCACGATTGTTCCTGATTTAGTCGTTTTAACTTTATCTTGACATGTTTGCCTCAGAAAGTATCTCAATTAATAGCTTGTTTCGCATTACAAGTATTAATAGTTCAATCTTGCATAAAATATATACTACAACACTAGAGCTCAATAAATGAAACAGAAAATTCAGAAGGACGTCACTCTTTTGTAACAATGATTCTTCTTGTATATTAGTCGAAGAAAATGGCACCAGCTCAAAAAATAGAGAACGTAAGAAACGGGACAAAAAAATGATTCTTTTATATGAGTGTATATTTAACCAAATATATAATTTCAAAATGCGTACAACAAAACAAGCTGGTGTAATTATTTTCAACTTTTAATTTATCTTTGCTCGCGATCACTATGTTTAATACGAGGATTAATGTTAGTAATATTTGCTTTGTTGGTAAAACATTTGTCATGTCCCGAACCATGGCATGGGCGTAACACGGCACTCGGTGCCTAACTGCGTGTGACTAAGAGAACCAACTGGATGATTGGATCAACATGTGGTATAATTGTAAGCTGAATATAAACATGCAACATGCCGATCTACTAAAGAGTCTGACTGAAATATCATAAATGCGGAAAGTACTTAAAAAGTTTGCAAGTATAAACGAGTAGCCGACAAGGCTAACACATAAAAGCATGCTACTATCTGACTGACTGGACTATAGTCTATGAAGCCTCTAAAAAATACTGAAATGCTAACTATTTATCGGGATAAGATCCTCGGTATACCTTATTAACTGAATACTATAATGACTGGAAGAAAAGAGGGATAATGCCCCGAAAAGTCTGGGGCTCACCAATAGCTGATACGAGCAAGCAGAGTTGTCAACCTATAAATCATTACCTGCATCGCGAGATGCAGGCCCCGAGCAAAAAGAGACGTCAATACATTTGAATTGTACTGGTATGTAAAACAAGTGAAGGAAAGAATTGTAAATACTGAAACTGAAACTGAACTAATAACTGATAACTGAGAATTGATAACCGATAAACTGATAACTGAACAAGGAAGTAAGGATATGAATACTCCCTCTTCTGAATGATGAACAACTTGTTTATCTGATAAAACTACGGCCTCATGCCCAATATATATGTGCACAAGCTACGACCTCGGGCCCAAGTAGGCCTCAGGCCCAAAGATGAATAAAGCATAAACTACGGCCTAGAGCCCAAATATGCATAAAGCATGAACTACGGCCCCAAGCCCAAGTACATGTGTTCAACATTCAGGATTTAAAATAAGAAACTCAAAATCATACTGCAATAAATGATACTGAAATACTGAACCCCACTGGGTTACATGATACTGAAATGCTAAATAGGACTTGACTGGAATAAGTATTCATAATAAAATGATTTGTCATAACCGAGACTCATGGGATATTGAATGAATTATGAAACCGTGTCATCTAGAGAACAGAAGTTCTACAACTATTCATGGAACTGAGGCATAATTACTTTTCGGAGGAAATTTGTAATAGTCATAAGAATGAGACGTACTGAGAATCATAAACATTCCCAGTGATGACCCGAAAGGTCATCTTTAAATTTAATATTCGTTTTTGTGATTTGAGACCTCGAATAGCACCATTCATCTTTCTTCGACTTGCGTGCGCAATTCGTAAATTTGTTCCGGAAAGTTTTTATGTAAAAAATTAATTAAAATGTGAAATAGAGGTTTAAAACCTAACTGAGTTGACTTTGGCCAATATTTTGAGTAAACATACTCGGATCAGTATTTTGACAATTTCGGTAGGTCTGTATAGTAATTTGGTACTTGGGCGTATGCCCGTAATTTGATTCGGAAGTCCCTAGCTTAAATTATCGCCATTTAACGGAAACTAGAAATCTAAAGGCTAAAGATTTCCAAAGTTTGACCGCGGATTTGAATTTATCGATATCGGACTTGGATTGAGATTCTGAGAGTTGGAATAACTCTGTTATGTCATTTATGACTTGTGCGCCAAATTTGAAATCATTCCGGATTCATTTAATACGTTTCGGCACGAGTTTTGTAATGTGAAAAGTTTGAAACTCATAAGTCGGAATCAAGGAGTGAGTTCTAATTTCGACGTTATTTGATCTGATTTGAGACCCCGAGTAAGTCTGTATTATGTTACGGGACTTGTTGGAATATTTGGTTGAGCTCATGAGGGCCTCGGATAAATTTCGGATGGTTAACGGAATTTGATTTGGATATTCTAGAATATTTCGACATCGTTTCTTCAAGAATAAGTGGTACCACATTAAGCAAATGAGATCCAAATTCAATTTTAATTGAAGCATTAAATCCATATTGATATTTTAGAGCCATAGCAAAAGAGTATCGTTGAATTCGGATATCATATGAGAGAGTTATGCCAATTTCCATATCGGAAAATATTTTCCGTCGTCGTCAGCGTCAGGGTAGCGTGGGGCCCTATCCCTAGCGCTGGAACTTCTGAAGTTCTGGAAGCGGCGCCACAGGCAGCGCTCCACGCCACCTGTGGTGCCACAGACATAAAAACCCCATAAAACGGGGAGTTTTTCCATTTTTACTCATTTTTGAGTTTTGAGTCTCGGATTTTGGCAATATTTGGGCGATTTTCACGGAAAAACATTGGGGTATGTGTTCCTTATCCTATATTGATTATATTTCATGATTCTATACTCATTTTACATCATGAATCTGTGAATTTATGGAAGAAAAAATAGATTTTTATAAAATCTTCCAAAAATATAAAATGAAGATTTGAAGGTCAATCTGTTATCGAAATTCGATAATGTTTGTATGGTTGAACTCGTATCGGAACGGGTGTTCATATTTCGTAAGTTTTTTCAAGATTCAAGACATGTATCCCACTGTTGAATTTTAAAATGAATTTCGGATTTTAATCCGAAAATTAGTAAATTCATATGGAATTCATGTGAATGACGTATAGGCGAGGTGACGAGTGTCTATACGTCGTCAAATTATTTGGTTGCCTAATTATTTGAAAATCATAAATTATTTTAAATCATAAATTAATTATTATATTAATTATTTTTCTCATATTCCTTGTTCAATATTATGCCTTGAATCCATGCTATAATTGCTACATGCTTATTTGATTTATGTGACTTAATTGCTACTTGACATTTAGCATACTAATTATTAAAATATTTATTTCTTCCTTAATTTCCATAATTAATTGCTACTTGTCATCACTTATTTCTAAATAAATCATAATTATTTTATGCTTGTTGTCTTATAATTTCATATTAATTGTTGCATTTATTGGAGTAATTTATGTTATAAGAATTGGTAAATTATATTATTGGAGGAGCGGGTTGCACGCCGCATCAGAAATGAAAGTAAATATATTGGAGGAGGGGGTTGCATGTCGCAACAGAATTGATTGAAATGAATATATTGGAGGAGTGGGTTGCACGCCGCAACAAGATTAATTCAAACTGAAAATATTGTGGGATAGGGTTGCACGCCGCAACGGAATTGAACATGAATATATTGTGGGATCGGGTTGCACGCCGCAAAGGAAAGTGATTTAAATTATAATTGGTTATGACTGCCGAGTTGGCTTCAGCTATTGAAATGACTTACGTGTTTTATTTCTAGTATTGTTGTTATTATTATTATTGCGTACAGGTTAATATAAGTGACCTGTCTTAGCTTCGTCACTACTTCGTCGAGGTTAGGCTCGGCACTTACTGGTATATGGGGTCGGTTGTACTCATACTATAATCTGCACTCCTTGTGCAGATACCAGAGTTGGTCCCAGTGACGTACAGTAGATTTGCTCGGATTCAGCTATTCGCAGGAGACTTAAGGTATAACTGCAATGCGTTCACAATTATGAAGTCCCCTTCCACTTTATCGTAGATGTGTATTTCTTTCAGACAATTTCATTTTTATTCAGACCTTTATTTGTATTATTCTAGTAGCTCGTGCACTTATGACACCAGTTCTGGGATGGTATTTAGACATCGCTATTATTATGGATTATTCACTCTATTTTAGACTTTATTTCCACATTTGTTTCTTTATTATTAATTAATTTAAAATTTGTTTTAAAATGGCTAATATTATTCTAACTTTGGCTTGCCTAGCAAGTGAAATATTAGGCACTATCACGGCCCCGAAGGTGGAAATTTCGGGTCGTGACAAGTTGGTATCAGTGAACTAGGTTACATAGGGCTCACGAGTCACGAGCAAGCTTAGTAGAGTCTGAAGGATAGGTACGGAGACGTCTGTACTTATCTTCTAGAGTCTATGGAGTTTAGGAATAATTTCACTTCTATTCTACATTGTCGTGCGATATAATTCTATCATTGACAATTGAACTCTTCTATTCTTGTCCTCTCGTAGATGGAGAGAACACGCACTGCGTCTACAGCCGGATAGGAGCAAGAACCCCAGTGACAACTACGACTAGGGGCAAATGCAGAGGCCGAGGTCGCACCAGAGGCCGAGGTAGAGGCAGAAGTAGAGCCTAGCCTCGAGCTCGAGCAGCAACACCTGTTGTGGAGCCTTGGGTGGATTTTGAAGTGGAGGTTCCAGCTCAGACAGTACATGTTGGACCAGTTCATGTCCCGGAAAGATTCATAGTTACTCCAGTACTTCAGGATGCTCTAGTCCGTTTGGTAAGCCTAATGGAGGGTGTGGCCCAAAATACTACATTTCCAGTGGCACCAACTGTCTCACATGCTGGGGGAGGAGCACAAACTCGCACTACTCCCGCTTCAGGGCAGATAACACCCCAGTATCAGGCTCCAGTAGCCCATACAGTTGAGGTAGTTCAACCAGTTGTTGCAGCACAGGCCTGTGATATGCCTGCTTTGTCTTCTGAGGCTTTGTTGAGGTTGGACAAGTTTACCAAGCTATTTCCAATCCATTTCAATGGTACACCTTCTGAGGACCCACGGGAATTTCTTGACCGCTGCTATGAAGTATTGCAGAACATGAGGATAGTCAAAAGCAATGGGTTTGATTTTGCTGTGCTTCAGATGACTGGTTCCGCCAAGAGGTGGTGGAAAGATTATGTATTTACTAGACCAGTTGGTTCGCCTGCACTTACCTAGGAGAAGTTTTCGAAGCTATTTCTGGAGAAGTTCCTTCCTATCACACTGAAGGAGAATTACCACAAGTAGTTTGAGCATCTCCAACAGGGAAGTATGTCAGTCACTCAATATGAGACCCGTTTTGTGGATCTAGCCCGTCATGCACTTCTTCTGCTTCCTACCGAGAGAAAGAGTGAGTGTGTGTGTGTGAGAGAGAGAGAGAGAGAGAGGGTGAGGAGGTTCATTGATAGACTCGTTCAACCTATCAAGCTACAGATGACCAAGGAGACAGGGAGTGAGATTTCTTTTCAGATGGCAGCTAATGTCACCAGGCGGATCGAGATGGTTCTTTCACAAGAGAGAGGGTCAGTGTCAGATAAGAGGCCCCGTCATTCCGGTAATTTCAGAGGTGCCTCATCTGGATGCATGAATACTTATGGTAGGGGTCATCATCCCAAGACATTTTATTCAGCACTTCAGACTTCTCACGGTGCTTCAGGGAGTCAAGGTCTGTCACGACCCGAAATTTTCCACCGACGGGACCGTGAGGGCGCCTAACATTTCACTTGCTAGGCAAGCCAACGTTAGATAATCATTAAACCAATTCCTTATTTCCATTCAGTAATTAAAAATAATTAACTAAGATGAAATATAATGAGTGCGGAATATCATAAAATTGTATTAATTACTACCACCCGGATCTAGAGTCACAATTCACGAGCATTCTAGAATTTACTACAAGTAATAGTCTGAAAGAAATACAACTGTCCGAATGAAAGAAACAGTAAAACAAAAAAGATAGACGGGGACTTTAAGGTCTGTGAACGCCGACAGATCTACCTTGAATCTCCGGACAGCGAACCAATAGCAAAATCTCGATCAACCCAAGCCGGTATCAAAATCTACATAGAAAGTGCAGAGTGCAGTATCAGTAAAATCGACCCCATGTACTAGTAAGTGTCGAGCCTAACCTCAACGAAGTAGTGACGAGGCTAAGGCAAGGCACCTACAAATCAACCTGTACAATTTAACAGTGTATATACAAATAACAGAAATGAAGAACTAAACAGGAAATGTCGGGACGGGAACATACTGAGGGGAATGCAAGATAAAGAACTACAACAGAATGATCACCGGAGCAGTCAATATACCATGAATCAACAAGAATAGTGAATACAGTAAGGAAAGATACGCGGCATCATCTTTCGTGCTTTTACTCTTAACCTCAGCATAAAATTAATAGAAATGGCACGGCATCACCCTTCGTGCATTAACTCTCATATCATGGCACTGCATCACCCTTCATGAATTAATACTCATAATACAGCACGGCATCACCCTTCGTGCATTAACACTCACAATATGGCACGGCATCACCCTTCGTGCATTAGCGCTCACAATATGGCACGGCATCACCCTTCATGCATTAACGCTCACAATAAGGCACGGCATCACCCTTCGTGCATTAACAATCACAATATGGCACGGCATCACCCTTCGTGCATTAACACTCACAATATGGCACGGCATCACCCTTCGTGCATTAACACTCTCCCTTACCATAATGCAATGCATAAATAACAACAGGGAGATAGAATAACAAGTACAAACCTTACTTCAACATTTGGTTCCATAATATCAATCTCAACTTTGAAATAAAAACCCAATTACTACCAGAAAATTCGTAAACATGATAAGAACGATAAATTGAATAACACTAGTATAACACATAGCAATTAGGCATAGGAATGAGACAATATAAGAAAAACATAGAGAAACATGGAAAACAGGTAAATTGGCGGCGCATAAGTACTCTTCACCTCATATATACACCGCTCACATGAATTTCACTTCGCAAGTAATCTAAGGTTCCTAATTCCCTCAAGTCAGGGTTAGACACAACACTTACCTCGCTCTGAAGGCCACTTAATTCTCAATCACAGCTTTTCCTATGGAATTCACCTCTAAACCACTCGTATCTATTCAAAATGACTCAACAATATCAAATATTGCTAAAGGAATCAATTATATTGCATAAGTTAAATTTCCCAAATTTTCCTCCAAAAAGTTGAAAAATCAACCCCAGACCCGCTTGGTCAAAACCCGAGGTTCAGACCAAAATCCATTTACCCATTCATCCCCGAGCCCGAATATATAATAGGTTTTGGAATCCAACCTCAAATTGAGGTCTAAATCCCCAAATTTCCGAAATCCCTAGTTTCTATCCTAACCCTTAATTCTACCATGAAAACTCTAGATTTTTGGTTGAAAATTCAAAAAATGAAATGGGTAATTGGAAGAAAATGGTTTAGAATCACTTACCAACACTTTGGGGAATAAATGACTCTTGAAAAATCGCCTCACACCTTTTGGTTTTTGAGAAAAATGAATTTTTGGCTAAATCCCGTGTTTGGATTCTGTTAAGTGCTGGGCGACAGTGTTCATCGCGTTCGTGAGAGCACTGTCGCGTTCGCAAAGAGTATAGGCTGCCAAGCCTTCGCGAGACAGTGCTCGTGTTCACGTAGGCTACCCTTCCCTAGTCTTCGCATTCGTGAGACAGTGTTCGCGTTCACGATGAAGAAAAGGCTGACTCCCCCTCCCCAGTGCCTAACACTACGCGTTCGCGATGGGATTGTCGTGTTCGCGATGGGATTGTCGCATTCGCGAAGGGTAACGCCCCCATCGCTTCACGTTCGCGACCAAACCTTCGCGTTCGCGAAGAAGAAATCCCTGCCTCATCAGTTTACTCTTTGCGAACGCGAAGAAGGACATGCCAGAACCCAGACTCTGTAGAAAAAAATAGATTTCCAAAGTCCAAAACATCTTGTGGCCTATCTGAAACTCATCCGAGCCTCGGGGCTCCAAACCAAACATGCACACAAGTCTAAAAACATCATACAAACTTTCTCGCTCGATCAAATCGCCAAAATAACACCTAGAACTACGAATTTAGCACCAAATCAAATAAAATTCTCAAGAACACTTTAAAAATCATATCTTCTCAACTGGACGTCCAAATCACGTCAAATCAACTCCATTTCTCACCAAACTTCACAGAAAAGTCTTAAATATCATAATGAACCTGTACCGGGCTCCGGAACCAGAATACGAACCCGGCACTAACAATGCCAAACATCAATCAATTCTTAAAAATAATTAATTTTCGGACTTTTAATTTTCATCAAAAATTCATAACTTGAGCTAGGGACCTTCGAATTCGATTCCGGCATACGCGCAGGTCCCATAATTCGATACGGACCCATCGGGACCGTCAAAACACGGATCTGGGCCCGGTTACCAAAAATATTGACCGAAGTAAAAAATAATCAACTTTTAAGGCATAAATTCTTATTTTCATAAATTTTCAACATGAAAGCTCTCCGGAAACATGCCCGGACTATGTACGCAAATCGAGGAGGGTAAAAATAAGATTTTTCAGGCTTAAGAGCGCAGATTCGAGTTCTAAAACATAAGATGACCTTTTGGGTCATCACATTCTCCATCTCTAAAATAATCGTTCGTCCTCGAACGGACATAGAAAAGTACCTGGGCTGGTGAAAAGGTGGGGATATCTACTCCGCATATCGGACTTGGACTCCCAAGTAGCTGCCTCAATAGGTTGACCTCCCCACTGCACTCGAACTGAAGGGTAATTCTTTGATCTCAACTGGTGAACTTGCCAGGCTAGAATTGCCACCAGCTCCTCCTCGTAAGTCAAATCCTTGTCCCACTGGACAGAGCTGGAATCTAACACATGGGACGGATCACCGTGATACTTTCGAAGCATGGGCACATGGAATACCGGATGAACAGCTGCTAAACTAGGTGGTAACGCAAGCCTGTAAGCCACCTCTCCCACTCTCTCCAGAATCTCAAAAGGTCTGATATACCTAGGGTTCAACTTGCCCTTCTTTCCGAACCTCATTACACCCTTCATGGGTGATACCCGAAGTAACACTCTCTCTCCGACCATGAATGCAACATCATGAACTCTACGGTCAGCATAACTCTTCTGCCTGGACTGAGCTGTGAGAAGTTGATCCTGAATAATCTTGACCCTATCCAAGGCATCTTGTACTAAGTCTATGCCCAACAACCGAGCCTCTCCCGGCTCGAACCACCCAACTGGCTACCGACACCGCCTACCATATAATGCCTCATAGGGAGCCATCTGAATACTCGACTGGTAGCTGTTGTTGTAGGCGAACTCTGCAAGGGGCAAGAATTGATCCCACGATCCTCCGAAGTCTATAACACAAGCGCAGAGAATATCCTCTAAGATCTAATAGTACGCTTTCTAAGGATGAAATGTTGTGCTCAACTCGACCCGCGTACCCAACTCATGCTGAACTGCCCTCCAAAAGTGCAAGGTAAACTGCGTACCTCGATCAGAAATGATAGACACGGGCACACCGTGAAGACGGATGATCTCACGAATGTAAATCTATGCCAACCGCTCCGAGGAATAGGTAACTGCCACAGGAATGAAATGCGCTGACTTAGTCAGCCTGTCCACAATAACCCAAACTGCATCGAACTTCCTCCGAGTCTGTGGGAGTCCAACAACAAAATCCATAGTGATACGCTCCCACTTCCACTAAGGAATATCTAACCTCTGAAGTAAACCACCAGGTCTCTGATGCTCACACTTTACCTGCTGGCAATTTAGGCATCGAGCTACATAGGCAACTATGTCCTTCTTCATTCTCCTCCACCAATAATGTTGCCTCAAGTCTCGATACATCTTGGCGGCACCCAGATGAATAGAATACCGGTAATCGTGGGACTCCTCAAGGATCAACACACGAAGTCCATCCATATTAGGCACACAAATACGACCCTGCATCCTCAAAACTCCGTCATCTCCAATAGTAACCTGCTTGGAACCACCGTGTCGTATTGTGTCTCTAAGGACAAGTAAATAAGGATCGTCATCCTGCCGATCTCTGATGCGCTCAAACAAAGAAGACCGAGCAACTGTACAAGCTAGAACACGGCTTGGCTCGGAAACATCTAACCTCATGAACTGGTTGTCCAAGGCCTGAACATCCAATACAAGCGGTCTCTCACCAACTGGAATATATGCAAGGCTACCTATACTGACTGACTTTCTACTCAAAGCATCGGCCACCAAATTGGCCTTCTCGGGATGATACAATATGGTGATATCATAGTCTTTCAATAGCTCCAGCCACCTTCGTTGCCTCAAATTGAATTCCTTCTACTTGAACAAATACTGCAAGCTCTGATGATCAGTGAATACCTTACATGGCACGCCGTAAAGATAGTACCTCCAAATCTTCAACGCGTGAACAATGGCTGCCAGCTCTAGATCATGAACATGGTAATTCTTCTCGTGAACCTTCAACTGCCGCGAAGCATATGAAATAACCTTGCCACCCTGCATCAATACTGCACCCAGACCAATACGAGATGCGTCACAATATACTGTGTAAGATCCTGAACCTGTGGGTAACACCAATACCGGTGTTGTGGTCAAAGCAGTCTTAAGCTTCTGAAAGCTCATTTCACACTCGTCTGACAACCTGAACGGGGTACCCTTCTAGGTCAATCTGGTCAGCGGGGCTGCTATGGATGAAAAACCCTCCACAAATCGACGGTAATAGCCCGCCAAACCCAGGAAACTACGGATCTCTGTAGCTGATGTGGGTCTAGGCCAGTTCTGGACTGCCTCAATCTTCTTAGGATCCACCTTAATACCATATGCTGATACAACGTGACCCAAGAAAGCAACTGAACTCAACCAAAACTCGCATTTTGAGAACTTAACATATAACTGGCTGTCTTTTGAGAGTCTGAAGAACGATCCGAAGGTGCTGCTCATGCTCCTTTCGACTGTGGGAGTAGATCAATATATAATCAATAAACACAACCACAAAGAAATCCAAGTAGGGTTTGAACACCCGGTTCATCAAATCCATGAATGCTGCTGGGGCATTTGTCAGCCCAAATGACATCACTAGAAACTCATAATGCCCATACTGAGTCCAAAAAGTTGTCTTAGGAACATCGGATGCCCTAATCCTCAACTGATGGTAGCCAAATCTCAAATCAATCTTTAAAAACATCTTGTCACCCTGAAGATGATCAAATAAATCATCAATCCTCGGCAATGGATATTTGTTCTTGATGGTGACTTTGTTCAACTGTCGATAATCTATACACATCCTCATCGATCCATCTTTTTTCTTCAAAAACAACACAGGTGCACCCCAAGGCGAGACACTAGGTCTAATGAAGCCCTTATCAAGCAAATCTTGCAATTGCTCCTTCAATTCTTTCAACTCTGGCGGGGCCATGCGATATGGCGGAATGGAAATAGGCTGAGTGCCCGGAGCCAAATCAATGCAGAAATCAATATCCTTGTTGGGTAGCATCCCCGGTAGGTCTGCAGGAAACACCTCAGGAAACTCACGAACAAATGGCACTGAATCTATGGAAGGAACCTCCGCACTAGAATCGCGGACATAAGCCAAATAAGCTAGATGCCCCTTCTCAACCATATGCCGAGCCTTCACATAAGAGATAACCCTACTGGCAGAATGGACAAGATTCCCTCTCCACTCTAATCGAGGAAACCCCTGGAAGGCTAAGGTCATCATCTTGGCGTGACAATCTAATATAGCATGATAAGGTAACAGCCAATCCATACCCAGTATGACATCAAAATCAACCATGTCAAGATGTAAAAGATCTACACGAGTCTCAAGACTCCCAATGGTGACCACACACGAACGATAAACACGATCTACAATAATAGCATCTCCCACTGGTGTGGACACATACACATGAGCACTCAAAGAATCACGGGGTACAACCAAATATGAAGCAAAATAGGATGACACATAAGAGTAAGTAGATCCCGGATCAAATATAACTAAAGCATCTCTACTGCAAACTGAAACAGTACCTATGATAACAGTGTCAGATGACTCAGCCTCAGGCCTGGCTAGGAAAGCATAACACCGGGGCTGGGCCCCACCACCCTGAACTACGTCCCTGGGACGGCCTCTAACTGGCTGGTCTCTACCTCTTACGGCCTGACCTCCACCTCTAACAGTCTGGCCTCTACCTCTGGATGCCTGACCCCTGCCTCTGGCTGGCTGAGCAGGTGGTGCAGCAACTGGTGCTGGAACCATGGCACGAGAACTTTGATGTTGTGAGCTACCCGTTGCTCGAGGGCAAAATCTAGCAATGTGCCTCGGATCACAATAAGTATAACATAACCTCGGCTGTTGTGACTGCTGACCCTGAAACTGACCCTGTCGACCCGAATCACCACCCTGATAACTCTGGAGTAGAGGTGCACTAATAGGAGCTGGTGGTGCACTGTAGGCTAGCTGGTCGGAATAATGCATCTGAGGGCCATGACCACCTGAGGCACCGTGGGATGCCTGAAGCGTTGAATGAAACGGCCTGGGAGGAAGGCCTCTACCAAAAGTACTCCTGCCTCTAGATGAGGCACCGCTGAACTCACCGGAATGACGAGGTCTCTTATCAGACCCCTGACCTCCCTGAGTAAGAACCATTTCGACTCGTCTGGCGACATTAACAGCCGCCTGAAAAGAAATCTCACTCCCAGTCTCCTTAGCCATCTGAAATCTGATAGGCTGAGCATGTCCATCAATAAACCTCCTCACCCCCTCTCTCTCGGTGGGAAGCAGAAGAATGGCATGACGGGCCAAATTCGCAAAATGGGTCTCAAACTGAGTAACAGTCATACTGCACTACTGGAGATGCACAAACTAACTGCGACGTTCCTCTCTCAATGTGATAGGAAGAAACTTCTCTATGAAGAGCTGAGAGAACTGGTCCCAAGTAAGAGCAGGCGACCCAGCTGGTCTGGTCAACAAGTAATCTCTCCACCATTTCTTGGCGGATCCAGTCATCTGAAATGCAGCAAAATCGACCCCATTGGTCTCCAATATACCCATGTTTCGTAGAACCTCGTGACAGCTGTCAAGATACTCCTGGGGATCCTCTGAAGGAGCACCACTGAAGTGAACAGGAAAGAGCTTGGTAAACCTGTCCAATCTCCATAAAGCCTCAGAAGATATAGCTGGCCCATCTCCGACCTGTGCCGCAATAACCGGCTGAACTAATCTGACTGGCTGAGCTGCTGGAACCTGATACTGGGGAGCTATCTGCTCTAGAGCGGGAGTGGTGGGAGCTGGGCTCCTCCTCCAGCCTGAGAGACTGCTGGTGCCATGGGAAATGTGCCAGTCTGGGCCACACTCTCCATAAGGCCCACCAAATGGACTAAAGCATCCTGAAATACTAGGGTGGCAATGAACCCCTCTGGAACCTGAGCTGGTCCAGTAGGAACAGTCTGGGCTGGAACCTCCTCGTCAAGCTCTATCTGAGGCTCCATTACTGGGGCTGCTGCTCGGGCCCTAGGATGAGCCCTGCCCCTGCCTCGGCCTCTGGCACGGCCTCGGCCTTGACCTTTGCCCTGCGTAGGATCTGTCACTGGAGGCTTTGGCTACTGCTCAGCTGAGGAAGCGGTACGTGTTCTCGCCATCTGCGAAAGAATAAGAGTAGAAGAGTTCAATCAGTATTAAGAAAGCAAATTCGCACGACAGAGAAGAATAGAAGTGAAACTTGTTCCTAAACTTCATAGCCTCTGGAAGATAAGCACAGACGTCTCCATACCGATCCTCCAGACTCTACTAAGCTTGCTCGAGAATCGTGAGACCTAGGCAACCTAGTGCTCTGATACCAACTGTCACAACCCAAAATTTTCCACTGACGGGACCGTGATGGCGCCTAACATTTTACTTGCTAGGCAAGCCAACGTTAGAGAATCATTAAACCAATTCCTTATTTCCATTCAGTAATTAACAATAATTAACTACGATGAAATATAATGAGTACAGAATATCATAAAACTGTATTAATTACTACCACCAGGATCTGGAGTCATAATTCATGAGGATTCTAGAATTTACTACAAGTAATAGTCTGAAAGAAATACAACTGTCTGAATGAAAGAAATAGTAGAATAGAAAAGATAGACGGGGACTTCAAGGTCTGTGAACGCCGACAAATCTATCTTGAGTCTCCGGAAAGCGGACCAATACCAAAATCTCGATCAACCCGAGCCGGTATCAAAATCTGCACAGAAATTGCAGAGTACTGTATCAATACAACCGATACCATGTACTGGTAAGTGACGAGCTTAACCTCGATGAAGTAGTGACGAGGCTAAGGCAAGGCACCTACAAATCAACATGTACAATTTAACAGTGTATATACAAATAATAGAAATGAAGAACTAAATAGGAAATGTCGGGAGGGGAACATACTGAGGAGAATGCAAGATAAAGAACAATAATAGAATGATCACCGGAGCAGTCAATATACCATGAATCAACAGGAAGAGTGAATACAGTAAGGAAAGATGCATGGCATCACCCTTCGTGCTTTTACTCTCAATCTCACCATAAAATTAATAGAAACGGCACGACATCACCCTTCATGCATTAACTCTCATATCATGGCACGGCATCACCCTTCGTGCATTAAGACTCACAATATAGCACGGCATCACCCTTCGTGCATTAACACTCACAATATGGCACGGCATCACCCTTCGTGCATTAACGCTCACAATATAGAACGACATCACTCTTCGTCAATTAACACTCACAATATGGCACAGCATCACCCTTCGTGCATTAACACTCACAATATGGCACGGCATCACTCTTCGTGCATTAACACTCTCCCATACCATAATGCAATGCATAAATAACAATAGGGAGATAGAATAACAAGTACAAACCTTACTTCAACATTTGGTTCCATAATATCAATCTCAACTTTGAAATAAAACCCAATTATCACCAGAAAATCCGAAAACATGATAAGAACGATAAATTGAACAACACTAGTATAACACATAGCAATTAGGCATAGGAATGAGACAATATAAGAAAAAAAATAGAGAAACATGGAAAACAGGTAAATTGGCAGCGCATAAGTACTCGTCACCTCACATATATGCCGCTCACATGAATTTCACTTAGCAAGGAATCTAAAGTTCCTAATTCCCTCATGTCAGGGTTAGACACAACACTTACCTCGCTCCGAAGGCCACTTAATTCTCTATCACAGCTTTTCCTTTGGAATTCACCTCCAAATCACTCGTATCTATTCAAAAATGACTCAAAAATATCAAATATTGCTAAAGGAATCAATTATATTGCATAAGATAAATTTCCCAAAATTTTCCTCCAAAAAGTCAAAAAATCGATCCCGGGCCTGCTTGGTCAAAATACGAGGTTCGGACCAAAATCCATTTACTCATTCATCCCCGAGCTCGAATATATAATTGGTTTTGGAATCCGACCTCAAATTGAGGTCTAAATCCCCAAATTTCCGAAATCCCTGGTTTCTACCCTAACCCCTAATTCTACCATGAAAACTCTAAATTTTTGGTTGAACATTCAAGAAATATAATGCGTAATTGAAAGAAAATGGTTTAGAATCACTTACCAACACTTTGGGGGAAGAAATGACTCTTGAAAAATCGCCTCACACCATTTGGTTTTTGAGAAAAATGAATTTTTGGCTAAATCCTGTGTTTGGATTATGTTAAGTTTTGGGCGACAGTGTTCATCGCGTTCGCGAGAGCACTGTCGCGTTCACGAAGAGTATAGGCTGCCAAGCCTTCGCGTTTGCGAGACAGTGCTCGTGTTCATGTAGGCTACCATTCCCTGGTCTTCGCGTTCGCGAGACAGTGTTCGCGTTCGTGATGAAGAAAAGGCCGACTCCCCCTCCCCAGTGCCTAACACTACGCGTTCGCGATGGGATTGTCGTGTTCGCGAAGGGTAACGCCCTCATCGCTTCGCGTTCGCGAAGAAGAAATCCCTGCCTCATCAGTTTACTCTTCGCAAACGCGAAGAAGGACATGCCAGAACCCAGACTCTGCAGAAAATAACAGATTTCCAAACTCCAAAACATCCCGTGGCCTATCTGAAACTCACCCGAGCCCTCGGGGCTCCAAACCAAATATTCACACAAGTCTGAAAATATCATACGAACTTGCTCGCACGATCAAATTGCCAAAATAATACCTAGAACTACGAATTTAGCACCAAATCAAATGAAATTCTCAAGAACACTTTAAAAATCATATCTTCTCAACTGGACGTCCGAATCACGTCAAATCAACTCCGTTTCTCACCAAATTTCACAGACAAGTCTTAAATATCATAATGAACCTGTACCAGGCTGTGGAACCAGAATACAGACCCGTCACTAACAATGCCAAACATCAATCAATTTTTAAAAATAATTAATTTTTAGACTTTTAATTTTCATCAAAAATTCATAACTTGAGCTAGGGACCTCCGAATTTGATTCCGGGCATACGCCCAGGTCCCATAATTTGATATGAACCTACTGGGACAGTCAAAATATGGATTCGGGCCCGTTTACCAAAAATGTTGACCGAAGTCAACAAAATTTAACTTTTAAGACATAAATTCTTATTTTCATAAATTTTAAACATGAAAGCTTTCCGAAAACATGCCCGGACTATGTACGCAAATCAAGGAGGATAAAAAATGAGATTTTTAAGGCTTAAGAGCGCATATTCGAGTTCTAAAACATAAGATGACCTTTTGGGTCATCACAAGGTCCTTATGTTCCTTACCCTGGACAGCCATCATTCAGTGCACATTCAACTCATATTAGTGCACCACTATTTCAAAGTCACTGTGGTGGCTATCTGACCCGTTCGAATCAACTTCAGCTTCAGAGGCCACGATAGTAGGATGGGTGTTATGAGTGTTGGAACATTGGTCACATCAGGAGGTATTGCCCTAGGTTGTTGAGCAACAGATCTCAACAGAATTCTCATGCCATCGTATTGACACTGGTTGCTACACCTCTCACCCGGCCAGCTAGGGGCAGGGGTCAAACAGCTAGAGGTGAAGATCATGTTGTTAGAGGTGGAGGCCATCCAATTAGGGGTCATCCCAGAGATACAACTCTGAGTGGTGGGGCCCAGCCCCGATTCTATGCCTTCCCGGCTAGGACTGGGGCCGAGTCATCTAACGTTGTGATCACAAGTATTGTTCGAGTTTGCCATAGAGATACTTCAATTTTATTTGATCTAGGATCTACTTATTCCTATGTGTCCTCCTACTTTGCTTCATATTTAGTTGTGCCTCGTGATTCTCTGAGTGCTTTTGTGTGTGTCCACACCGGTGGAAGATTCTATTGTCATAAATCATGTCTATCGTTCGTGTGTGGTTACTATCGGGAGTGTTGAGACTAGCATAGATCTTCTACTTCTTGATATGGTAGAGTTTGGCGTCATATTGAGTTTGGATTGGCTGTCACCTTATCATTCTATATTGGATTGTCATTCCAAGATAGTGACCTTAGCTATACCGGGATTACCTCGAATAGAGTGGAAAAGAGACCTTTGGCCATTCCATCGACAAGGTTATCTCTTACGTGAAAGCTCGACGTATGGTCGAGAAGGGGTGTCTAGCTTATTTGGCTTATATTTGCAATTCCAGTGCGGATGTTACTTCTATGGACTCAGTACCAGGCGTTCGTGAATTTCCAGAAGTATTTCATGTAGATTTGTCGGGGATGCCACCCGACAGAGATATTAACTTCTATATTTATTTGGCTCCGGGTATTCATCACGTTTCTATTCCACCATATCGTATGGCCCCACCGGAGTTGAAAGAATTGAAAGAGCAGTTACAAGACTTGCTTGATCAGGGATTCATTAGACCTAGTGTCTCGCCCTAAGGTGCACTAGTGTTATTTGTAAAGAAGAAAGATGGTTCAATGCGGATGTGTGTAGATTATCGGCAATTGAATAAGGATACTATCAAGAACAAGTATCCAATGCCAAGAATTAATGACTATTCAATCAGCTTCAGGGTGCCACAGTGTTTTCAAAGATCGATTTGGTCAGTTAAAGATTAGGGCATCTAATGTCCCTAAGACAGCTTTTCGGACTCGGTATGGGCATTACGAGTTCCTAGTTATGTCATCTGGGCTGACAAATTCCCCAACAGTATTTATGGATTTGATGAGTCGTGTACTCAAGCCCTATTTGGATTCTTTTGTGGTTGTATTCATTGATGATATCTTAATTTACTCCAACAGTCAAGAGGACCATGAGCAACATCTTCGGATTATGCTTCAGACTTTGAAGAATAATTAGTTATATGCCAAATTTTCAAAATGCGAATTTTGGTTAGACTCAGTTTCCTTTTTGGGGTATGTTGTATCGGCAGAAGGCATAAAAGTGGATCCTAAGAAGATTGAGGAAGTTCATAATTGGCCTAGACTTACTTCAGCTACAGAGATCCGGAGTTTCCTGGGGTTAGCAGGTTACTATCGCCGGTTCGTGGAGGGTTTTTTATTCATAGCATCCCCAATGACCAAATTGACCCAGAAGGGTGCCCAATTCAGATGGTCAGACGAGTGGGAGTTGAGCTTTCAGAAGCTCAAGACTGCTTTGACTACAGCGCCAGTGTTGGTATTGCCCACGGGTTCAGGATATTATACGGTGTATTGTGATGCATCTCGCATTGGGCTTGGTGCAGTATTAATGCAAGATGGCAAAGTGATTCCATATGCGCCGCGGCAGTTGAAGGTTCATGAGAAAAATTACCATGTTCATGACTTAGAATTGGCAGTCATTGTTCATGCACTGAAGATTTGGAGGCATTACCTTTTACGGTGTCTCGTGTGAGGTATTCACTAATCATCGTAGTCTACATTATATGTTCAAACAAAAATATCTCAATTTGAGGCAGAGAAGGTTGGAGTTGTTGAAAGACTATAATATTACCATTTTGTATCACCCTGGAAAGGCCAATGTGGTGGCTGATGCTTTGAGTAGAAAGGTTGTGAGTATGGGCTGCCTTGCATTTATTCCGATTGGTGAGAGGCCATTAGCTGCATATGTGCAGACTTTGGCTAATTTGTTCGTGAGGTTAGATGTCTCAGAGTCTAGTCAGATCCTAGCTTGCACAGGCGCTCGGTCTTCCTTGTATAAGCGTATCAGAGAGCGACAATATGATGATCCTCATTTGCTTATCCTTAAGGACACGGTGTGACACGGTGGTGCCAAGAAGGTTGCCGTGGGAGATGATGGAGTTTTGCGGATGCAGGGTCGTATTTTTGTGCCTAATATGGATGGGTTTCATGAATTAATTCTTGAAGAGGTCCACAACTCCCGATATTTTATTCATCCAGGTGCCGCCAAAATGTATCAAGATTTGCAGCAAAATTATTGATTGAGGAAAATGAAGAAGGATATAGTTGCATATGTATCTCGATGTCTAAATTGTCAGCAACTCAAGTACGAGCATCAAAGACCTGGTGGTTTACTTCAGAAGTTAGAAATTCCTGAGTTGAAGTGAGAGCGTATCACTATGGATTTTGTTGTTGGACTCCCGCAGACTCAGGGGAAGTTCGATGCAGTATGGGTCATTGTGGACAGGTTGACTAAGTCAACACATTTTATTCCAGTAGCAGTTACTTATTTTTTAGAGCGGTTAGCAGAGATTTATATCTGCGAGATTGTCCGCCTTCATGGTGTGCTCGTGTCTATAATTTTTTATCGAGGTACGCATTTCACCTCGCACTTCTAGAGGGTTGTATAGCGTGAGTTAGGCACGCGGGTTGAGTTGAGTACATCATTTAATCCACAGATAGACGGACAGTTAGAGCGCACTATTCAGATATAGGAAGATATGCTTCGCGATTGTGTTATAGACTTTGGAGGTTCTTGGGATCAGTTCTTGCCACTTGCGGAGTTTGCCTATAATAACAGCTACTAGGCGAGCATTCAGATGGCTCTGTATGAAGCATTATATGGGAGGCAATGTCGTTCTTCAGTTGGCTAGTTTGAACCCGGAGAGGCTCGACGGTTGGGTACTGATTTGGTACATGATGCCTTGGATAAGGTCAAGGTTATTCAAGATCGACTTCGCACAGCTCAGTCTAGGCAAAAGAGTTATGCCGATCGTAAAGTTTGTGACGTTGCATTCATGGTGAGAGAAAGAGTATTGCTTCGGGTTTCACCTATGAAAGGTGTAATGAGATTCGAAAAGAATGGAAAGTTGAGCCCTAGGTATATCGGACCCTTTGAAATTCTTGAAAGGGTGGGTGAAGTAGCTTATAGGCTTGCACTACCACCTATTTTATGCACAGTTCATCCGGTGTTCCATCTGTCTATGCTCCAGAAATATCATGGTGATTCATCCCATGTGTTAGATTTCAGCTCAGTTCAATTGGACAAGGATTTGACTTATGAGGAGGAGCCGGTAGTTATTCTAGCCCGCCAGGTCCGACAGTTGAGGTTTAAGAGTTATTCATCAGTTCGAGTACAATGGAAAGGTCAGCCATTAGGAGCATCTACCTCGGAGTCCGAGTCGTACATGCGGTGTAGATATCCACACCTTTTCACCAGCCCAGGTACGTTTTCTAATTCCGTTCGAAGACGAATGTTTGTTTTAAAGGTGGAGAATATGATGACCCGAAAAGTTATCTTTCAATTTAATATTCGTTTCTATGATCTGAGACCTCGAATAGCACCATTCAGCTTTCCTCCACTTGCGTGCGCAGTCGGTTAATTTGTTCCTGAAAGTTCTTATGTGAAAAATGAATTACAATGTGAAATAGAGCTTTAAAACTCAATTAAGTTGACTTTGGTTAACATTTTAAGCAAACAGGCTCGGATCATTGTTTTGACAATTTCGGTAGGTCCGTATAGTGATCTTAGACTTGGGCGTATGTCCAAAATTTGATTCGAAAGTCCCTACCCAAATTACCGCAATTTAACGAAAACTAAAAATCTAAAGGCTAAAGATTTCTAAAGTTTGACCGTAGATTTAAATTTATTGCTATCAGACTCGGATTGAGATTCCGAGAGTTGGAATAGCTCTGTTATGTCATTTATGACTTATGCGCCAAATTTGAAATCATTCCGGATTCATTTAATACGTTTCGGCACGGGTTTTGTAATGTGAAAAGTTTGAAACTCATAAGTCCGAATCAAGGAGTGAATTGTAATTTCGACGTTATTTGATGTGATTTGAGACCCCGAGTAAGTCTGTATTATGTTACGGGACTTGTTGGAATATTTGGTTGAGGTCCCGAGGGCCTCGGGTGGATTACTGATGGTTAACGGAGTTTAATTTGGATATTTTAGAATGTTTCGACCTCGTTTCTTCAAGAATAAGTAGTATCACATTAAGAAAATGAGCTCCAAATTTGGTTATATTGAAGCATTAGATCCGTATTGAAATTTCGGAGCTATAGAAAAAAGTATCGTTGAATTCGGACATCGTATGTGAGAGTTATGCCCATTTCTGTATCGGGAAATATTTTTCGTCGTCGTCAGCGTCCAAGGTAGTGTGGGGCCCTATCCCTAGCGTTGGAACTTCTGAAGTTCTGGAAACGGCGCCACATGCAGTGCTCCACGCCACCTGTGGTGCCACGGACATAAAAAACCCCATAAAACGGGGAGTTTTGCCACTTTTACTCATTTTTGAGTTTTGAGTCTCGGATTTAGGCGATGTTTGGGCGATTTTCATGGGAAAACATTGGAATAAGTGTTCTTTGTCCTATATTAATTATATTTCATGATTCCATACTCATTTTACATCATGAATCCGTGAATTTATGGAAGAAACATTAGATTTTTATAAAATCTTCCAAAGTTGAAAAATGAAGATTTGAAGGTCAATTTGCTGTCAGAATTCGATAATTTTTTTATAGTTTAACTCGTATCGGAACGGGTGTTCAGATTTCATGAGTTTTCTGGGATTTGAGACGTGTGTCCCACTATCGAATTTTAAAATGAATTTCGAATTTTAATCCGAAAAATTAGTAAATTCATATGGAATTAATTCCTATGATTCGTGTTGATTATATTGAATTGTTTGTGACTAGATTTGAAGCTTTCAAACACGAATTTGCGAGGCAAAGGTGTAACGACCCGATCGGTCATTTTGAGAGTAATAACCTCGGTTCCCTATTTACTGTTTCCCCCATATCTTTCTCTGTTTATATGACTTGTCGGGAGGCTTCATTTTGGTTTTTAGAGTATTTTGGGACACTTAGTCCCTAAAATGGGAGCTTAAGTCTTAGAGTTTGACCGTAGTTGGGACTGTGTGAAGACGACTTCGGAATGGAGTTTCGTCGGTTTCGTTAGCTCCGTTGGGTGATTTTGGACTTAAGAGCATGTTCGGATTGTGTTTTCGAGGTATGTAGCTCATTTAGGCTTGAAATAGCGAAAGTCGAATTTTTGGAGATTTGGACTGGCAGTGGAAATTTTTATATCTGGGCCGAATTCCGATTCCGAAAGTTGGAATAGGTCTATAATGTTGAATATGACGTGTGTGCCAAATTTGGGGTCAATCGGACGTGATTTGGTTGGTTTCGGCATCGGTTGTTGAATTTGGAAGTTTCAAGTTCTTTAAGTTTGAATCGGAGGATGATTTGTGAAATTACCATTGTTTGATGTGGTTTGAGAGCTCGACTAAGTTCGTATGGTATTTTAGGATTAGTTGGTATGTTTGGTCGAGGTCCCGGGGGGCCTCGGGTGAGTTTCGGGTGCTTAACGGATTTAGTTTGGGACTTATGCAATTGCTGGAGCTGCTGCACCTGGTGTAATCGCACCTGCGCACTTTGGGCCACAGGTGCGGCCATGGAGCCGCATAAGCGTTTTTGGCCCTGTCCAGCTGGGACCGCAGGTGCGGCCATAGACGTGCAGAAGCGGAGGAGGAGATGCAGCCCTTGTTCGCAAATGCGGACTCAGTTCCCCTTAAGTGATTTTTGCACCTGCGATGGAATTTCCGCGGGTGCGGTACTGTAGGTGCGGTTGAAGGCTCGCAGAAGCGAGATTTTTGGGCAGAAAAGAGGAAAAATTGAGGGTTTGATTCATTTCTTCATTTTTGGACATGGGAGCTCGGGAATTGGCGATTGTTCGAGGGATTTTCAGAGAGAGCTTTGGGGTAACGATTCCTAACTCATGTTTGGTTGTATTTCTTTAATCTATAGTTGTTTTCTCTATTTAATTATAGATTTTTGGATTGAAAAGTTGGGAAAATGGGGGAAAGGTTGCCTAACCGAATTTCTGAGTTTGATTGGGATTTAGACATCGGATTTGGATAATTTTGGTACGAGTGAACTTGTGAGTGAATGGGTGTTCGTTTTTTGTGACTTTTACCCGATTCCGAGACGTGGGCCCGGGTCGACCTTTAGGGTGAATTTCGGAATTTTTGTTAAAATATTGATTTCATTAATTAGATGAGTCTATTATGGCTGTATTCATGATATGCAATTGTGTTTGGCTAGATTTGGGGCATTCAGAGTCGGATAATCGAGGAAAAGGCATTCTTACAGATTGATTGAGCTTGACTCGAGGTAAGTGGCTTGCCTAACTTTGTGTGGGGGAAATCCCCTTAGGATTTGGAACTATTTTGATATATGAGCGTCGTGTACGTGAGGTGACGAGTACGTATACGGGCTAATTGTGTAAAAACCCAATTTTTCAACTAAGTAATAACCTGATTTCTTTCTTATTTGAGTTTCACCAGCATGTGTAGTATCCTGCTAGATTAGAATAGCATTCCTACTTGCCCTAACTGTTTACTTGAACTACGTGCAGCATGTTTAGTAAATTTATCTATCTTTCCTTAACTCGTACTTAGGTTGAACTATAGAATTTCGTGTCGTAACTATTGAATTCTATTGTTTCGCTGCAAATTACTTTGGAAATACGGAACAGTATTCCGGGAGATCCCCCTGTATTGCGATGAGACGGTATCTCGGGAGATCCCCCATTGTATTTCTGTGTATTGAGCTGTTACCTTATATGAAATCTTTCTTGTTAAATTTTAGTCTTTATTTTACTGCGATATTTCATTCTTGCCTTGCTTTATTATCATATTCCAGTAGGGCCCGGACCTGGCCTCGTCACTACTCTTACGAGGTTAGGCTTGGCACTTACTGGGTACCGATTGTGGTGTACTCATGCTACTCTTCTGCACATGTTTTCCGTGTGCAGATTCAGGTGCTCCTTATCAGCTACACTATTAGAGACCTAGACAGCTTTGGAGACTTCAAGGTATATCCGCAGACCTTGGAATCCCCTTCTACTCTTTCTCATGCCTATTATCTTCTGTATTTTTCCTTTGTTAGACTTTGATGTATAGAGACACTAGATTTCCTTCTGTAGTTTGTGATTCACGATGTTCCGGCTTTTAGGATTGTTGTGTATTTTTGAACAGTTAGTTGTTAAATTTATGTTTTCATTTCATTATTCTGCAAATTGTTGTCACGACGTCATACGGAGGGGAAATTTGGGTCGTGACAAAAGATTTATTGGAACCTTGAAATTGATTGCGAAGCGAGGTAAGTGTCGTGGTTAACCTTGACTTGAAGGATTAGAATCCTTGAATTATTTGTTATGTGAAATTCATGTGAACGACGTATAGGCGAGGTGATGAGTGTCTATACGTCGTCAAATTAATTGGTTGCCTAATTATTTAAAAATCATAAATTATTTTAAATGATGAATTAATTATTATATTAGTTATTTCTCTCATATTCCTTGCTCAATATTATGTCTTGAATCCATGCTATAATTGCTACATGCTTATTTGATTTATGTCACTTAATTGTTACTTGACATTTAGCATACTAATTATTAAAATGCCTATTTCCTCCTTAATTTCCACAATTAATTGCTACTTGTCATCACTTATTTCTAAATAAATCATAATTATTGTATCCTTGTTTTCTTATAATTTCATATTAATTGTTGTATTTATTGGAGTAATTTCTTTTATAAGAATTGGTAAATTATATTATTGGAGAAGCGGGTTGCATGCCGTAACAGAAATGAAAGTAAATATATTGGAGGAGCGGGTTGAACGCCGCAACAAAATTGATTGAAATGAATATATTGGAGGAGCGGGTTTTATGCCGCAACAGAATTAATTGAAATGAATATAATGGACGAGCGGGATGCACGTCGTAACAGAATTGATTGAAAAGATATATTCAGGATCGGGTTGCGCGCCGCAACAGATTTAAATTTGGGTAGAGACTAGGTGTTGTCACGGCGTCATACGGAGGGGAAATTTGGGTCGTGACAAGTTGGTATCAAAGCTCTAGGTTCGTAGGTGTCGTGAGTCACAAGGCGGTTTATTAGAGTCTTGCGGATCGGTACAGAGACGTCTGTACTTATCTTCGGGAGGCTATGGAACTGTTAGGAAAATTTCACTACTTTGATTCCTTGTCGTGCGAAAATTGTTGACTTCAAAAATTCTAAACTTCTGTATTCTATTCTCTCACAGATGGTGAGGACACGTACGAGTGGATCTGATGACCGGGCACTCGTGCCCCCTGCTAGAGCCGCGAGAGGCCGGGACCGGGGTAGAGGCCGAGGCATCCACGTGGTGAAGCCATAGCACCCACACGAGCTGTTACAGAGGAACCCAGTAACTCCAGCTAGAGGGCAGACACCTGAGGTACTTGTTTCTACACCAGCCCTCCAGGAGACTCTAGCCCAGTTTTTGAGCATGTTCAACACCTTTGCTCAGGCTGGATTGATTCCACTTGCTCCTGCCACATCTCAGGCCGGGGGAGGAGCAAATACTCCCGTCGCCGGTACTCCAGAGCAACGGGTTCAGGTCGACCAGGTTCCAGAGATTGTAGCAATGCAGCTGGTATCTCCAGCTCAGCCCGAAGTCAGGGCAGCAGCTTCTAAGGTGGAGCAGCTTAGACTTGAGAGGTACAAGAAGTACCACCCACCTACTTTCAGTGGATTGGCTACAGATTATGCTCAGGGTTTTCTGGAGGAGTGTCATCGTATTCTCCATACTGTGGGCATAGCGGAGACGAGTGGGGTTTCTTTTACTACATTCCAGCTTAGAGGAGTAGCCTATCAATGGTGGTGTGCTTATGAGCTGAGTAGTACGCATGAGACAGCTTCGCTTACATGTACTCAGTTCTCGAACATGTTTTTGAGAGAGTATTCCCTCAGAGCCTCAAGGACTCATGGCACGTGGAGTTTGAGCAGCTGCGCCAGGGATCTATGACTGTGTCAGAGTATGCAGTCCACTTCAGTGATTTGGCCCGACATGCACCAGCCTTGGTTGCCACAGGTCGAGAGAGGGTTTGACGGTTTACTGAGGGACGCCACCCTACCATCCGAATTAGTATGGCCAGAGAGTTGGAGAAGGATATTTCTTATTAGCAGGTTGTGAGTATTGCCAGGAGATTTAAAGGCATACTTGTTCGGGATAGAGAGGAGAGGAAGGCCAAGAGGTCTCGAGAGACTGGTTATTATTCTGGTGCTCGTGCCCCAGCAACTCGCCATGGTAGGAGTTATGTGAGTCGCCCATTTTATTCAGCTTTTCTAGCCGCCAGTAATGTTCCAGCTCCTTCTAGGAACTAGGAGCCTTATTATACATCGTCAGTATCTAGTAGGGGTAGGGGTGTTCCTAGCGGCCAGTCCAGCAGACCTGGCCCGAGCCAGTCACAATAGCCACGCCCTCCCAGAGCTTGTTTAGAGTGTGGAGATACTCTCCATATGGTGAGGGATTGCCTCATATTTAGGAGGGGTGCACCTCCACAGACTTCTCAGCCACAGCGTGCTCCACCGGGTCCTCAGGCTGTAAGTACAGCACCAGCTGCCACCCCACCTGCTCAGCCAGCCCGAGGTAGAGGTCGGGAAAGTAGAGGTCGCCCTAGAGGAGGAGGCCATGCTAGATATTATGCCCTTCCTACTCGTACAGAGGCAGTCGCTTCTGATTCTGTCATTACAGGTATTGCCTCGGTCTATCAAAGAGATGCGTCGATATTATTTGACCGAGGCTCTACATATTCTTATATGTCTTCTTATTTTTCCCTGTATTTGGGTGTATCTCGGGATTCTTTGAATTCCTCTATTTATGTGTCTACTCCTGTGGGAGATTCTCTTGATGTGGACCGCATGCATCGGTCATTTTTGATTGCTCTTAGTGGTTTTGAGACCAGAGCCAATTTATTATTACTCAGCATGGTGGACTTTGATGTTATTTTGGGCATAGACTGGTTGTCGCCCCATTATGCTATTATTGATTGTCACGCTAAAACTGTGACGATGGCTATGCCGGGTTTACCGTGATTAGAGTGGAGAGGTACCTTAGAGTATACTCCCAGTAGAGTTATTTCATTTCTTAAAGCTCAACGAATGGTTGAGAAGGGGTGTGACGCATATCTAGCTTATGTGAGAGATGTCAGTATTGATACCCCTACAGTTGAGTCAGTTCCAGTAGTGAGGGACTTTCCAGATATGTTCCCAGCTGATCTTCTGGGCATATTGCCCGATAGAGATATTGATTTTGGCATTGATGTGTTGCCGGGCACTCAGCCCATCTCTATTCCTTCATATCGTATGGCTCCTCCTGATTTAAAGGAGTTGAAGGAGCAGTTACAAGAATTGCTTGATAAGGGATTCATTCGGCCCAGTGTGTCATACTGAGGTGCTTATGTCTTATATGTAAAGAAGAAGGATGGTTCTATGCGGATGTGTATTGATTACTGCCAGTTGTACAAAGTCACAGTGAATAACAGGTATCCATTGCCTCGTATTGATGACTTATTTGATCAATTACAGGGTGCCAGAGTGTTTTCCAAGATTGACTTATGTTCAGGATATCATCAGTTGAAGATTCGGGAGCCAGATATCCCGAAGACTACTTTCAAGACCAAATATGGTCACTATGAGTTTCTTGTTATGTCTTTTGGGTTGACCAATACCCCAACAACTTTTATGCACTTGATGCACAATGTGTTCTGGCCTTATCTTGAATCATTCGTCATTGTATTTATTGACGACATTTTGATATACTCCCGGACTCGGGAAGATCATGAGCAGCACCTGAGGACTACACTTCAGACCTTGAGAGAAAAGAAGTTAAATGAAAAATTTTCAAAGTGTGAATTTTGGCTAGACTCAATGGCATTCTTGGGTCATATAATATCGACTGATGGGATCTAGGTGGATCCGAAGAAGATTGAAGCAGTGCAGAGTTGGCCTAGACCGTCCTCAGCTACAGAGATTCAGAGTTTTCTTGGTTTGGCGGGGTATTACCGTCGTTTTATAGAGGTATTCTCATCTATTGCAACATTTATGACCAGGCTGACTCAGAAGGGTGCTCCGTTCAGGTGGATAGAGGAATGTGAGGAGAGCTTTCAGAAGTTCAAGACAACTTTGACTACAGCCCCAGTATTGGTATTGCCTACAGGTTCGGGATCTTATACTGTATATTGTGATACATCGCGGATTGGTCTCGGTGCGGTGTTAATGCAGGATGATTGGGTGATTGCCTACGCGTCCAAATAGCTAAAGGTGCACAAAAAAAACTATCCTATCCACGAACTTGAGTTAGCAGCTATTGTTCATGCCTTGAAGATTTGGCGGCATTATTTGTACGGTGTTCTTTGTGAGATTTACACCGATCATCGGAGTTTGCAGCGGAGGTGGCTGGAGCTACTTAAGGATTATGATATCACTATTTTGTACCGCCCGGAAAGGCCAATATGGTGGCCGATGCCTTGAGTCGCCGGGCAGAAAGTTTGAGGAGCTTAGCATATCTACCAGCAGCAGAGAGGCCCGTGGCATTGGATGTCCAGGCCTTAGTCAGCCAGTTTGTGAGAATGGATATTTCTAAGCTAAGTCGAGTATTGGCTTGTGTGGTCTCTCGGTCTTCTCTTTATGATCGTACGAGGGAGCATCAGTATGATGACCTTCATCTACTTGTCCTTAAGGACATGGTCCAGCGCGGTGATGCTAAGGAGGTCACTATTGGAGATGATGGTGCATTGAGGATGCAGGGCATGCTATGTGTGCCCAATGTAGATGGTTTACGTGATTTGATTCTCCAAGGGGCTCACAGTTCACGGTACTCTATTCATCCGGGTGCTGCAAAGATGTATCAGGACTTGAGACAACATTACTAGTGGAGGATAACGAAGAAGGACATAGTAGAGTATGTGGCCCGATGTCTAAATTTCCAGCAGGTGAAGTATGAGCATCAGCGGCCAGGTGGGTTGCTTCAAAAGTTAGAGATTCCGGAGTGGAAATGGGAGCAGATCTCTATGGATTTCGCTGTTAGATACCCACGGACTCAGCAGAGGTTTGATGCAGTTTGGGTGATTGTGGATAGGCTGACCAAGTCGGCTCATTTCATTCTTGTGATGACTACCTATTCTTCCGAGTAGTTGGCTCAAATTTATATCCGCGAGATTGTCAGGCTTCATGGCGTACCGGCATCTATCATCTCTGACTGGGGTACGCAGTTTACATCACGATTTTAGAGAGCTGTACAACATGAGTTGGGTACTCGGGTTAAGTTGAGCACATTATTTCACCCCCAGACGGACGAACAGTCCGAGCGCACTATTCAGATACTGGAGGATATGCTCTGTGCTTGTGTGATAGATTTTGGGGTGCTTGGGACCAGTTATTTCCACTTGTTGAGTTTGCCTACAACAATAGTTATCAGTCCAGCATTCAGATGGCACCGTATAAGGCTCTAAATGGTAGGCGGTGTCGGTCCCCAGTAGGATAGTTTGAGTCGGGCGAGTGTAACGACCCAGCAAGTCATTTTGAATATTATAACCCCGTTCCCCAATTTACTGTTCAATTTATTCCTTACAATTGATTTACACTAATCGGGTTAGTTGGTTCGGGTCAGGAAGGATTTCGGAGTGAAATGAGACGCTTAGTCTCATAATTGAAAACTTAAGTTGGAAAAGTTGACCGGATATTGACTTATGTGTAAACGACCTCGGAATTTAATTCTGATAATTCCATTAGCTCTGTATGGTGATTTTGGACTTAGGAGTGTGTCCGAAAAATTATTTGGAGGTCCGTTGTGGAATTAAGCTTGAAATACTGTAAGTTGAATTTTTTGGGAAGTTTGACCGAGGGCTTGACTTTTTTGATATCAAGGTCGGAATCCAATTCTGGAAATTGAAATAGCTTTGTTATGTTATTTATGACTTGTGTGCAAAATTTGAAGTCATTCCGGATTGATTTGATGTATTTCGGTACAAGATATAGAATTTGAAAGTTCAAAGTTCATTAGGCTTGAATTGAGGTGCGATTCCTGGTTTTAGCATTGTTTGATGTGATTTGAGGCTTCGACTAAGTTCGTATGATATTTTAGGACTTGTTGATATATTTGGTTGAGGTCCCGAGGGGCCCGGGTGAATTTCGGGGTGGTTTTAGAACAATTCTAGGCCATTTTTAATTGTTGGTTTCTACCTACATAGGTGTGCATCGCGATCGGGAACATTTGGTCGCGTTCGCGAAGAGCAAACAGCAGTTTGGGTGCTTGTGAATCGCGATCCCGGAAGCTCTGTCGAGATCACGTAGAACAAAATCTCTGTTGCACTGACCCGACTTTGGAAGCTTATATCTCGCAATCTATAAGGAATTTGGAGATGATCCAAAAATGAAAGTTGTAAGCCTTGATGTCTAGTTTTCAATTTGGAGTTGTGTACAAAAGGTTATGGTGGATACACTATAGGTTGTATGGGAAGAGTTTGGAAATCTTTGTTGCACAAAGCTGATTTTGGAAGCTTATATCTAGCAATATATAAGGAATTGGGAGATGAGCAACAAATGAAGGTTATATCCCTTGGTGCCGAGTTTTTAGAAAGTTAAACCATTTGCAATTTGGAGTTTTGTACAAAACGTTATGACCATTATACTAGAGGCTGTCGGGAAGAGTTGGGGAGTTTGTTCTTCGCGATCACGATTGGTTTTCATCTATCGCAAAGAGCAATTTTGGGGCTGAAAAATTTTGTGCTTCGCGATCGCGAAGAGTAAATACCCGGATAGTAGCTATACTTCGAGGTTTCAGCCATTTTTAACATATTTGGAGCTATAGAGCTCGGATTGAAGCAATTGTTGAGGCGATTTTCACCATATGGATTGGGGTAAGTGTTCTACATCTGAAAGTTATTATACTTTATGAATCTATGGTTATATTCATCATTTATTTCGGATTTAAATGGAAGAAATCAAGATTTTTGCAAAACTTTTCAAGAACGAAAATTTTAGATTTGGAGGTCGAGTTGTTATCGAAATTTGATAAAATTGATATGGGTGGACTCATAATTGAATGGATTGTCGGATTTTGTAAGTTTCGTTGGATTTCGAGACGTGGGCCCCACGGGCAATTTTTGAGTTAAATTTCGGATTTTTTGGAAAATTAGTATTTTCATATGAAATTAATTCCTATAATTAGTATTGATTGAATTGAATTAATTTGAATAGATTTGAGCTGTCCGGAGGATTTACTCAAGCAAGACGGCTATTTTGGAATATTAGCATAACTTCAAAAAGGTAAGTATCTTGCCTAACCTTGATTGGAGGAATAACCCTTAGGCATTGAGTCTTATGAAATTGTGTAATTGAAACCATGTACGCGAGATGACGAGTACGTACTTGGTTTATATGTGCAAATTATATTGGTTGAAATTCGTAGACGCCCTTATGTATTAAATTGGAAAATTATTGGAACATAGTAAATCCTTTATTTGTCATGCATAAATCCTTGTTTGTTGAATTTATTTTTATATGATAATTTGGAATGATTGTCACTTTGATTTTTATGTGAATCCCGTGTTTTTATTCAGTTGATATTTCCTGGACATAATTTTATTATGGATTATTTATTTGCAAATAATTTATTATGTAAGTTTAAAAGGAGGCATTAATCTATTTGCCAAAAAATTGGATTTAAGAAGGTGTTGTTCCTTGATGAATTACTTTTCAGTTCATGTTGTTGCAATCGGTATTGAGTTATAAAGACCGTAAATGATATTTGAGGCAAAGTGTTAAATTGTGAAATATTATTTTGTTGAGTTGTTCGCTCCCAGATATTTTTGTTAAGATTTTTGTGCATATTATGGTCGAGCCATGGGCTCCTTATTGTGGAAAATGATGTATTGTTGATTTCTATGGAAAGTTGAAATATTTGAGTACTTGAGGTGCAATTTGTGATATGTGTTGAAATTTGAGGACTCGATGTGCAATTTGTGATATGTTGTAATATTTGAGCACTTGAGGTGCAATTTATGAGATGTTGTGGCACTTGATATTGTTGGGAGGATTGTTCGGGTGTTTGCACGAGGTTTCTGTCGTGCTATTGTTACTATTGATATATTCACATGCGGCATGACAAGGCGGGCTATATATGTGGGTTTGCGCATGTGGAGAGACAAGGTGGAAATATTATTATGCGCGTGCGGCGAGACAAGGCGAGCATTTACTATATTATTGCGCACATGGCGAGACAAGGTGGGCTATGTGAGGATTGATTTATGATGACTTATGATGGCCTGGGGGCATTGTTGTTGTTGAAATTTATTTATAATTTGGGACTACGGAGCGGTATCTCGGGAGTGCCCTTTGTTGATATGTTTATATGGTTGCACTTGCCTTTGGTTATGTTATTTTTCCGTGATATGTAAATTCGTGTGTTCTTCCATGATGTATTATTTGATTTTATTATGTGTTTTGTATTCCTTGTTGTATTGTGTTGGCTTTGGCTCTTTGTACAAGACTCTAGGAGTTGTGTTTATGGTTTTTACTATTTTTCTTTTGAGATTTGAGTTATTTCGAATAAAAGAAATTGCCATTATGTTTTAATTTAATAAATTTTATATCCAAATTAGTAGTCATCGGATGCTTCATTTTAATTGGAATTTTATTTTCTTCACCCAAACGAGTTCAAAAAAATAAACTCATTTCTTTGATGATTTCTTACTTGATTTAAAAATTATAAACTTACTTTATTGAAAATAAATTGATCCTACGGGTCTTATATACATTGATATTTTGGTACGTGAGTTGTCCGTGCGGTTACGAAAAATTATATGGGCATGAGGTACTGGGGAAAATATAATGATTTTATTATTGACACGGGAGTTGTCCGTGTGATTGTGGTAGAAATATGGGCACGAGGTGCCGTGAAAAATATGAAAGTGGGCTGAGACCCGTAATTTTTATTATTGTGAAATGAGGTATCACATGGTGACTTTTATTTGAAAATATATTTATTGGAAAGTATTATATCTTGAAGATTATTATTTGAAAAACATATAGGCGAAAGAATTTATATTTGAAGGACTTGATTAATTGGTTGTACTTGTGTTCCTTATTCGTCTCAGCAATAATTGTGATGTTCTTGGTGCATTGTTGTTATATCAGTAGTTGATTTTGTTATTATCATTGCTAGTTATTTTCCAGTACAATTGTATACTACTATATTACATAGGTTATTTGACTAGTGAGTGTCTTGATTGTACCTCGTCACTACTCCACCGAGGTTAGTCTTAATACTTACAAGGTACCGACTATGGTGTACTCATACTACACTTCTTCACATTTTTGTGCAGAGCCAGGTATGGGAGAAATCGGACTCGGGTAGAGTTAGTGTGTTGATCGCAAGGATTCAAGGTAGAGCTGCTTCGTCGTCATAGTCCCTTAGAATCTTTTCATTTTATTGTACTGTCAACTCTTATTCGAGCAGTATTGTATATTCGATCTTTGATATCATTGCATGTATTCAGTTAGAGTTCGTGACTCAGTATTACCAGTCTTGAGAAGGTGTTATAATTATTTTCGTTGTTGGTTTCGAATATAAAAAAATGGCTTGAATTGTAATTGTAATCGGCTTACCTAGTCTTAGAGACTAAGTGCCATCACGACGCCTGTGGTGGGATTTTAGGTCATGACAGCGAGGCTAGATTATTGGGTACAGACTTGGTTCAGGATGCCTTGGAGAAGGTCAAGGTGATTCAGGATCGACTTCGCACAGCCCAGTCCAGACAGAAGAGTTACGCAGACCGGAAGGTTCGCGATGTTGCATTCATGGTTGGAGAACGGGTCTTGCTCCGGGTTTCGCCTATGAAGGGTGTTATGAGGTTCGGAAAGAAGGGCAATTTGAACCTAAGGTTTATTGGTCCCTTTGAGGTGTTTCGGAAAATTGGGGAAGTTGCTTATAAGCTTACTTACCTCCCAACCTAGCAGGAGTTCATCTGGTATTTCATGTTTCGATGCTCCAGAAGTATCACGGCGATCCGTCTCATGTATTGGATTTCAGCTCAGTCCAATTGGACAAAAATCTATCTTATGTTGAGGAGCCAATGGCTATTTTAGACAGGCAGGTCAGAAAGCTGAGGTCAAAGAACATTGCTTCCGTGAAGGTTCAGTGGAGGGGACAGCCGGTCGAGGAGGAGGCTTGGGAGACCGAGCAAGATATGCGCAGCCGTTACCCTCATCTTTTCACTACTTCAGGTATGTCTCTACTCTCGTTCGAGGATGAACAGTTGTTTTAAGAGGGGGAGGATGTAACGACCCAGCCGGTCGTTTTGAGAGTAATTAACCCGATTCCCTATTTACTGTTTCCCCCATATCTTTCTCTACTTATGTGACTTGTCGGGAGGCTTCATTTTGGTTTTTAGAGTGTTTGGGACACTTAGTCCCTACAACGAGAGCTTAAGTCTTAGGATTTTGACCGTAGTCAGAACTATGTGAAGACGACAACGGAATGGAGTTTCGTCGGTTCCGTTAGCTAAAGAGCGTGTCCGGATTGTGTTTTCGAGGTATGTAGCTCATTTAGGCTTGAAATAGCGAAAGTCGAATTTTTGGAGATTTGGAACGGTAGTGGAAATTTTGCTATCGGGGTCGGATTCCAATTCCGGAAGTTGGAGTAGGTCCATAATGTTGAATATGACTTGTGTGCAAAATTTGGGGTCAATCGGATGTGGTTTGGTTGATTTCGACATCGGTTGTCGAATTTGGAAGTTTCAAGTTCTTTAAGTTTGAATCGGAGGATGATTTGTGATTTTAGCATTGTTTGATATGGTTTGAGGGCTCGACTAAGTTCGTATGGTGTTTTAGGATTGGTTAGTATATTTGGTCGAGGTCCCGGGGGCCTTGGGTGAGATTCAGGTGCTTAACGGATTTAGTTTGGGACTTATGCAATTGCTGGAGCTGTTGCACCAGGTGTAATCGCACCTGCGCACTTTGAGCCGCAGAAGCGGTTTTTGCGCTGTCCAGCTGGGACCGCAGGTGCGACCATAGACGAGCAGAAGCGGACGCGTAGAAGCGGAGGAGGAGCGCAGATGCGGGCTCGCAGAAGCGGCCCTTGTTCGCAGATACGGACTCAGTCCCCCTTAAGTAATTCTCGCACCTGCGATGGAATTTTCGCAGGTGCGGTTGAAGGCTCACAGAAGCACGATTTCTAGGCAGAAAAGAGGAAAAATCGAGGGTTTGATTCATTTCTTCATTTTTGGACTTGGGAGCTCGAGAATTGGCGATTGTTCGAGGGATTTTCAGAGAGAGCTTCGGGGTAACGATTTCTAACTCGTTTTCGGTTGTATTTCATTAATCTATAGTTGTTTTCTCCATTTAATTTCGGAATTTTGTATTGAAAAGTTGGGAAAATGGGGGAAAAGTTCCCTAACCGAATTTCTGAGTTTGATTGGGATTTAGATATCGGATTTGGATAATTTTGGTACGAGTGAACTCGTGAGTGAATGGGTGTTCGTATTTTGTGACTTTTACCCGATTCCGAGACATGGACCCAGGTCAACGTTTTAGGGTGAATTTCGGAATTTTTGTTAAAATATTGATTTCATTAATTAGATGAGTCTATTATGGTTGTATTCATGATATGCAATAATGTTTGGCTAGATTTGAGCCATTCGGAGTTGGATAATCGAGGAAAGGGCATTTTTTACGGGTTGATTGAGCTTGACTCGAGGTAAGTGGCTTTCCTAACTTTGTGGGGGGGGGGGGAATCCCATTAGGATTTGGAACTATTTTGATATATGAGCGTCGTGTACGTGAGGTGACGAGTACGTACACGGGCTAATTGTGTAAAACCCCGATTGTTCTATTAAGTAATAACCTGATTTCTTTCTTATTTGAGTTTCATAAGCATGTGTAGTATCCTGCTAGATTAGAGTAGCATGCCTACTTGCCATAACTGTTTAATTGAACTACGTGCAGCATGTTTAGTGAATTTACCTGTCTTTCCTTAACTGGTACTTAGGTTGAACTGTAGAATTTTGTGCCGTAACTATTGAATTCTATTGTTTCACTGCATATTTACTTTGGGACTATGAAACGATATTCCGGGAGATTCACATGTACTGCATATTTACTTTAGGACTATGGAACGATATTCCGGGAGATCCCCTTGTACTGCATATTTACTTTGAGACTACGGAACGGTATTTCGGGAGATCCCCTTGTCTTACATATTTACTTTGGGACTACAGAACGGTATTCCGGGAGATCCTCCTGCACATTTACGTTTGGGACTATGAGACGGTATCTCGGGAGATCCCCTGTTGTATTTCTGTGTATTGAGTTGTTACCTTCTATGAATTCTTTCTTGTTAAATTTCAGTTTTTATTTTACTGCGATATTTCATTCTTGCCTTGCTTTATTATCATATTCCAGTAGAGCCCGGACCTGACCTTGTCACTACTCTACCGAGGTTAGGCTTGGCACTTACTGGGTACCGATTGTAGTGTACTCATGCTACTCTTCTGCACATGTTTTCGTGTGCAGATCCAAGTGCTCCTTATTAGTCGCACTACCAGTGAGCCGGAACAGCTTTGGAGACTTCAAGGTATATCTGCCGCTCACGCAAACCTCGGAGTCCCCTTCTACTCTTTCTCATGTCCATTATCTTCTATATTTTTTCTTTGTTAGACTCTGATGTATAGAGACACTAGATTTTCCTTCTGTAGTTTGTGATTCATGATGTTCCGGGTTTTGGGATTAGTGTGTATTTTTGAACAGTTAGTTGTTAAATTTATGTTTTTATTTTATTATTCCGTAAATGTTAGTCTTACCTAGTCGTAGAGACTAGGTGCCGTAACGACGTCATAAAGAGGGGAAATTTGGGTCGTGACAAAAGGTTTATTGGAACCATGAAATTGGTTGCGAAGCAAAGTAAGTATCGTGGTTAACCTTGACTTGAGAGATTAGAACCCTTGAATTATTTGTTATGTGAAATTCATGTGAACGATGTATAGGCGAGGTGATGAGTGTCTATACGTCGTCAAATTAATTGGTTACCTAAATATTTGAAAATCATAAATTATTTTAAATGGTGAATTAATTATTATATTAATTATTTCTCTCATATTCCTTGCTTAATATTATGTCTTGAATCCATGCTATAATTTCTACATGCTTATTTGATTTATGTGATTTAATTGTTACTTGACATTTAGCATAAATTGCTACTAGTCATTATTTATTTCTAAATAAATCATAAATTGTTATTAAAATGCATATTTCCTCCTTAATTTCCATAATTAATTACTACTTGTCATCACTTATTTCTAAATAAATCATAATTATTGTATCCTTATTTTTTTATAATTTTATATTAATTATTGCATTTATTGGAGTAATTTCTTTTATAAGAATTTGTAAATTATATTATTGGAGAAGCGGGTTGCACGCTGCAACAGAAATGAAAGTAAATATATTGGAGGAGCGGGTTGAACGCCGCAACAGAATTGATTGAAATGAATATATTGGAGGAGCGGGTTTCATGCCGCAACAGAATTGATTGAAATAAATATATTGGACGAGCGGGATACACGCCGAAACAGAATTGATTGAAAATATATATTCAGGATCGAGTTGCGCGCCGCAACAGGATTAAATGAAAATGAATATATTGTGGGATCAGGTTGCACACTGCAACAGAATTGAATATGGATATATTGTGGGATCGGGTTGCATGCCGCAACAGAAAGTGATTTAAATAATAATTGATTATGACTGTCGAGTTGGCTTCAGCTATTGAAATGAGTTACCTGTTTTATTTCGAGTATTGTTGTTATTATTATTATTGCGTACATGTTAATGCAAGTGACCTACCTTAGCCTTGTCACTACTTCATCGAGGTTAGGCTCGGCACTTACTGGGTACATGGGATCGGTTGTACTCATACTACACTCTACACTTCTTGTGCAAATACCGGAGTTGGTCCCAGTGACGTACATTAGATTTGCTCGGATTCAGCTATTCACATGAGACTTGAGGTATAACTGCATGGTGTTCGCAGTTCTCAAGTCCCCTCCCACTTTATCGTAGTTGTGTATTTCTTTCACACAACTTCATTTTTATTCAGACCTTTATTTGTATTATTCTAATAGCTCGTGCACTTGTGACACCATTTCTTGGATGGTATTTAGACATCGCTATTATTAAGGATTATTCACTCTATTCCAGACTTTATTTCCGCATTTATTTCTTTGCTATTAATTAATTTAAAATTTTTTTTTAAATCGCTAATATTATTCTAACATTGGCTTGCCTAACAAGTAAAATGTTAGGCGCCATCACGGTTCCGAAGGTGGGAATTTCGGGTCGTGACAATCCCAAACGTAGAGAGTTAGCCCCACATACCTTAACTTCCTGCTCTTGAGCGTAATACAATGTTTGTCAACCCTTTCAACTTTAATCTATAACAATAGAAGTCAAAGGGATTCCATATTAGCAATAATACTCATGGTTTGGTCACTTAGGCATTTTATCAAACACTTGGTGGGTATAAAGCTTTATAGTCCTTATTAATGATGTTTCTACACCCAATAATTCATTCTCTTGCTCCTAGATAAATTCTAAAATCTCAAATGGTAATTATGCATCATTCTTTATCAACTATAAGATAAATAACACCCTTAACCAATAATCAACAATCAACAATCCAAACCTATAACCTTTCATGATTTTCTATCAAACCCATCAACTCATATCCCATGAACTAGAGTCTATAGCCATTAATCCAATACTATAATCAAGTAGAGGGTGAAGATATTACCTTTTTGACGTTCAATCCTCTTGAATTCGAGTCCTAGAGTTTCTTTTCTCAACAATGATATCCCAATCCAATATCTAATGATTTGAAGGGTTTATACATGTTAATAAGGTGTAGAAGAATTGAAACTAACATAGAATCACCATTAGAACTCACCTTGGATGGTGGATAGATCTTGGGGGAGGGTAGGTTCTTGATAACTTCCCTTTCTAGAGCAAGTTTTTGTATTTTGGGGTGTGGGGGACGAAGTAGGGCTTTAAAAATGACCCCCTGGGTGCGTCGCGCACCTAACACGCAGAAAAGCAGTAACACTGCCACAAGTGTGCGGCCGTGCATGGGACTATCCGGGCGGGCACCTGGCGCGCATATTGCGCATTGCTCTGTTGTAAAATGTACATAACCTTTTGCACAGAGATCCGTTCGGGCTCCACAATATATAGTTGGAAAGCTATTTCAAAGGGCTACAACTCTATTTTTTTGAGTTTTCCCAAATTCCTTATACATGTTCACTCAATCCTGCTGCAAGACAGATATTTTGTAAACTTAGTCGATTTTATCAAATCTTATACACTTCACTCTCCGTCTTGATTCTAAAATAACTATTTTCACCCATACTCATACCGATAGAACTTCACATGTCCAGAATATAACATTACTATTCATTTAACATATTCATACCTAAGCCGAATTTACGGTGTGTTACAACATTATACTCGCTAGTGGTATATAAGTCAGTAAATTAAATTTTTATACAAATTAAGTACCAATCGGATTGATAGTGTTTACTTTAAATTAGGCCTTTACCTCAAATGCTTCCTGAAAATTCTTTCATTATACCACTGGGAATGAATGCAGTCCTAAAGGTACAAATGTAAGCCTCTTGTTTCAGCATCTTTTTTCTCTTAATTAACAATCAGGTGACTTCACAAGAATTGTAAGGAATTATGTGCATGCATCATCCTATATAATACTTTTTTTTTTTGGGTTTCACATCCGCCGTACGATATCCGTATTGGAGCCCGTCTAAATCCGGATTCGTATCGAAAAATTTCATATTTGAGAGTAAAGCGCTTCATAACAAATGCGACATCATACTTAGGGCTCGAACTCGAAACCTTTAATTAAAGAATACTTATCACTACACCACAACCCTTATTATAAGTCATCCTATACAATACTATGATATGATGTGGCTACCCCTTTGCTTTAATTTTTTTTCTGTTTGGTTTGAGCAAATCATGATTTCTGGTGTGGGCATTTGAATTGAACCTTGACAAGAATTGAACAAAATGATGTCACTGCACCATATTACGGCGTTCTTGGGAAATAATGGACGTGGTCAACTTTTTAATAATTAACAGTACCAGAAATTGAATTCAGACCATGTTAATTTATTACGATTAAATAATTAAATGAGTTAAAAATGTATACTAACTAAGATTTTGGGGATACCGGAGGATATGCTATGTGCTTGTGTGATAGATTTTGGGATGCTTGGGACTAGTTCTTTCCACTTGCTGAGTTTGCCTACAACAATAGTTATCAGTCCAGTATTCAGATGGCACCGTATAAGGCTCTGAATGGTAGGCGGTGTCGGTCCCCAGGAGGATGGTTTGAGTCGGGCGAGTGTAACGACCCGGCAAGTCATTTTGAGTATTATAACCCCGTTCCCCAATTTACTGCTCAATTTATTCCTTACAATTGATTTACACTAATTGGGTTAGTTGGTTCGGGTCAGGAAGGATTTCGGAGTGAAATGAGACACTTAGTCTCATAATTGAAAACTTAAGTTGGAAAAGTTGACCGGATATTGACTTATGTGTAAACGACCTCGAATTTAATTCTGATGATTCCATTAGTTTCGTATGGTGATTTTGGACTTAGGAGTGTGTCCGAAAATTATTTGGAGGTCCGTAGTGGAATTAGGCTTGAAATGTCGAAAGTTGAATTTTTTGGGAAGTTTGATCGGGGGCTTGACTTTTTTGATATCGAGGTCGGAATACGATTTTGGAAATTGAAATAGCTTTGTTATGTCATTTATGACTTGTGTGCAAAATTTGAAGTCATTCCGGATTGATTTGATGTATTTCGGCACAAGATATAGGATTTGAAAGTTCAAAGTTCATTAGGCTTGAATTGAGGTGGGATTCATGGTTTTAGCATTGTTTGATGTGATTCGAGGCTTCGACTAAGTTTGTATGATATTTTAGGACTTGTTGGTCTATTTGGTTGAGGTCCCGAGGGACTCGGGTGAATTTCGGGGTGGTTTTAGACCGATTCTAGGCCATTTTTAATTGCTGGTTTCTACCTACAGAGGTGTGCATCGCGATCGGGAACATTTGGTCGCATTCGCGAAGAGCAAACAGCAGTTTGGGGCCTTGTGAACCGCGATCGCGGAAGCTCTGTCGAGATCGTGTAGAACAAAATCTCTGTCGCACTGACCCGATTTTGGAAGCTTATATCTCGCAATCTATAAGGAATTTGGAGATGATCTAAAAATGAAAGTTGTAGCCCTTGATGTCTAGTTTTCAGCAAGGTAAAATATTTGTCATTTTGAGTTGTGTACAAAAGGTTATGGTGGATACACTATAGGTTGTATGGGAAGAGTTTGGAAATCTCTGTTGCACAGGGCTAATTTTGGAAGCTTATATCTAGCAATATATAAGGAATTGGGAGATGAGCAACAAATGAAGGTTATATCCCTTGGTGTCAAGTTTTTAGAAAGTTAAACCATTTGCAATTTGGAGTTTTGTACAAAAAGTTATGACCATTATACTATAGGCTGTCGGGAAGAGTTGGGGAGTTTGTTCTTTGCGATCGCGATTGGTTTTCATCGATCGCAAAGAGCAATTTTGGGGCTGAAAAATTTTGTGCTTCGCGATCGCGAAGAGTAAATACCCGGATAGTAGCTATACTTCGAGGTTTCAGCCATTTTTAACATATTTGGAGCTATAGAGCTCGGATTGAAGCAATTGTTGAGGCGATTTTCACCATATGGATTGGGGTAAGTGTTCTACATCTGAAAGTTATTATACTTTATGAATCTATGGTTATATTCATCATTTATTTCGGATTTAAATGGAAGAAATCAAGATTTTTGCAAAACTTTTCAAGAACGAAAATTTTAGATTTGGAGGTCGAGTTGTTATCGAAATTTGATAAAATTGATATGGGTGGACTCATAATTGAATAGGTTATCGTTAGATTCCGAAACGTGGGCCCCATGGACAATTTTTGAGTTAAATTTCGGATTTTGTTAAAAAATTAGTATTTTCATATGGAATTAATTCCTATAATTAGTATTGACTGAATTGAATTAATTTGAATAGATTTGAGCTGTCCGGAGGATTTACTCAAGCAAGACGGCTATTTTGGAATATCGGCATAACTTCAAAAAGGTAAGTATCTTACCTAACCTTGAGTGGGGGAATAACCTCTTAGGCATTGAGTCTTATGTGAAAATTATGTAATTGAAACCATGTACGCGAGATGACGAGTATGTACTTAGTTTATATGTGCAAATTATATTGGTTGAAATTCGTAGACGCCCTTATGTATTAAATTGGAAAATTGTTGGAACATAGTAAATCCTTTATTTGTCATGCATAAATCCTTGTTTGTTGAATTTATTTTTATATGATATGATTGTCACTTTGATTTTTATGTGAATCCCGTATTTTGTTGAGTTGATATTTCCTAGACATAATTTTATTATGGATTATTTATTTGCAAATAATTTATTATGTAAGTTTAAAAGGAGGCATTAATCTATTTGCCAAAAAATTGGATTTAAGAAGGTGTTGTTCCTTGATGAATTACTTTCCAGTTCATGTTGTTGCAATCGGTATTGAGTTATAAAGGCCGTAAATGATATTTGAGGCAAAGTGTTAAATTGTAAAATATTATTTTGTTGAGTTGTTCGCTCCTAGATATTTTTGTTAAGATTTTTGTGCATATTATGGTCGAGCCATGGGCTCCTTATTGTGGAAAATAATGTATTGTTGATTTCTGTGGAAAGTTGAAATATTTGAGTACTTGAGGTGTAATTTGCGATATGTGCTGATATTTGAGCACTCGATGTGAAATTTGTGATATGTTATAATATTTGAGCACTTGAGGTACAATTTATGAGATGTTGTGGCACTTGATATTGTTGGGAGGATTGTTCGGGTGTTTGCACGAGGTTTCTGTCGTGCTATTGTTACTATTGATATATGCACATGCGGCGTGACAAGGCGGGCTATATATGTGGGTTTGCGCGTGTCGAGAGACAAGGTGGGAATATTATTATGCGCGTGCGACGAGACAAGGTGGGCATTTACTTTATTATTGCGCACATGGCGAGACAAGGTGGGCTATGTGGGGATTGATTTGTGATGACTTATGATGGCCTGGGGGCATTGTTGTTGTTGAAATTTATTTATGATTTGGGACTACAAGGTGGTACCTCGGGAGTGCCCTTTGTTGATATTTTTATATGGTTGCACTTGCCTTTGGTTATGTTATTTTTTCGTGATATGTAAATTCGTGTGTTCTTCCATGATGTATTATTTGATTTTATTATGTGTTTTGTATTCCTTGTTGTATTGTGTTGGCTTTGGCTCTTTGTACAAGATTCTAGGATTTGTGTTTATGATTTTTACTATTTTTCTTTTGAGATTTGAGTTGTTTCGAATAAAAGAAATTGCCATTATGTTTTAATTTAATAAATTTTATATCCAAATTAGTAATCATCGGATGCTTCATTTTAATTGGAATTTTATTTTCTTCACCCAAACGAGTTCAAAAAAATAAACTCATTTCTTTGATGATTTCTTACTTGGTTTAAAAATTATAAACTTACTTTATTGAAAATAAATTGATCCTACGGGTCTTATATACATTGATATTTTGGTACGTGAGTTTTCCGTGCGGTTACAAAAAGTTATATGGGCATGAGGTGCCGGAAAAAATATAATAATTTTATTATAGACACGGGAGTTGTCCGTGTGGTTGTGGTAGAAATATGAGCACGAGGTGCCGTAGAAAATATGAAAGTGGGTTGAGACCCGTAATTTTTAATATTGTGAAATGAGGTGTCACATGGTGACTTTTATTTGAAAATATATTTATTGGAAAGTATTAGATCTTGAAGATTATTATTTGAAAAACATATAGGCGAAAGAATTTATATTTGAAGGACTTGATTAATTAGTTGTACTTGTGTTCCTTATTCGTCTCAGCAATAATTGTGATGTTCTTGGTGCATTGTTGTTATATCAGTGGTTGATTTTGTTATTATCATTGCTAGTTATTTTCCAGTACTATTGTATACTACTATATTACACAGGTTATTTGACTAGTGAGTGTCTTGATTGTACCTCGTCACTACTCCACCGAGGTTAGTCTTGATACTTACTCGGTACCGACTGTGATGTACTCACACTACACTTCTTCACATTTTTGTGCAGAGCCAGGTATTGGAGAAATCGGACTCGGGTAGAGTTAGTGTGTTGATCGCAAGGATTCAAGGTAGAGCTGCTTGGTCGTCGTAGTCCCTTAGAGTCTTTTCATTTTATTGTACTGGCAACTCTTATTCGAACAGTATTGTATATTCGATCTTTGAGATCATTGCATGTATTCAATTAGAGTTCGTGACTCAGAATTACCAGTCTTGAGAAGGTGTTATAATTATTTACGTTGTTGTTTTCGAATATAAAAAAAAGGCTTGAATTGTAATTGTAATCGGCTTACCTAGTCTTAGAGACTAAGTGCCATCACGACGCCTGTGGTGGGATTTTGGGTCATGACAGCGAGGCTAGATTATTGGGTACAGACTTGGTTCAGGATGCCTTGGAGAAGGTCAAGGTGATTCAGGATCGACTTCGCACAGCCCAGTCCAGACATAAGAGTTACGCAGACCGGAAGGTTCGCGATGTTGCATTCATGGTTGGAGAACGGGGCTTGCTCTGGGTTTTGCCTATGAAGGGTGTTATGAGGTTCGAAAAGAAGGGCAATTTGAACCTAAGGTTTATTGGTCCCTTTGAGATGTTGCGGCAAATTGGGGAAGTTGCTTATGAGCTTACTTACCTCCCAACCTAGCAGGAGTTCATCCGGTATTTCATGTTTCGATGCTCCAGAAGTATCACGGCGATCCGTCTCATGTATTGGATTTCAGCTCAATCTAATTGGACAAGGATCTATCTTATGTTGAGCAGCCAGTGGCTATTTTAGACAGGCAGGTCAGAAAGCTGAGGTCAAAGAACATTGCTTCCGTGAAGGTTCAGTGGAGGGGACAGCCGGTCGAGGAGGAGGCTTGGGAGATCGAGCAGGATATACGCAGCCGTTACCCTCATCTTTTCAGTACTTCAGGTATGTCTCTATACTCGTTCGAGGACGAACGGTTATTTTAAGAGGGGGGATGTAACGACCCAGCCGGTCGTTTTGAGAGTAATAACCCCTGTTCCCTATTTACTGTTTCCCCCATATCTTTCTCTACTTAAGTGACTTGTCGGGAGGCTTCGTTTTGGTTTTTAGAGTGTTTTGGGACACTTAGTCCCTACAACGGGAGTTTAAGTCTTAGGATTTTGACCGTAGTCAGAACTATGTGAAGACGACAACGAAATGGAGTTTCGTCGGTTCCGTTAGCTACGTTAGGTGATTTTGGACTTAGGGGCGTGTCCGAATTGTGTTTTGGAGGTCTATAGCTCATTTGGGCTTGAAATGACGAAAGTCGAATTTTTGGAGATTTGGAACGGTAATGAAAATTTTGATATCGGGATCGGATTCCGATTCCGAAAGTTGGAGTAGGTCAATAATATTAACTATGACTTGTGTGCAAAATTTAGGGTCAATCGGACGTGGTTTGGTTGGTTTCGGCATCGGTTGTCGAATTTGGAAGTTTCAAGTTCTTTAAGTTTGAATCGGAGGATGATTTGTGATTTTAGCGTTGTTTGATGTGGTTTGAGGGCTCGACTAAGTTCATATGGTGTTTTAGGATTGGTTAGTATGTTTGGTCGAGGTCCCGGGGGCCTCGGGTGAGATTCAGGTGCTTAACGGATTTAGTTTGGGACTTATGCAATTACTGGAGCTGCTGCACCAGGTGTAATCGCACCTGCGCACTTTAAGCCGCAAAAGCGGTTTTGGCCCTGTTCAGCTGGGACCGCAGGTGCGACCATCGACGAGCAGAAGCGGACGCGCAGAAGCGGAGGAGGAGCGCAGATGCGGGCTCGCAGAAGCGGTCCCTGTTCACAGATACGGACTCAGTCCCCCTTAAGTAATTCTCGCACCTGCGATGGAATTTCCGCAGGTGCGGTTGAAGGCTCGCAGAAGCAAGATTTCTGGGCAGAAAAGAAGAAAAATCGAGGGTTTGATTCATTTCTTCATTTTTGGACTTGGGAGCTCGAGAATTGGCGATTGTTCGAGGGATTTTCAGAGAGAGCTTTGGGGTAACAATTTCTAAATCGTTTTTGGTTGTAATTCATTAATCTATAGTTGTTTTCTCCATTTAATTTCGGAAATTTGGATTGAAAAGTTGAGAAAATGGGGGAAAAGTTCCCTAACCGAATTTTTGAGTTTGATTGGGATTTAGATATCGGATTTGGATAATTTTGGTACGAGTGAACTCGTGAGTGAATAGGTGTTCGTATTTTGTGACTTTTACCCGATTCCGAGACGTGGACCCAGGTCAATGTTTTAGGGTGAATTTTGAAATTTTTGTTAAAATATTGATTTCATTAATTAGATGAGTCTATTATGGTTGTATTCATGATATGCAATAGTGTTTGGCTAGATTTGTGCCATTCGGAGTCGGATAATCGAGGAAAGGGCATTTTTTACGGGTTGATTGTGCTTGACTCGAGGTAAGTGGCTTTCCTAACTTTGTGTGGGAGAAATCCCCTTAGGATTTGGAACTATTTTGATATATTAGCGTCGTGTACGTGAGGTGACGAGTACGTACACGGGCTAATTGTGTAATACCCCGATTGTTCTACTAAGTAATAACCTGATTTCTTTCTTATTTGAGTTTCATCAGCAAGTGTAGTATCCTGCTAGATTAGAGTAGCATGCCTACTTGCCCTAACTGTTTACTTGAACTACGTGCAGCATGTTTAGTAAATTTACCGGTCTTTCCTTAACTGGTACTTAGGTTGAACTGTAGAATTTCGTGCCGTAACTATTGAATTCTATTGTTTCACTGCATATTTACTTTGGGACTAGGAAATGATATTCCGGGAGATTCACCTGTACTGCATATTTACTTTGGGACTACGGAACGATATTCTGGGAGATCCCCTTGTACTGCATATTTACTTTGGGACTACGAAACGGTATTCCGAGAGATCCTCTTGTCTTGCATATTTACTTTGGGACGGGACTACGGAACGGTATTCTGAGAGATCCTCTTGTCTTGCATATTTACTTTGGGACTACGGAACGGTATTCCGGGAGATCCTCCTGTACATTTACGTTTGAGACTATGAGACGGTATCTCAGGAGATCCCCTATTGTATTTCTGTGTATTGAATTGTTACCTTCTATGAATTCTTTCTTGTTAAATTTTAGTCTTTATTTTACTGCGATATTTCATTCTTGCCTTGCTTTATTATCATATTCCAGTAGGGTCCGGACCTGACCTTGTCACTACTCTACCGAGGTTAGGCTTGGCACTTATTGGGTACCGATTGTAGTGTACTCATGCTACTCTTCTGCACATGTTAGACTCTGATGTATAGAGACACTAGATTTTTCTTCTGTAGTTTGTGATTCACGATGTTCCGATTTTTGGGATTGGTGTGTATTTTTGAACAGTTAGTTGTTAATTTTATGTTTTTATTTCATTATTCCGCAAATGTTAGTCTTACCTAGTCGTAGAGACTAGGTGCCGTAACGACGTCATACGGAGGGAAAATTTATGTCGTGACAAAAGGTTTATTGGAACCATGAAATTGGTTGCGAAGCGAGGTAAGTGTCGTGGTTAACCTTGACTTGAGAGATTAGAATCCTTGAATTATTTGTTATGTGAAATTCATGTGAACGACGTATAGGTGAGGTGATGAGTGTCTATACGTCGTCAAATTAATTTGTTACCTAATTATTTAAAAAACATAAATTATTTTAAATGATGAATTAATTATTATATTAATTATTTCTCTCATATTCCTTGCTCAATATTATGTCTTGAATTCATGCTATAATTGCTACATGCTTATTTGATTTATGTGACTTAATTGTTACTTGACATTTAGCATAAATTTTTACTAGGCATTACTTATTTCTAAATAAATCATAAATTGTTATTAAAATGCCTATTTTCTCCTTAATTTCCACAATTAATTGCTACTTGTCATCACTTATTTCTAAATAAATCATAATTATTGTATCTTTGTTTTCTTATAATTTTATATTAATTATTGTATTTATTGGAGTAATTTCTTTTATAAGAATTGGTAAATTATATTATTGGAGAAGTGGGTTGCACGCTGCAACAGAAATGAAAGTAAATATATTGGAGGAGCGGGTTGAACACCGCAACAGAATTGATTGAAATGAATATATTGGAGGAGCGGGTTTCATGCCGCAACAGAATTGATTGAAATGAATATATTGGACGAGCGGGATACACGCTGAAACAGAATTGATTGAAAATATATATTTAGGATCGAGTTGCGCGCCGCAACAGGATTAAATGAAAATGAATATATTGTGGGATCAGGTTACACGCCGCAACAGAATTGAATATGGATATACTGTGGGATCGGGTTGCACGCCGCAAGAGAAAGTGATTTAAATAATAATTGGTTATGACTGTCGAGCTGGCTTCAGATGTTGAAATGAGTTACCTATTTTATTTCGAGTATTGTTGTTATTATTATTACTGCGTACATGTTAATGCAAGTGACCTACCTTAGCCTTGTCACTACTTCGTCGAGGTTAGGTTCGGCACTTATTGGGTACATGGGGTCGGTTATACTCATACTACACTCTGCACTTTTTGTGCAGATACCGAAGTTGGTCTCAGTGGCGTACATTAGATTTGCTTGAATTCAGCTATTCGCATGAGACTTGAGGTATAACTGCATGATGTTCGCAGTTCTCAAGTCCCCTTCCACTTTATCGTAGTTATGTATTTCTTTCACACAACTTCATTTTCATTCAGACCTTTATTTATATTATTCTAATAACTCGTGCACTTGTGACATCAGTTCTTGGATGGTATTTAGACATCGCTATTATTATGGATTATTCACTCTATTTCAGACTTTATTTCCGCATTTATTTCTTTGCTATTAATTAATTTAAAATTTATTTTAAAATGGCTAATATTATTCTAACATTGGCTTGCCTAACAAGTGAAATATTAGGCGCCATCACGGTTCCGAAGGTGGAAATTTCGGGTCGTGACATTCCCAAACATAGAGAGTTAGCCTCACATACCTTAACTTCCTGCTCTTGAGCGTAATACGATGTTTGTCAACCCTTTCAACTTTAATCAATAGCAATAGAAGTCAAAGGGATTCCATATTAGCAATAATACTCATGTTTTGGTCACTTAGGCATTTTATCAAACACTTTGTGGGTATAAAGCTTTATAGTCCTTATTAATGATGTTTCTACACCCAATAATCAATTCTCTTGCTCCTAGATAAATTTTAAAATCTCAAATGGTAATAATCAGCATCATTCTTTATCAACTATAAGATAAATAACACCCTTAACCAATAATCAACAATCAACAATCCAAACCTATAATCTTTCATGATTTTCTGTCAAACCCATCAACTCATATCCCATGAACTAGAGTCTATAGCCATTAATCCAATACTATAATCAAGTAGAGGGTGAAGATATTACCTTTTTGACGTTCAATCCTCTTGAATTCGAGTCCTAGAGTTTCTTTTCTCAACAATGATGTCTCAATCCAATATCTAATGATTTGAAGGGTTTATACATGTTAATAAGGTGTAGAAGAATTGAAACTAACATAGAAACCATTTGAACTCACCTTGGATGGTGGAGAGACCTTGGGGGAGGGTAGGTTCTTGAGAGTTTCCCTTTCTAGAGCAAGTTTTTGTATTTTGGGGTGTGGGGGACGAAGTAGAGCTTTAAAAATGACCCCCCGGGTGCGTCGCGCACCTAACACATAGAAAAGCAGTAACACTGCCACAAGTACGCGGCCGCGCACGGGACCATCCGGGCGCGCACCTGGCGCGCATATTGCGCATTGCTCTGTTATAAAACGTACATAACCTTTTGTACAGAGATCCGTTCGGGCTCCACAATATATAGTTGGAAAGCTATTTCAAAGGGCTACAACTTTATTGTTTTGAGTTTTTCCAAATTCTTTATACATGTTCACTCAATCCTGCTGCAAGACAGACATTTTGTAAACTTAGTCGATTTTATCGAATCTTATACACCTCACTCTCCGTCTTGATTCTAAAATAACTATTTCCACACATACTCATACCGATAGAACTTCACATGTCCAAAATATAACATTACTATTCATTTAACACATTCATACCTAAGCCGAATTTACGGTGTGTTACAACATTATACTCGCTAGTGGTATATAAGTCAGTAAATTAAATTTTTATACAAATTAAATACCATCCGAATTGATAGTGTCTACTTTAAATTAGGCCTTTACCTCAAATGTTTCCTCAAAATCCTTTCATAATACCACTGGGCAAGAATGCAGTCCTAAAGGTACAAATGTAAGACTCTTGTTTCAGCATCTTTTTTTTCTTAATTAACAATCAGGTGACTTCACAAGAATTGAAAGGAATTATGTGCATGCATCATCCTATATAATACTTTTTTTGGACTTAATCCGCCGTACGATATTCGTATTGGAGCTCGTCTAAATCCGAATTCGTACCGAAAAATTTCACATTTGAGAGTAAAGCACTTCATAACAAATGCGACATCATACTCAGGGTTCGAACTCGAAACCTTTAATTAAAGAATACTTATCACTACACCACAACCCTTATTATAAGTTCATCCTATACAATACTATGATATGATGTGGCTACCCCTTTGCTTTAATTTTTTTTCTGTTTGGTTTGAGCAAGTCATGATTTCTGGTGTGGGCATTTGAATTGAACCTTGACAAGAATTGAACAAAATGATGTCACTGCACCATATTACGGCGTTCTTGGGAAATAATGGACGTGGTCAACTTTTTAATAATTAACAGTACCAGAAATTGAATTCAGACCATGTTAATTTATTACGATTAAATAATTAAATGAGTTAAAAATGTATACTAACTAATCATAATATATTAATCAATAGTAGTTATGTCATTTAAGTTTATGTGAAAACATCAGGTGTGTGAGTAAGTTTTTATTCTTACGCGCTAATTTGAGGTTAATGAAAATTATATGCGGACTTAAATTAATATTTAGTTCTCTTGATGATATTAATGATTCCTTTTCCATTTTTTGTGATGTTGAAGTGGCAAAAATTCAACACCACTCAGTTTCCTTAAACTGTTTAGGTTTTAGGTCGGATTTATCTTTTTTATTTTATTTTTGATTTCTCATTGGTGACTAATTCAATTCGTATTATACAAGGCCATTAAAAAGAAAAGAATTTCTAATAGGGTTGTTTTCATTCGTTGAAACTTCTAGTTAAGATCGGATTTTATCATTCATTCGGCAGGAGGCTCAAAACGCAGAGAAAATATATTGTTTTTCACTTTCTCTAAGTTTGATAATAGGAGTAGCATATAACTCCACCAAGTTTATTTTTTTAAATGAAAAAATCGAGGAATAATTACTCCGATATATGGGTAGATTCAAGGCCTAGGTTGCCCTAATCATGGCAGACAACCTAGTACCCTTTGGATATTTCTGTCCTCTTTAAATCTTTCTTTTAGAAGAACTATGCAAAATTTTAAAAGGCATAAAGAAGCTCATTATTTAATCGGAAAAGGGTCACAAATGCCGTATTAAAAATGACTAAAAAATGTATTTCTTTTACGTATGGGTTTAAATTTGCCCTTAATGTTATTTTTAGGTTTAAAAATGCCCCTTTCTTTACGGAAAGATGACATGACATTGATGGGCATTTTAATTAAACATGTTGCATTTATTTAGTCTGGAAAAAAAGATATTTTTTTACTAAAAACTGGAAAAAAACGAAAATATTTTTTTCCAGTTTTTACAAAAAAATTGCTTTAAAAAAAGCTGAAAAATATTTTCTAAAGCAATATTTTTGTAAAAACTGAAAAGCAATTTTCTAAAGCAATATTTTTGTAAAAACTGAAGAAAAAAATTTCTTCCTTCCTGGTTTGTCCATATGCTTTCTGAGTTCATTTTTTATATATTTTAGTTCTTCTAATGTTTTGATATACTAACTCATTAGAAGAACTAAAATATATTTAAAAAAATGAACTCAGAAAGCATATGGACAAACCAGGAAGGAAGAAGAAGAGGAAATATTTTTTTGATATACTAACTCATTAGAAAACTAAAATATATACTAACTCATTAGAAAAATTGAAAAAAAACAAAAAATATTTTTTTCAGCTTTTACAAAAACATTGCTTTAGAAAATTGCTTTTCAGTTTTTACAAAGATATTGTTTTAGAAAATATTTTTCAGTTTTTTTTAAAGCAGTGTTTTTGTAAAAACTGGAAAAAAAAAATATTTTCTTTTTTTTTCAGTTTTTAGTAAAAAAATCATTTTTTTCAGACTAAATAAATGCTACATGTTTAATTAAAATGCTCATCAATGCCATGTCATCTTTCCGTTAAGAGAGGGGCATTTTTAAGCCTAAAAATAATATTAAGGACAAATTTAAACTCATAGGTGGAATGAGGCATTTTTGAGTCATTTCTAATACGTTAAAAATATTTTTGGCCATTTTCCGTTATTTAATATTGTTGGACAATTTAATATGTTTAACTGGACAATTTAATATGTTTATGCTAGAGTAAAGGTTTTAAATTTACTATCTTCTTTGTCGTTCTCGCTCAAAAGGTCGTAGATAGAGTATATTTAATTACTACGTTTACTCATTTTCCTTTAAAATATTAGTTTTCGTAGAAGCTAAAGTTTGAAAATCGTATATATATATATATATGTATTTATTTATTTATTTTTTTCCTTTCAAAATCTGTAAAAATTTGATGAATTAAATACAAAATTTCATTTCAAGTCATGCCATCTTAGCATTATTCGAATAGTACAAAATGCTGCATTTATTTTTAGTCAAATTTCCTCATCCCTCTAACTTTTACCTCTATTTTTCATCTTACTTTTACCTTTTAAATTCTTGTGGCCTCAAGTTTTCAACTGAACCCTACAATCAATTTCAAAGTGGAGAATCATAAAGAAAAAATATTCTCTTGTGGATTTATTTGATGGTTGATACGGTTACGATAATCTGTCGGTTGTGATCTGACTCAACAATAATATCATACAAGAAATATTATTGTACTATTATTAACGTAAAATTAAAGTATAATTTGTCAGTCGTGATATGACTGTGATATGACTTAACATCAATAGCGTACGAGAAGATATAATTGTTGCTTTTTAGCGTAATAATTGAACCAATACCATGGATTTTAAAGTGTTCTTTGCTTATTGATTATTGTTCTAGCACAACTTTAGTTTACTATGTTATTTATTTACGTGATTCAACCATGGGAAAGTTAATTATGCATCTTAATTAGCATAAAAGTAATCCCTCAAGCATCTTAGCTGCAAAGTAATTTTTTCAAGTACATACTTTTAGCAGTTTAATTAAGTTATTAAGCCTTCTTTAAAAATTGGAGACTCATCCAATACCAAAGCTCGTATCTTTAGTGGTTATCCACTAGTTAATGTCTCTTGTTTGGATAGCCAATATAGATGGTTTTAATCTTTATTATTTGCAATTAATTAAAGTTTCTTTTCTAACAGATTGTTATGTTGAAAAATTAGTGGTATTTCAAAAGGTATTGTCCATCATTTTGATTTGAATTGTTTTTCTTTTTGAAATATCATTTTTATATCAATTTATTATTTAGTAAATTATTTTACATTTAATATAGTCAAATCAAACATTAACTAGCCGTTATCTAGTTGTTAACTAGCAGTTGGGGCAATATCTATATATACAAGGTATTTAGACACTTGTTGATATAACTTTCTGAATCTTCTTCTTTCTCCTAGTTGAGTTTTTTTTTCTTGAATTTTTCTGTTAGTTATGTTCTTAGTTTAATAACTTGAAGAGCTTGTTAAATCCTGGGAGATCGATATGCCTAATTTTATTCATCATTGTGTGGGTAAAATATTCTTAAGAACAATGTCTTTGATGCGACTCAAGCTTTATTAAATCCTACTCTCCATAATAAAATTTTCCAACAAGTTTTGTCACATATATAATGTCTTCGATTAAACAAAAAAAAAAGGTCCTATCTCTCTATCATTAATGTGCACAAGATAAAAAGGAGAATGATAGTAACAAATTGAAGTGGTATATATCAAGCTATTCTTCCTCATTAGTTTGATTGATTTATATATATATTCTTCTTTTTTTGGCTAATTAAGGTTGTTAGTTGTATACATATAAACTGTGGGCTCTTGTTACTACAGAGTATCTCTATGTTGTACATGTGCTGTAAATTGTAGTTTATAAAGCTTTCACACTGCTACAGCGTCGGAGTTGAACTGACTATAGATTCAATTCACACCTAAGTTAATATTTTTTTCAAGTTTATTATATTTGAATCCCACATTATTAAATTTGATCTTCTTTTCTTTCTTTAACAAGCAGAGACCAAGAATTGTGCGTCTAATCTGAAGGGAATAAAGCTTTTTTGATCGGCGTCCACTTTTCCAGCCAAGTGGCCAATAATTATGTATTCTTAATTATATGGACAATGAAAGTTCCGATGAAGCATGCTCTTAGGACAATGGAGTAAATAATAATAGATATTTTATGATATTAATTAGTACTAATCTAGAACAAAAGCTTCAACTGCATATTCTTGGACTAGAATTGAAGAATTTAATACATGTTATAACATAAAAAACCACGCATAAGATCTTATACTACATAGTTATAGAAGTAATTAAAATGTATAGTTGTCAACTTATGTTTAACCCTTGCTTAGTACCTAAATATTGGAATTTGAGATATTTGAGTTTCGAATCATTAGTAGATTGAATACGTTAAAAACACTCATGAAATCTCTTACTAAAAGGTACAGTTGTCAGCAGTTATTTAATATTCTTAAATACTGAGTCAGTTATTGATCTTGACGTACACTTATGAAATCTCTCGTTAAAAGATACAGTTGTCAGTAATTGTTATTTAATGTTTCTTAAATAGTGAGTCTGATCTAGACGGTGCACTATATGTAAGATTTGATATTACTCTAGTGTATTCTCTTCATGATATTTTTAAAAATGTATGAGTAGTCTAATACAAACTAAAAGACATTAGAAATACATGTAGATTCTCTTCCTAAATCAAGGATTAATTCTTGATAATTTGTCAATGAAATAACCCTAACTCTAGAGTTAATATGGTGACAATGTTTTGAACAAGTTTTCTCATCTCATGGCTAACCAACAATTGCTTAAGATTGGCGTTGCAATAGATCTCATTAGCACCCTCTTTTTTTTCTTTTCTTTTCCCCAATTCATGAGCCCAACTTCACCAAAAGAAATTAGGGGGGAAATAATTAGCTAGGCTGAAAAGTCTATAGAGTTGGAAGAATATATTATTTTACCAAGTAGCTAGTTCATTTTTTCCCCTTTTTAATGTTGGGAACAAGTAGTATATTTGCACTTTAAGCTTATTCATATTAATTTCGAGAAGCACCTTGTTTAATTTGATTCTTTGATCTTCTTAAAATTAAATGGGCAAGTTACACATTTAGCCGGTTTGGCCAAAAATAATTATATTTATTAATTAAATATACATTAATTATGTATCATATATATATACACATTAATTATGTATCATATATATATATATGACAGCTAATTTGTTTTTGGAGTGACTATACAATATAGTTTTCTCAAATTAAATGGAAATACATGCATGCATTAGGCCCAACATAAAATTCTTGATGTCTTAAGAAATGGAAGGAATCCATTAAGAAACTTTCTTCCTGGGAAGTGAATAGAATTCTTGAGTGAGACTCAGCCCATTGTCTTGAATTACCGAGCCCAAACTAACGAATGAAAGAAAAAAGAAAAGAAAGGGAAAACACATAGTATAGCCGTTGCAAAAAATAATAATCGATAAAATATATATTTTTTATATATTAATATATAATATATATATTTTTTTTTTATTTGACTAACGAATATAATTATTTATCGACAACCGACCAAATATATAACATGCCCAAAAAGAAACCCAATAAAGTAAGCTTATTATAGCCGTACGAGTCATTGAAAATAAGGCACGACGAACGAACAAAGAGATAGAGGAATTGTTGACATGCAGTAACGTACACAAAATTATATTCTAGAAAGTTCATCAAGATATTCGTCTTTATTTATATATATTAGGTTTTTATTTCATCACATATATATAAATGTGAAAAATATTATTTCTAAGCAAATTTTGTGATTTAATGTAATAGCTCAATTCGATAGTGATTTCATCCACATGAGCTTAGGCACAAAGCCTTAAAGACGTGATTTTGTTTTGGTTTAAAAGACTACTTTATATTAATTAATCAGACACTACAAGGAGTGTGAGTGTCTGCGCTTGGGCATAATTACAAAAAGTACTAGGAAGATTACTATCGGCACTATTGTGCCTTGTTACACTTTGACAAGTACTATGACTAATATTGCGGACGAGCTCATGAAATAATATTTTGCTGGAGCCGGTGCTTGTGGAAGGCACGTCCAACATTGTACAAAAACTTTGTGGTGGTCCATACATAATGGGATTTTTTGTGCTACCCATTCTAAGTTTCATATGGCCCTGCTTATCTTCCATAAGTTGCCGCCAAATGAAGTGTAAAGGATCTGCAAAAGAGGTGATGGTGTTGCCCGATAAGTCCATTCCAAAATGTACGAGCTGATCTGATACCATATTTTGCTTCATGTATGTATACCTTACTGGTGGACTACTCAGTCGCTGGATCAGGAATCTGCAATCAGTTAACAAAGGTGAGTACATTACGGCAGGGGTGCTCAGCATAGTTATTACCTCTTGTGTATCCATGTGAATTTTCAGTAAAGTTAGGTTGTGCGTGACTACAATTTGCAATTAGTAATGCCAGAAGTTCGATATCTATAACATTGGTCAATTGATGATGTCCAGTATAGCCCATTACCCAGTTTCCTGTGGTATCTCTGAATACTCCACTAAATCCCATGTGTGGTTTTGTTGTACTGACTTCCCCATCCGTATTCAATCTAAAGATTCCATATGGGGGTGGGTTCCAATTAATATACATAGGCAATTTAGTTCGTTTATGGGCGGAGGAGTTTGTTAAATAGTGATATTCATTAGTTAGTTGGACAATTGTCGTGGTAGAAGGTTTCAGTTTCACAATTTTAAAATAATTTTTGTTTTGAATATTCCATAGATGGCATAAAATGAAAGGAATTAACTGTTTTAAAGGAATGGCATTTGTATGAGATGTGCCATTTTGGAGAATGAGTTGTTTAAGCCACACTTGATTTGAAATTCGTTTAGTGTTTAATGATTGTATAAGGTACCCTAGTTTGAGGTCTTTCCATCATTGATTTGCATGTACATAGACTGTTCTCTGGCTTGGCAAATTGTGCACATGTTAGAGGAAGTAACTCCCAAGTTATGGAGGTAGACTTTTGTAGGCAAACGTTTGTGGCTAATTATCCATAAGAAGTGTTTAATTTTTGGCAGCATGTTTATTCGCCAAATCCAACCGTGATTATTAGCACCTTGTGTAGACTTAGTGATTGCTTTATAGCACGAACTTACAGGGAAATTGCCCGTGGGATTTAGACCCCATACGATATAATCATGATTTATTGCATAAAAAGGAAGATAAGAGCTGTTAATTCTGTCAGTTATATATTGAGGTAATTCATAGGATGGGTTGGTGGGTGGGCAGTTATTAAAAGAGAATAGTAGCGATGGTTAGATTAACTTCATTACGATTTAAAGACCCTTGAATAAGGCTTCTAATAGTGGTGTTGGGAGCAATCCAATTATCAATCCAAAAGCGTACATGGGTACCTCTTGTGACATGCCATTGTAATCTAGTTTGGCAAATCTTCCACCCATTGATAAGATGTTTCCATAAGATGGGGTTCTTTGAATAGGGTACTTAAGAGTAGTAATGTATTTATAAATTAGAAAGGATGTCCAAGGTGGTTGTGGATTATGAAAAAGCCTCCATGTTGTACCAGTTAATAAGCCTCCGTAGAAACAGCCTCTTGTAGAAATGCAGGGTAAGATTGCATACTATAGACCCTTGTAGTCCGGCCCTTCCCCGATTATAGTGGGAGCTTAGTGCATCGGTCTACCCTTTTAGTCGTTGAATGCCCAGTCCTCCTTGTTCCTTTAGAGTAGTTACTTTGTTCTATTTAATTAGGTGAAGTGGTCTTTTCTCAGAGGTAGAACCCCAAAGAAAGTTCTTATGATAGCTTTCTAATCTTGAAATTAAATGTGTGGGAAGTGATATAATCTGCATTATATGATTGGGAACTATATTTAGTGTTGCCTTTATTAATGTAGTACGCCCAGCTATTGTAAGGTGGCTCATTTTTCATCCTGCAAGCCTATTTTTGAAATTATCAATTATGAATTAAAATTCTCTTTTGATGGGATTTGAAGTGAAAATAGGAAATCTCAGATATTTCTCAAAAGATTTACCTTCCGTCATATTAAATAAAGAAAGTATGAAATTCCTATCCGTCATTGAACAATATTTAGAGAAGTATATCCTTGATTTTTCAAAATTGATTTTTTGACCCGAGTGCTGAGTGAATTGGTCCAATAAATTAATAATTTTATGACAACTAGAATATTATATGTGAAGAATAAGTGGGATATTTTGGGTGCTTTAGTATTCAAGGTAATATGTTTCCATTGATTTTAATCCACCGCGTTGTTTATCCTCTGAGATAACAATTCCACGCACATAATAAAAAGGTATGGTGAGAGCGGGTCACCTTGCTTATGTAATGACCCGACCGGTCGTTTTGAGTGTTAGCGTTATTTCCTACTATTTAAAGTCTTGAGTAGCTTCGTATGATGTATTATGACTTATTTGAATCGCCAGTCTTGGTATTCAGGTGATCCGGAAGTGATTTGGAAGAATGAATTTTATGTTTGAAGCTTTAAGTGGAAGAGTTTATTAAGTTTGACTTTTGTGAATTTGACCCCGAAGCGGAGTTTTGATGGTTTTGTTAGGTCCGGATAATGATTTTGGACCTGGGCGTATGCCCGAATTTACATTTGGATGATTCTAGAAGTATTCGGCGCTAATTGGCGAAAGTTAAAAATTTAAAGGTTTGAAAAGTTCATAAGTTTGACCGAAAGTTGACTTTGATGATATCGGGTTCGGATTGTGGTCCCGAGAATTGGAATAATTTCGTTATGTCATTTCTTACTTGTGTACAAAAATTGAGTTCATTCCGAATTGATTTGCTATGTTTCGGCGTGAGTTTTGGAAGTTGAAAGTTCAAAGTTTATTTAAGTTTGATCTGAGGTGCGATTCATTGTTTCGATGTTGTTATGTGTGATTTGGGGCCTTGAGTAGGTCCGTGTTATGTTATGGAACATGTTGGTATATTCATACGGGGTCCCAAGGGGCTCGGGTGAGTTTTGCACGAGGTTCGGATCGTTTGGATCATGTTTGGCTAAAGTTGCTGGTGACAGGACCTGGTGTGATCGCACCTGCAGCTGATTTACGCAGGTGCGATGGTCGCAAAAGCGACAATGGAGTCGCAGGTGTGGAAGCGGAACTGGGAGCAGGGCTCCGCAGATGCGAGAAATGGGTCGCACCTGCAGAAGCGCGAAAACGGTGCCTTGGGTCGTAGGGGCGAGGTATGGCGAGGTGCGATGGCAGAGCCGCACCTGCAGTCGCGCAAGTGCGAAGTGGTGTTCCGCAAAAATGATGGCTGCTGAGTTTGGTTCGTTAGCAGAAGCGAAGTTTGGACCGCATGCGTGGGTCCGCAGAAGCGGAATTTTATTCGCAAAAGCGAAAATGGCTGGGCAGAAGCTTTAAGTTCGAGGGTTTGGTCATTTTATCATATTTTGGGATTGGGGGCTCGGATTGAGACGATTGTTTAAGCAATTTTCACCACATAAATTGGAGTAAGTGTTCTCTATATGGATTTTATTTTATTTTATGAATCCATCTTCATTTTTGGCAATTAGTTGATGAATTTTAAAGAGGAAATTGGGGTGGGGGGGTTGCCTAAAACATCATAAAGCGAATTTTTGAGTTTTGAATATCGATTCGGAGTCGGATTTGAGTGAAACTAGTATGGATGGACTCGTAATTGAATGAGTTGTCGGATTTTATAAGTTTTATCGATTTCGAGGCGCGGGCCCGGATTGGACTTTTGGGTTGATTTTGGGCTTTAGATTAAAGCTTCGACCTTTATCGATTGGGTTTGTATCCTTGGCATTATTTGATGTATTTGAGTTGCTTTAGGCTAGTTTCGAGTCGTTCGGAGGTCGGTACATGCGGGATGGTATTTTGATGGCATTTTTGGAGCATCACTTGGACTGCTCGGTATTGGATTTGGCTTGTTTGAGGTAAGTAACACTTCTATACTTGGAGCTAAGGGTATGAACCCTGATTATACGTGTTATGTGATTTGTTTGGAGGGTATAAACCTTGATTATACATGTTTTGTGATTTGTTTGGAGGGTATGAACCCTTATTATACGGGCGTGTGGGCGTGCACCGTAGAAATTAAGACTCAATCGATTCCGTAGAGATGTATAGTCAATTAACTTGTATTTTTTCATGTATTTTTATGTATTAGATATACTGAGCCAAGACTCATGTTTGAAATAATGCTTAGGCAAATGCTGGTATTATTGGGACCCACTGAGATCATTTCTGATGTTGAATTATTTGCTTACATTGTAATTTCGTACTTAGTCATATACATTCATTGCATATCCTATCTCAGTCTCTGTTGTTATTTATTAATACATCATATCATCACTTTGGGCTAGTTTCATGACATTGTGAGCCCGGGAGACTAGAGAGATTGATGACTGAGTGAGGCCGAGGGCCTGATTGTGAGGTTATTGATACTATAGCATGTGAGTTATCCGTGCAGCACGTGATTTATTCGTGCAGATTCAGATATTGATATTATGGCACGTGAGTTGTCCGTGCAGCACGTGAGTTGTCCGTGCGGATCCAGATATTGATACTATGGCACGTGAGTTATCCGTGCAACACGTGAGTTGTCCGTGCGGATCCAGATATTGATACTATGGCACATGAGTTATCCGTGCAGCACGTAAGTTGTCCGTGCAACACGTGAGTTGACCATGCGAATTCATGCCATGATTAGCTCATTATAGCGCTTGGGCTGAAGGAGCCCTTTCGGAGTCTGTACACCCCTAGTGAGCGCAGGTACCTATTGAGTGCGAGTGTCAGTACGAGTGCCGAGCACGAGTGCGAGTACGAGTGCCGAGCACGAGTACGAGTACGAGTGCCGAGCACGAGTGCGAGTATGAGTGCCGAGTAATAGGGAGGATTGAGTGACTGGAAGGACTGAGTGGATTGATACTCTGAGAGTATGCATATGGTTTTATCACTGAGTTGCATCGCATTCGACATGCACACTTGACATACATGTATAGAGAAGCATTTTCCTCATGATGTACGATATTGCATCATTCATGACTTCACATACACATTGACATATAGGCATAAAGATGTACTTTTCTCATGTCATTTGAAAATAAAATATTTACCTGTTGAATATTTTGGAAAAAATCACAGTTTTACAAACATACTCTTATTTTTGGTGATTTCCGTAAAAAAAATTGGGTTTTCAATGATATACTTGAAAAGCATGCCTATTTTCCGGAACTGTGAACAAGCCGAGCACTACATCTCTGAGTTACTTCTGTTATCACTTTTATTATGATGTTATGAACTGTTGTTGGCTATTGGTGTTGGACTTTGACCTTTATCCCAGCTCGTCACTACTTTCAACCTAAGATTAGGTTTGTTACTTATTGAGTACATGGGGTCATTTGTACTCATACTACACTTCTGCACTTTGCGTGCAGATTTTGGATGCTGATGTTGCTGCACACGGCGAGAGCTGGATTTGAAGATGTTTCTGCATTCCGGTCATAGCTGCCTCTTGATCTTGGTAGCATTAGAATTTTAATATGTTCATGTATATTTCAAACAGATGATGTACTTTATTTCATACCAGATTTGTAAATTCTAAATCTTAAAAACTCATGATTTGTACTACTAGTCCTTGGAAAATTCTTGTATAAAGCAGTTGTATTTTTTATTTCTTCTCTAAATAAATATCATTTGAACTGGTTTATTGTTAACTGGCTTACCTAACGGGTTGGGTTAGGTGCCGTAACGACGGTTGGATTTTGGGTCGTGACACCCTAATACCTCTAGATGGTGTAAAGAAATTTGTGAGGGATCCATTAAAAAGGATTGCCGTAGAGGTTGTGGAGACACATGACATAATGAGAGATATTTAATTTGGAGAAAAGTTAAAGAAGGTTAATGTGTGGCGTATAAAGCTCCATTCTATCCGATCGAAAGCTTTAGGTCTACTTTAAGAAGCATGCTTGAGCATTTTGATCTAAAATATCTAAAATAATTTAGTAATTCTTGAACTATTATAGCATTATCTGCCGCCCTTTGATCTTTTTGGAAAGCAGACTGAGTAGGGTGAATAATGTTATCAAGAAGCGGTTTAATGCGATTAACAATAATTTTGGTGATGACTTTGCAAAGAGTGTTACATAAACTGATAGGTCTAAAGTGATTCATAGTTGAAGGACTCTTAATTTTAGAAATTAAATAAATATATGTCTTGTTTAATTCTATGGGAATATGGCCATGTTGGAAAATAGTTTTGCAGAATTGAATTACTGAGTGTTTTATTTTAGGCCAGAATTTTTGATAAAATAATGGATGGAGTCCTTCAGGTCCAGGTGATTTTAGGGGTTGGAAGAATGTACAACGTCTATGATTTCTTGATCAATCACTGGCATGGATAATTTAGTAGCATCAACTTGTGATAGGGTATTATAATTAGTAGTATTGTAAGCCTTGTAAGGGGTCATATGTGAGGTTATATAAAGGCATTGATAATAGCGCGTAATTAATTTCTGAAGTTGCTCGTTGTCTGAAACCCAAATTCCTGAAGAATCTTTGAGAGCAATTATTTTATTACGGCGCCTTCTTTTTAGGGTAGACAGATGAAAAAAATCTTGTATTGGTGTCCCCTTGGTTAAGCCAATTAATGCACGATTTTAATTTCCAAAAATCTTCTTCAAGGGTAAGAATTTGATTATATTGGTATATAAGGTCTTTTTTCTAAGTTCTGTAAGAAGTTGCTAATGGGATAATTTGGAGATTTTTGAATTCCTGCTAGTCATGCCTTAATATTATTCTCTTTATAAAAGATATTACCAAAAGAGTCTTTTTTCCATATTTTGACTAGGGTAGTAAAATTTTCAATTGCCTCTAGTAAATGAGGGTTGTTGTTCCAAATCTGATCAACTAATTGAGGAAACTCTTGATGTGTCAGCCACATGATTTTCAATATAAAAATATTATTTCTTGGTGGAGTATTTTTATGAAGAGCTAACAATAAAGGACAATGATTAGAATGAATTCTGGGTAAGTATTGAACATGGGCTTCGGGATAGAAATTTAACCATTCATAATTTGCCACAATGCGATCTAGCCTTTCCAGTATCAAGGCACCCCTCTTACGTTTATTCGTCCATATATATTTGTTTCCCCTAAAGCCTAAGTCTATGAGGTTACAATAGTTAAAACATTTGAGCATCAAATCTACTTTATTGTTATTTAATGCACGACCTCCAAAATTTTCATTCAGATATAGAATATCGTTGAAGTCACCCCCTACGATCCATGAACCGTTATAAGTATTAGCTATATGCATTAAGTTTTGCCATAAAACTTTCCTTGATGATAATAAGGTGCTTGCATAAATAGCCAAAAATAAAAAAGTGAACCTTGTGGACATACCTAGACCATGCAATATATCTCCTAATTTGTGACGATGATTTCAGTAACATTAATTAGATTGTCATTCCATAAAACCAGTTGAGGCTTGTCCCTGAGCTGGTGCTTATGAGAGGTTGGTGAAGTCAAACAGTTTGCGAGACTGAATTTTTTGGAGCCTAGCCGAGTTCTTGATGTAAGGCCCCGTAAATTCTTTCTTAAAAAACCTGAAGTTTCATTGTGCCAATGTAGGCGTATGTGTTAATGATAGTTTGGCAGAATTGGGCATTTCTGCGTCCCATTATGCGGCTGCGGAATCACTGCAATGTATCTCCTAATTTATGACGATGATTTCAGTAACATTAACTAGATTGTCATTCCATAAAACCAGTTGAGGCTTTTCCCTGAGCTGGTGCTTATGAGAGGTGTGTTTCTAGGAGCACAACCAATAGTGGTTGGTAATAGTTGAGCATGGATCAAAAATTCCTTCGAAATTCTGGTGATTGGGCACCTCTGCAGTTCCAGATAACAAAATTCATGGATTTACTATGTTAAGGTGGTTGTGGTGGGGCTGTTTCCTGCTCCACCGGTACTGAATTCTCCTCGTTGGTTGGCCGAGTCACCTCCCTAAGTGTTGGTATGATCAACACTGCAAACTTTCCCGCTTCTGGATTCACTGTTGGCCTCAGTTTGATCAGGCACTTGGTCACTTCTGGTGGACAGTTGAGTAGTATTTTTTTTCGTATTGCTCCTTGAGGACGGAGATATGGCTTGCCCCTAGCCACAGTGGTTCCGTTCTTGTTTCCCTCATTTCTTCCATGACTGCTGCTATTTTTTGTGGTTTTAGTATTTCATTATCTCCTGGGCTTGGAGGTTGTGGGCTCATTAAGGTTGATGATAGAGTGAGTGGTTCGAACGGGCTCATTGGTGACATGGGCATCATTGGAGGTATGCATATATATATTCGTGTATCCAAGGGATCTGAGATAGGGACTGTGGGTAAAATGGGAGTTCCGCATAGGTTGGAGAATTGAATTGATTCTGGAAGTGAGGAAAATGGCTCCATCATGTGGTGTTTGTGTTCATTGGTTTTGTCGCTCAGTGGTTCTGACCATAGTAGGTCATGGTTATTGTCATGCCCTCCGTTACTATCTGGGCCAAATCATGTAGATTTTAGAGACGAACTATCACCTCCTAGTTGTTCATTATCATGGAGAAGGTGAGTGCATGATTTTGCAAACCCATTTCCAGCCATGATTGAGGCGGGAGGAAGGGATTGGGTGCTTGCGATGTGTAAATCACTAGATAAGTTGTGGGAGGTGGTGTATTGTTTTGCATGGTCGGTGGGATGAGGAAATTGTATGTTGAGTGGCCTGAAGGAAGTTGAGATGGTCGTTGGTGATGAGTTCTTAGAGAAAATGTTGGTGCATGATGTCTTTGCATGGCTATAGTTTGATATAGAGGATAATGGATGAGTAGTAAGTTGCGTGTGATTTATTTTTGTTAATGATGGCTTGTCAGTATTTGTAATGATGGGAGAGGGTAATTTAGGCGGTTGTGTTGTTGTAGTAGAAGGGTTTTCGTGTATAATGGGCTTGTCACGTGGGCTAGGGAGCAATTGGGTAGTTTGCATGAAAAGTGAGGTGTCGGCCTTGTGTAGTGAGTTGGGCTTAGGATTTAGTACAGAGGGGTCATGATTGCATTTTGTAATTGTGTGTGGGCTTGTACTAGGGTTTGGAGAGTGGATGTTGCTCGTTATTTGATTGGCCAGTGTGGGAGGTGCTGCCAACGTGGCATGCGAATTTGAAGCATTCGTGTTACTAGGTGTACTGTTCATCTTAGGAGAGTATGAGATAGGGTAATTGTGTAGGTTATTTTCTATAGTTGGTAAGGGTAATTGGGGTGGTAACTGGGTAGACCCGTCGGATATAACCATTTCGTGTGGCTGGGCCTGTTGTTGTGGTATTGGGTTTCTAGTTTGATCCATTAGGTCATTAGAATTTTTTAATAGATCAAAACTGTTTTTGATTGCTAGTAGATTATTAGCAGTTAACTGTTATGGTAATACATGGTGTAAGTGTTTAGCATGAAAATTAACTAAATGTGTACCTATATGATCTTCCTTAATTGCCTCCATATGTGATTTTAGTAGTAGATGTCCTTTAGGGGGACTCGATGAAGTTGAAGGATGTGTATCTTTGCTCCTTGAAATTGATGTGTGTTTGTGCACCATGGGTATTATAGGCCGTTTGGGGAATATAACCGTCTTTCATTCTGAATCTGGAGTTTGTATCTCTTTTCTTTTATTTTCTTTAGACAATGGATTGTTGTTTAGTTGTTGTGATGTACCTGTTGAGGTGTGATTAGTGAGGCAATTTGCATTAGTATGGACAATTCGTCCATAAAGGATACAGAGCATATTAAGTCCTTCATAAAGGATTTGTTGGTGATGGGTCCCAATGAATACATGAGACTTTAGTGGTTTTTCATGGGGTACTTCAACACATATTCGAGCATAGCGCCCTCTAGTCGTAGACGACGTGCATGCATCAATTTTGAGGAGTTTACCTAGTTTATTTTCCATTTTTTATAGGATTTCAATATCATAGAACTCGGTGGGCAGCTCTGTTAATCGAGACCAGATGGCAGCGTAAGTAAGTTTCGCTCTAGAGGCTAGAAACTTAGGTTTCCATCGTCTCACTGAGAGGAAATGATTTAACACAAACCACGGACTCTCATGTAATGCCTTATTCATATTTTCTTCCTTTTGATATTTGATGAGGAAGAACTCGTTCCCTAGATCAATGAGTGAGAGTGATTCTATGGGTTTCCATAGAGTTTGTAATTTTTGTTTGAGAGCTAAGTGTCCCACTTTCCTGCCAAACACTTCAACTATAAGTGATTATTTTCAAGGAAAGTAAAGCCTTAATTTGTCTTATGTGGAGAGGGGAATGAAGTTTTCTGGAGTTGGGTCCTCTAGTGTTTCAGCCGACGTATCAAGATAGTATTGGGTATTGGAGATGGTTGGTATAGACGTAGTGTGGTTGTGTAGTAATGTGTGCATAAAAGATGGATTTTGGTGGGTAGTGATTGGGTCATCAATGTTCATTGAACTTAGGTCAGGTGGATTAGTGTTGGGAACAGGTGGATTGTTAGTCATTTTTTGATAGTTTTAAGGAGGTAGAAGAATGATGAGGTAGTGTAGTTTTAGTGAGAAGTTGGAGTTTCTCTCTCTACATTTCAATTCTCGTATACTATATATGTTCCAAGATTTACTTTCATAGATACCTAATATTTTTCGTGTATCACTAATATCAGAGTTGTCTACAGTGTTACATACACTCGCTCCATTAAGGAGCCAGACACTACAAAATGCTCACATTCTTTGGTCAAAATAATATGGGCTAGTTAGTTTTCGGACTAATAATTGAAAAATAGTCAGCATTTATAAAGTCATTAAAAATAGTCACTTTTTTATGCAAAGATAAAATCTGGACAAAAATACTCTAGCTGAAACACAGAAAGTTCCAGCATAATATGTTGAATTATGGAGCTTCTGCGTATAACTTCCAACATATTATTTTGTAACTCTAACACATTATGCCGGAATGTCATATGTAAAGAACTCGAATTTCAGCATATTATGCTGGAATTTTTCCTGATTTTTAAGGGGTCTTTTAATTCAGATTTTATTTTTACATTATATAGTGACTAAATTTCTATTACTTTTAAAATCGTGGTTAATTTTCAATTAACAGTTATTTCTGATTTTTTGTCCATTCTTTGACTATAAAACAATATTTGGTGATTTCTGCAAATTTTGGTTTAACGTTTTCAAAGATCTTTCCCCTGAAACTATAGTTTCTTACTCCTTTAATCGTGGATTTAATCAAAATATTTCTTGCCCCCCTTCGTTTTCTCTTTGATATTTTCTTTTTAATAATTTTGATGTGCCTATTATCCAGACGAAAAACAAATCAAAGACAACGTGTTACTTGATCAAAAAGCTCATTTTTAGCTACGAGATTTGCTTAGGTGTTTCGTTATCTAAAAAGAAGGAAGATTTTAATGGTAGTTGGGATCTCTTAGGTCCTGGGCATGACTTAGATTCTACTAGATAAATAAATCTTGAACAGGTATTCTACGTGTCAATAATATATTGCTCTTAGGATTAGAGATGAAAACGAAATTGTTGGCAAATAGATAAGCTACTAATGACATGTGTCACCATATGTACATATCCAAATTTCAATATGTTATTGGCTATAGACTGCATTACACTTGACAAGAATAATATTTGTTTTACCTCTTGTGACGATATCCCTCCCCATTAATTAATCATAAGTTTCCAGTTCAAACTTTAGAAATTAAAAAATTTCTTGTGAAAAGTACTTTCCTCAATCCGACCAGTAGATATTTGATACCGAATGATTAAACCAAAAGATTTTCTTTTACGGCCACTCAATATTTCAAAAATGTTGTAAATAAGTGCAGTGTATAGTATTGTTTATTAAAAGTGTAAAATCTTCTAAGTTAAGTATGCTTGAGCTAGAGTAGTATTAGGATGGGTGAACGTCCCTGAAAAGTACTCGTGATATATCTCTTTTTATCGTGGAAGCAGCCATACACTTGCATTAGCGTAGGCTCTCTACATCATATGTCTTGGAGTGCGGCCTTTTCATGGACCATGCGAGATACTTTGTACACCGAGCTGCTCTTTTTTTTTTAAAAAAGAAAAAAAATCGCTAAGAAGGCAACGTAAAATTAAAGCATAGTTTGTGCAATACATTTTGATAAGGAAAAACTTGAATTACTTAGGAAGTCTAGTTATTTTTCGATCTCTCAAAAATACATATTGAAAAATAAAAACAAAAATCGTTTTCCAGTCTAAACAACATAAGATTTTTATATTTGCACCTTTGTCAATTTCGATCTCTTTTTTTTTCTTTCCTTTTTCTATGTGAGTGGGCTTATTTATTAAACTGGCGTGCCATTTGATTTTCTTTATCCAACTTGTTCTCAACTTTTATTCATAGACCAGAGGAGAGGCATTAATTTATTTCCCATTAATTTAAGAAACACAAATTAAACTTGTAATGTTATCCACACCTTTTTGAACTTAGCTGAGTTGTTCGAAATAAATTGGTGAATCAAACATCAACACATATAAAAGGGAAACAGTTATATACCAAACAAAAGGAAGGAATATTAACCTTTCTTGAATCACTTTTGACGAAATCAAGAAACTTAAATGATCAATTTATTTCCATGAGAAAAAAAAAGATTCAAAGTCAGATAATTAAAACAAATTCAAGAAGATTTAGCAACTTCTTAATAGAGCTTATTTAATCGATGTTAAGCTTACAACAAAAGCAACGGAAGTTCCTGCCGTAGTATATTCGGTAGTTTGCGGTGGAATAGATTTAAGCGTTCGGATCAATAGATTCACAGCAAATAGGCGTTGACTTAGTTACTTTTACGATTTATTTTAATCCCGATGTTGATCCGACGCAATTTACCGGTGACAGTCGCAGGAGCTTTCAAGAGAGGGGGTCAGAATCTCTAGTTCTGTTCTGCAATCAAAACAAAAAATCTAACCCAGGTCACTTTTGCTTGTTATAGCATATAATTTATCTTATTTTTAAGATTACAAATCACACATTTTAAATAAACTTACCTATAAATATCTTTTGAATAAATTAATATTGTAAAAACTTCTTTGACAGAATTAAACTCTATAACTAACAAACTTGGATGGTCAAATATTGATGACACAAAGTTAGGTACCACCCTCCCCCAAGTTTTGCAATTTGCTTTTGTTACACCATTTCTTTGACCAAATAAATCAGATATTTAATTAAAACAACCAGCCGGCTGTCAATTAAGAAAAGTAATAATGATCATTAGCTCCAAAATGCATGCAAATTAACAACCATCTTATATATACTTCCTTTTTAACTCAATAGAATTCACTGCCTCAAACGGCATATATGATATGGTTCATTTAGAATTGAAGCTAATTTCTCATTTAACTTTAAGTTCTATGAACTGATTGGTATAAAAAATATATACACAATCATATAAGTAAATTATTGAAGTAATTACAAGACAATTTGTATGATAAATAATAATTGGTAAGCAAATAATAAAAATAAAAACTAACCTGCTATCACTATATTTACTACCAAAAAATATAAATTAGCGACGGACAGATTTTACAGTTAAATAGAAAAATCCATCACTAATCCTATTTAACGATAGATTATCAAAATATTCTGTTAACTACTAACGATTTTGCGACAAATTAGTTCATAACTAATTTTAATTTTTTGTTGTTGTAGTAATTAAACTATACTGATAAATTTTATACTATCAATGCACATAACTTAATTAAGTTCTTTTCTTTTAAGGGGTACTATATACAATTTATCTTTTGTATTTATTTTTATGGTGTGGAATCTTGCCTCTCTGCCAAGATGTTTTACTATTATTATTTATTAAAAGAAAGGAGAAATATATCTCAGTATAAACTCATCAAAGGAATTTGACTTTTCTAACAGAAATTAATTTGCCAACTAGCAATCAACTAAAGTGCACGAGCTCCTTCACCTGTATTTTTGCAAAAAGGTAAGTTTCACAAATAAATTGGTCAAACATTTACTTCTCTATAAATAGTGCCTCTATCTTCTCATTTTTACACTACAAAAAACATTGCCTTCTCCATATATATTATACACAACAAAAGTTATATAAAATCACAAATTCTCAAAAATGCCAAGTCCTTCATTTTTCATAGTTATGTTTTATTTTCTCATCTTCTTCTCTCCTACTAGTATTTTTCTTGCCACTGCAGAAATGAAATATGAAGCTTCTACAAGATTTAAACCTAATATCAATGGCAGAAAGATAGGTTTTTTTCATGGCAATCAAGGTGTGGAGGATTGCTTACCAAAGGGTATTCGAAGATCGTCTGCTCCTAGTCGATATATAAATTATCAAACATTAGGTTCAACAACTTGTTCAACAAGCAAGAAAGTGATCAATAAACCATGATATTTGATCAAATTTCAAGTGCAGTTGGAATCATATATAGAAGAAAAATGTAGTTAAAATATAGTTGTCATTTCTTTGATCACTTTTTTCTTTTGTTTTCTTTTATTGTCTTTGAATGTATACGGAAAGATAAATATAGTAAAGAATGGTGTATTGTAAATCCTTCATTGTGAAATGAAAATAATATTTAGTATACTAGCTAGCTTGGTGGATTGTATCTAATTTCAATTAAATGTTGATAGACAATTATGATTAGGTTTTGGATCACAAGTTCAAATAAATAATGCACCTCCTTTCCCTTTAAGTTTCAACCATACTTTATCACATATGTACAAAGAATTTAACTACTTGTTCTTCGCAACTATGAAGAGGAGTTTTGGAGCAACAATAAAGTTGTGTTTGTGGCCTATAGGTCTGGGGTTCGAACCGTAGAAGTAACCACTAGTATTTACATTATGGTAGGTTGTCTACGTCACACTCCTTGGTGCGACCCTTCCTTAAATTTTACGTATATACGAGATGCTTTATGCATTGGACTTTCCTTTTAATCTTCACAACTATCTGAAGAGCAAGAAGCATGTAAAGGGAGAAGAAAATTAGAGAAAGAAAAAAGAGTTGGCCTTATTTAGTTTAAATCTTTTTTTTATCCATCTTCCTAATCCTAATCCTAGCTCGTGAAAATGCTTCGGCTGTAGGTACAACACAACAGTGGTCCAAAACATAACAATTAATGTGAGCTAATTCACATAGGATCAGAAGCAGATCCGAGTAAAGTGTTGGTAAAGGGGTTCAATTAAATTCCTTTCGAAAAATTATTACATTAAGTAAATAAATAAAAACTAGTTTTTTTAACTATACATAGATAGTTAAATCCCTTACATAAGAATTTTCTTTAGTAGAGTAGCAAAAGTCCAAGTATTTCATTGAATCTTTTTGTATGTATACATGTGATATTCGGCTTAAAGTATGCATATTTTATGTATATTGCCTCGCATTGTACTCATGTCTCGTAGATTTCGGATGTATAATATAATGATTTGTGCTAATTTGTGGTATTTCTCTATGTAGGAATCATTCGGGTGCAAATGGGACGAAAGTGTGCGAATTAGAGCGAAAATGGAAAGAAAAGGCAAAAGTGCACATTTGAGCGCCACAGGTAGCGCCCCTTCAGTGTCAGGGCTAGCGCCCCACGCTACCCTAGGCGCTGGTGACGGGGACTTGTCCTATTTCACCCGAGACTTGGTTATTTCGGCCCTACACACCCCCAACTCGTATAAAAGGGGTCTTTGATAGTAGGCTATAACTATGTAGTTTGGCCACTATTTGCACTCTAAATTGGCTGCACTTCACTGATGTTTGAGCGTTAAATGATAGTAAATTGCTCTGATTGAGTATTTTATGCTTTGCAGGAGCAATTCCGGCCTACAATGAGGTTAAGGAACGGTTTGAGATAATATAGAGCGTTGGAGGCCAAGTAAAGGCTTAAGGAGTAAACTGAGAGTTTGTTCGAGGATCGAAGGAGGTTAGCGCATTTAAAAAGAAGAACAAAGAAGAGTGCATAAAATCGCCCACGTGCGTGGCTGCGCACTGGGCCGCGCAAGTCAGGCAGAAACTGGCCAAAGTGCGCGGCCAGATGCGCGGTCATCTGCCCAGGTGCGCGGCCGTGCACGTCCTTCCGAGAAAAATTATTCCAGAGCTAAAATTATAATTTTAGAGGTGCCTGTCCTTGACCTATATGAAGTCATCTCGCCCAAAAAGAGAATATCTTGGTTTTTAGAAGAATCTTGAAGGCAAGAAGAGGCAAGGAGCAAGGCGGAAGATTCGGAAATGAGTTTTTATCTTTCTTTCTCCCCTTTTTATCATTGATGATGAAGTCTTATGTTGTGATTGTTAAAACAATTATGAGTAGCTAAACTCTTCATTCTAGGGTTTGATGTAACCTCTTGGAGGATGAATCTTTGTTGCGTTTAATATAAATTTGCCATTAAATTTTCCTTACGTGTTCAACTACGTGATTATTGTGGTTGATTGAAGGGCCCTCAATCGGCTATACCTATTTAGTGTGTATTACTTGGAAAATGGTACAGATTTAGGTAGTTGTTGAACAACATCACTCCTAACGTATATGAGGGATCAATACAGAGGGTTTAAAGGTGGGATTAGGAATAACGAAACCTTGGTGCGAACGCAGTGAGCGGTAAACGAATGCTAGCTAGCATAGTTCGGAAGAATACGTTTAGTAAATTGTTGTATTTGCTCGGAAGAGAATTACGACACCTAAAGTGCCCACGGTCGGTAGAGAGTATCTAGGCAAATTTATAGGAGAAACAACAGAGAGGATTCTGATAAGAGAGAAAATCGCAACCCTAGACCTTTCCAATCTTGTTTACAACATTCGCTTTGTCAGTAGTAAAAATAAAAATTTACAGCTTTTTAATTACCTTGTTGTTAGTTAGTCTGTAACACTCAATTCATTATTCAATATTTTTGGAAGTTGATTACGTGGATTCTTGCTAAACTAAAAGTTATGATTAGTACGTTAATTCTCTGTGGGATTCGACTCCGGACTTGTAAACCGGATTATATTTGCAACGACCGCTTAGTCCTTTTTATAAGGCATGGTTGGACGTGATCAAATTTTGGCGCCGTTGCCGGGGAATTTAACGGTGTTATTAATTGCAACAAAAAAAAGTGCTAGAATTCTTAGTGTAGTCAATTTTCTTCATTTTAAACTAAATACATTGAAATTCTAATGTTTGTAGTCTTGGGTGATACAGGTGCATGCCTAGAAACTCCTCAAGAACTGGTGAATTGTTCGAAACATTATGAGATCCTGAGAACGTTTTCAAGGCATTGAATCGTGCAAACAAGAAAGACAAACAATAACAGAACTCAACAGAACGAAACGAACCAGACATGGAAGATGTAATAGAAAATCCAAACAACAGAAATAATGTGAATGACCCGAACAACCAGGGTGTGGCGCCTCTTGTACCAGAAGTAGCCTTGTATGATTGGGCACAACCCACCGCCGAAAATCTGGCAACCGCAATTGCAGTCCCTCAGATACAAGTGGAATCATTTCAAATCACAAACAACATGCTACATTTGTTGCAGAACAAGGGACTATTCTCAGGGTCATACATTGAAGATCCTCAGCAACATCTGAAAAATTTCATGTCGATATGTGTCACGCAAAGGCAACCAAATGTGACACCGGAAGCAATAAGTTTGTTGTTGTTTCCATTCTCGGTGACGGGAGAGGCTCAGACTTGGCTCAATTCACTCCCCATAAACTCCATCACTACTTGGAGGAATTAGTCAAGCAATTTTTGAACAAGTTCTACCCACATAATAAGACTGCCAAACAAGTTGATAAGATATTAAGCTTCAGCCAAAGACCAACAGAAACACTACAAGAAACGTGGGAGAGGTTCAAAAGTATGTTGGTTAAGTGTCCTCATAATGGCATTCCAGATCAGATGTTGGGGAAAAGGTTCTACATGGGATTGGCAGACAGCTTGAAGGCCAATGTTGATGCTTTAGTATGAGGAGCATTTTTTAGCAAATCATTCAGAGAATGCAAGATCTTACTTGATAAAATGGCTCAAAACTCAGGATGGATAACACGAGACTCTACGATCACTCCTATTGTTCACTCAGTGGCTTTGGACCCAAACAACTCCATAGCCGAGAATATGGCCACTCTGATGATGCAAATGAGCATCCTCACCAAAATGATTGATGAATCAGGCTAGAAGCAGCAGGTACACATAGTTGACGCGACTAATGGGGGCTTATGTACACCATGCATTAACCAACCGTATGTATAATCATGGAGTGCGGAAAGTGATAACCAGAACTATCAGGAAAATATGAACTATGTGGCCAACTATGGAGGACAGAGGCAAGGTGGTCAGAATTGGGGGCAGCAGAATCAGCAATATAGACCAGCACAACAACAGTATAATAATGGCAACAATCTTGGAGCTATGAGACCACATGGTCAAGTTGTGCCTTACCAAAGGCAACATGGGTACAATCAGCAAAAATCGCCAGCTAGCTTATCAACAGCCTCAACAACAACAACATATAGTGAGACAAGAAGACGGGTTGTTCGAAATTAAAGGAATGTTGCAACAACTGATTGGGTCCAATGGAAAAATGCAAGATAAAGTCGAAGAAAATGACTTGGCGATAAAAGGCATTGAGATACAATTAGGGCAGTTATCCATGGCTCTGAATAATCATCCTCAAGGGATGTTGCCCGCAGACACACATGTCAATCCAAATAAGCAGGGCCCGAAGCAGCTTATGGCGGCAAGTCTAAGAAATGGTAGAGATCTTGATCTAGAGCAAGAAATTGCTCGCGAAAGCCGACCAACTGAAACACTTGTGCCTGTACCAATCAAGGTTGATGATTCAACAGGGTTGACAGAGGTGACGGTACAACATGCACTAGCTGAATCAAGCAAAGAAAGAGAGGTTGCGAAGGAAACTGAGTTAGTGCATGAGAAGGCAGTAGAAACAGTGCCCGAGTAGGTTCAAACTCAAATCACAGGAAAGAAGCAGCCTCCAGCACCCTTCCCCCAAAGATTGGCCAAATATCATAAAGATGAGCAGTATAAGAAATTCATGGAGATGTTGAAGCAAATCCAGGTGAACATTCCATTGATTGATGCCTTGAAAGAGATGCCTGGTTATGCAAAAATGATGAAGGACTTGATGTCTCGTAAGTTCGACTTTCAAGACTTAGCCACGGTTACACTGACTCAGACATGTAGTGTTGTCGTGACTAGACCCATAGCTAAGAAGATGTCCGACCCAGGGAGTTTCACAATCCCATGCACAATAGGCAACTATGATTTTGCTAAAGCACTTTGTTATTTGGGGGCGAGCATAAACTTGATGCCCTTGGCTATCTATAAAAGGTTAGGCATTGGAAAAGCAAGACCCACATCCATGTTACTACAGCTAGCCGACCGAACGGTGAAGAAGCCATCAGGTATACTTGATGATATGCTGGTGCAGGTTCGAAAGTTTGTGTTTCCGGCAGATTTTGTCATTCTGGACTGCCGGGTTGACGAGGAGATTCCCATAATTTTGGTGGCACGACCCAAAAATCCATTTAAGGTCGTGATGGTGCCGGACATCGCTTTTAGGCAAGCCAACACTATATGATTAATTAAATTCTCTTTTAATATTTTTGAAATCAAAATTTCTTCAATGAAATAATAAAGATAGAACTCATAGAATAAATGATAAATATTTTTAGCAACTAAATTTTTAAACAATTCATAACCATTCCCAAAACCCGGTGTCACAAGTGCATGAGCATTTACTAGGGAATTAAAAATAAAATATAGCATCAATCCAGAATACAAATTAGATAGGAAAATATAATAACTCTGAAGGAGACTCTGTTGGCTGCGGATCGTAATACAGAATGCAGCTCACTTATGTCCCCACAATTATTAACCAACCTCTACGCCCACACGGCCGTTAGACATATATGTACATGCACAATAAAATGTGCAGCAAGTGCAGCATGAGTACGAAAAACAACGTGTACTCAATAAGTATCAAGCCTAATCTCGAAGAGGTAGAGACGAGATGGCCGACTTTGATTCTCACTAAGAGTCAATAATAATAATAATAAATGAAATAAAAATAGCAATATCTAGATCAACATGATTTATAGAATTTACAATGATTTTCTTTAACCAGCAGAAATAATTAAATTCCTTCAAATGCAACAATTCTCAATATATTAATTAAATTCCTTCAATTCCAATAAATTTCCAATATATCAATCAGCCTCATTTACAGGAATAATAATAATTCCTTAACAAACAGAGATAAATAAATTCTTTAACTTCCAAAGATTTCCAATTTATCAATTAGCTTCACATGCTGTAATAAACTATCAAAGTATCGTGTAATTATTATTATTAGGCACGATTTCTGTCGAGGTCGTACGACCCGATCCAGAGTACCGTGTACACTGCCGAGGGACGTGCGACGTGATCCATAGATGTATCTATCCTGCCGAGGCGTTCGGCCCGCTCCACAAGAAAGGAGGATATTTTCTTATGTACCTCCGGAAGAGGGGTATATTTATTATAAGATAAATTCGGGAGAATGAACAATTTCTTTTAATAATTATTTATTTTAAACAGAAAATTAAGCATATGAGATTTTTATCTTTTAATATCTTCCCTAACAATTCACATATATATATATATATATATATATATATATATATATATATATATATATATATCAAATAATTTAATTAAGTAAAGAATACAATTTACACAAGTAATTCATGCTTTTGAGTCCTAAACTACCTGGACTTTAGCATTAATAGTAGCTACGCACGGACTCTCGTCACCTCGTGAGTACGTAGCCCCCACAATTAACAACAATTATTAATTTAATCACCTATGATGTAATTTCCCCCTCACAAGATTAGACAAAAGGCTTACCTCAATTTGCTCCAATTTAATCTACTAGAAGGCCTTTTTCCCGATTATCCAACTCTGTCTCGCTCAAATCTAGCCAAAATAATTCGATACAATCACTAAAATTTATAGGAATCAATTCTATAAGAAAATATTATATTTTTCAATGAAAATCCGAAATTAACTCAAAAATAGCCTGTGGAGCCCATGTCTCAGAATCCGGTGAAACTCACACAATCCGATAACCCATTCAATTACGAGTCCAACCATACTAGTTTCACTCAAATCCAACTCCGAAATCTCAAAAATTAGTTTCTATGAGATATCTAAAATTTTCGAAATATCAATCTCAAAATACTAATTAAATGGTGAAAAAAATAATATATTCGTATATATTGACCAAATCCGAGTTAGAATCACTTACCCCAATGTCTTTCCTTGAAAATCTATCAAAAATTGCCTCTGCTCAAGCTCCAATTTGTTAAAAATGGAAAATGGGACGAAGTTCCCTCCTTTATAGTTCTACCTAGGCAGACTTCGGAACTGGGCCTCGATCGTGGCTTCGATCATGGCCCTCGAGCCTGGGCCTCAGTCATGGCCTCGATCATGGCATCGAGCCTGGGTCTCGGTCATGGCCTCGATCATGGCATCGAGCCTGGGCCTTCGATTTTGACCCTCGAGCCCTGCCTTCGATCATGACCCTCGATCTTGGGCCTCGATCTTGGGCTCGATCACAGCCCAGAATATCCAGCATAAGAGAAAAATTGCAGCAGCGGTTTTAACGATACCAGTTTCACTCAAATCTGACTCTGAATCGATACTGAAATCTCAAAAATTCGTTTCTATGAGATTTCTAAAACTTTCCCAAATTTAAATGTCAAAACACTAATTTATGGTGAAAACAATGATATACTTGTATATGTAGACCAAATCCGAGTTAGAATCACTTACCCCAATGTTTTTCCCTTGAAAATCTGCCAAAAGTCGCTTCTGCTCAAGCTCAAGTCCGTCAAAAATGGCAAATGGGACGAATGCCCTCTTTTTATAAATCTGCCCAACAGCCTTCGGAACTGGTCCTCGAACTGGGCTTCGATCGCGGCTTCGATCACAGGCTCGAGCTTGGACCTCGGTCATGGCCTCGATCAGGGCATTGAGGTTGGGCCTTCGATCAAGACATCGAGGTTGGGCCTTCGATCAGGGCATCGAGCATGGGCCTTCGATCAGGGCATCGAGCATGGGTCTCGATCCTAGCCCTCGAGCCTTACCTTCGATCATATCCTCGAGTTGGACCTTCGATCATGGCTTCGATACTGAGCCCCGTCCCTGGCTTCGACTCAGGCCTCGATCGTGGGCTCGATATCTGGGTTCGATCTGGGGTTCGATCACAGCCTAGAATATACAATAGAAGGGAAAATTGCAGCAGCTTTTTAAGTCCAACTTTTGATCCGTTAATCATACGAAACTCACCTGAGGCCCTAGGGACCTCAACCAAATATACCAACAAGTCCTAAAACATCATACGAATTTATTTGAAACCTCAAATCACATAAAACGACGCTAAAACTACGAATTATGCTCCAATTCAAGCTTAATAAAACTTAAAATTTCCATCTTCTACATTCGATATCGAAACCTATCAAATCAAGTTCGATTGACCTCAAATTTTGCACACAAGTCATAAATGATATAACGGAGCTATGAAAATTTTCAGAACTGGATTCCGACTCCGATATCAAAAAGTCAACTCCCCGGTCAAACTTCCAAACTTAAATTTCTATTTTGGCCATTTCAAGCCTAATTTAACTACGGACTTCCAAATAAAATTCCGAACATGCTCCTAAGTCCAAAATCACCATACAGAGCTGTTGGAATTGTCAAAATTCTATTCCGGGGTCGTTTTCTCAAAATGTTGACCGAAATCAAACTTGGACTTTTAAGGCTAACTTAAGGAACCAAGTGTTCCGATTTCAACCCGAACACTTCCAAATCCCGAACCAACCATCCCCGCAAGTCATAAATCATTAAAAACACATACGGGAAGTTTTATTTTAGGGAACGGGATTCCAAAAGTTAAAATGACTGGTTGGGTCATTACATTCTCTCCCACTTAAATATACGTTCGTCCTCGAACGTGCTAAGGACTGTTCCGGAGTTGTCCAAAATCACAGTTTAACACTTCGAGCACCTACCTCTGCTACCACAACTAATTGAGCACATTAGCTCGAGCCAATTTGACGATTCTCCCCTTTATTTAGGCAATTAAGTCTTATAGCCCAATTCTAACATCCAGAATTCTCCACCATGCTTGTTTCCAAACTACGAATACCGTATCAATCACTACATGATGCACCAATACAGGATTGCATACCTTGGTTGAATTTAGACAATGCACCGCACTATTCGCATGCCCATAATAACATCCCCGATAACAGTAGTCGAGATTCCACGAATCTGATGTTCACAACACACCTCATGATACATATAAGCCATGTTCCAACTCTTGAAATGCTTCCATGATAGAAGAAATGTGTAGAAATTCATAACCCACTGACGAGTCAACAAATTATTGAGTTTCTCCTCCTGACTAGAATCATCACCCCATTATAACCAAATAATGGTATTTGCTCTTTATTATACTTCATATAATCCGATTGCACTGATCCCAGATCTAATAATCTCGTCTCCCCCAGCATGAGCTACTCAGGCAATAAGCCACCTCAGACACGGCAAAAAGCCTCATATGATGCCACAATGAGCTAATAAGCTACATACTCGATTGCGATACATAAGGAAAACGAACTCTAGAAAGGATTTCTCAACTCACGTGACTAATTAGACAACTGAAAAGGTGTCATGAACCTTCCTAAAAAACAATTGGGACACAAACACACAAAATAGAATATAGGGGACTATACTCAACATCACGTTGTTGCGGCGTGCAACCTGATCCAAACAACATACCCGTGGCGGCGTGCCACCCGATCAGCACAAAAAGAATCTATAAGGAAATACTTACCGAGCTAGAATGCTCATTACTAGAAAATATCCGAATATCGGACACAAGCACTCTAAGTGCATAATACCATCCATGGAAGAACCGACAACGCCATACGCTACAAAACTCAAGCACAACTAAGGTGCGATATATGATCTGAATCTTGAGAGCCATCCTGCTCATATAACACCATCGCTACGCGGAACCTCAACACATAAAAAATTTATCAAGTCGTTTCACAACTCACACAGTACAATATAGTATTACATGAAATAACCGACGACGAAACGACATCCAATGTCCGAATACTCCTCCAAAGGGAGCTTTTATGCTGAAATGAACACATCCGGCCTGATATAGAGCTCGTATTCATATTTAAATCCAACCACATACCTCAAGACGATTCTGATCGCACCGTACTAAGCTAATAACCTTTCAAGGATCCATAATAACCCTTTTTTCACATAACACACAAGAACATCCATCATAACCGGAACAAACTTCCACAGTCTACAACCAAATGAGCTGAGCGCTCTCCAGGCATAAATTCTCGAATCAACGATATTACCACAATCTTCATACTTGGTTTCAATCTTCACTCAATCAAGTGACTACATGCCACTCTTACATAATCTCTTTGTGAGACACGCTCCCACGACCTTCCGCACCAGGTAACAAGTCTGCACATCCATGCTACCGGTTACACTAATGTTGTAAAGCATATCAAGAATCCACAAATCAATACACAATGTTTCTTACACCTGACATCGACCTTAGGTGATGCCGAAAACAATACCATCTTACTTTAAACATCTAAATCCTTATCCTGCTCATCCGAGCTCATGACATTCTTGTCAACACCTAACCGAAATCTTGAATCCTCAACTTTCGAATTCCATGCTACTTAGTGCACTTAATCACGCAAATGCGCAGGAGTATAAGAATTTCCATCGTAGCTCCTGAACCACTAATAAGGTAAACACCTCATCATATAGAAACCTTCTACTTAACTCATTTTAAAAGAACCATTGCAACACTTGACTGAATTCTTATATCCGCAAAAAATACCGGCCTCAAGTAGTGGTTTAAACCACCATAACTCTTCTGGGATCTCTCTACACATAACATGCCATAATATTTGAATTCCTCCAAATAAAATAAATTACGGCTGCCATCAAGCCTTGCACGTACCGCCACAAATCACATGCATAATTCAATACGCTGAAGGAACTGATCATTGCCACCATCACGCCAATTCAACTATTGTTAGGCCACCCGTCTTTTCTCAATTTATTCTCAATTTGCCTTAGAAATAATAATAGCTCCATTCATTACATCACGAACTCAAATACGCACTTATCCCGAGTGACCTTATTTCACGAGACCACGATGTTTCAAAACCCACGAATCATCTCATACTCCTCCGCGTGCGCACTTTTACATCTTCAACTGGTACACCCATTCTGATACTTCTTTTATGAATCCAAAGTTATTTTCTTTCGTTTCTCTAACGCTACACCACAACCGGAAGATAACGCGGAGTACTCCAAGCCCCGTTTCATAATCTGCTGTAAAAGCTCGATACTCAACCATACTACGGACTCGAGATCCTTAGGCACCGTACTTTAAATTTTTGAACCCTCTAAGACCATTATCGAGATTCACTTGATCTGACTTATTCCCAAACATGATCAACTTCAAGTCCTTGCTAGCACATGGATACTTTCTCAAGGAAACACCCGACTGTCACACTTTCCCTGTGCATTGCATCTATACGAAGCATAAACTCTGAGTCTTCCAAAAACCTGAATATGAATCGATAAGGCCAAATATGGCACACATCCCCCAAATCCTTTGCTCAAATTACCATTGATGCTTTCTTCCCTTAGTTGCAATGACCCACCAATACACCGATAACCAGGAACCTCACAAATAGACAACCATGCAATCCAATTGTAGATGGTGGGGCTCTCTCACTTAGCTTGAAGCTACAATTACATAACTCTGGAATCCACCGAGATTCTTTTTTCATCGTTGACATGATCCTGCAAACGCAACTTGCCAAATTTCTCGAAATTCTTCTATTAACCTTTAATAAACACTCTGAACCACTAACCACATTTACATATTAAATATCTTACCGGGTAGCCAGCAAATTTCTTCACAGAAGCTTCGTCAACACCACGTGACCGCTAACCTGCTCATAGGAGATAACCCACCTGTGGCAATTACATGCCGGCATATTCCAACGTCGTTGCACTGGGTGCAATTACTACAAAATCAATAGATCATCCTGAGTCCGAGCTCATTCACCAGTTGCACCAGTTCGTTCACTCCTCATGGACGTCAACTAGAGGTGCGACAATACATTCCAATCCAAAATCATGTTGTATCCTTCTTCATATCAAGCAACTCCCTCCTGTTGTATCCAATCTTCCTCAATATAGCAGCTAATATTACAACTTAAGTCAGTAGACCTAGTCACTATCCATCCTAAATCCCAAATCACTTCAAACTTTCCTCAAGCCGTATAGTTATCATACCATGTAACTCATATGCTACCTTGCCACTCTTCTTTAAGCAACTACTCGACTTCTATTTCTCACACTTGGCCTCCTAGGAACTTAACCACCACAAGACACCTTCCACATGTCCTTCCTCATCCTTCGCTGTCCAATTGTTACCTTAACTAAAAATCTGTCTCTGTAGCACTTGAACCAATAGGTCGTTACCAGCTTTAAACCTTTTCGAGGATCATCTTTATCGAGCCATCAATACTAGGAACACTGCTTCGACCCTGAACCACTGTACACCGTGATCTCTAACAACTACTTTCCCTATACCAATTCCTAACACCCCGCCGTGAAGGCGAGTTGAAGAAAACTATAACACCGGCAAACCTTAACGCATTTAACAAGGCGATGACACCACATCAAAATTGAGAACTCTACCACGCTCGAAGATATCAGGCTTCGTTACTCCATCAACCCCAAAACATTCATAGTCTGATTGCCTTTTCTCCGCTAGAAATAAAACATGAAACCTCTGAATCATGTACTGGGAAAAATATTCTTTCAAGTCGTTTATTGCCCTCACACATAGGCAGGTATTCTACCATTACATAAACACCGTGCGATAACAACGCACGAATCGTCATAACAATCAATGCCAAATCTCAAAACCTTAGGTAGTACTGATACATAACTTGAAACGATAGAGCGGCCTTCAGCAAGGCGACGGCCATAGCCCAATTAATTACATAGGGAGAAGCATCATGCACTACATCTGTAGTACCAATAAAAAATTTCTCGATCCCCAATTTATAACAAGCTTCGCGTCGCATAAGATTGAATAAGAAGGAAATGAAGGCATAAGCCTCAAAGGAATCGAATCGCACGATGAGGAATCAAAAAAAGAAGTATTCCTAACAACCATGTAGCCTCTTGAAGATAAGCACAGACGTCTCTGTACCGATCCGCAAGACTCTACTAGACTTGCTCATGACTCGTGAGACCTACGTGAACCTAGTGCTCTGATACCATGTTGTCACAACCCAAAAATTCATTTAAGGTCGTGATGGCACCGGACACCGCTGTCAGGCAAGCCGACACTATATAGTTAATTAAATCCTCTTTTACTACTTTTGAAATCAAAATTTCTTCAATAAAATAATAAAGATAGAATTCACAGAGTAAATGATAAATATTTTTAGCAACTAAATTTCTAAACAATTCATAACCATTCCCAAAACCCGGTGTCACAAGTGCATGAGTATTTACTAGGAAATTAAAAATAAAATACAACATATGTCAAGAATACAAATTAGACAGGAAAATATAATAACTCTGAATGAGACTCTGTTGACTGCGGATCGTAATACAGAATGCAGCTCACTTATGTCCCCACAATTATTAACCAACCACTGCGCCCACAAGGCCGTTAGACATATATGTACCTGCATAATAAAATATGCAGCAAGTGCAGCATGAGTACGAAAAATAACGTGTACTCAGTAAATATCAAGTATAATCTCGAAGAGGTAGAGACGAGATGGCCGACTTTGATACTCGCTAAGAGTCAATAATAATAATAATAATAATAAATGAAATAAAAATAGCAATATCTATATCAACATGATTTATAGAATTTACAATGATTTTCTTTAACGAGCAAAAATAATTAAATTACTTCAAATGCAACAATTCTCAATATATTAATTAAATTTTTTTAATTCCAATAAATTTTCAATTTATCAATCAACCTCATTTACAGGAATAGCAATAATTCTTTAACAAACAGAGATAAATAAATTCTTTAACTTTCAAAGATTTCCAATTTATCAATTAGCTTCACAAGCTGCAATAGACTATCAAAGTATCGTGTAATTATAATTATTAGGCACGATTTATGCCAAGGTCGTATGACCCGATCCAGAGTGTCGTGTACACTGCCGAGGGACGTGCGACGCGATCCATAGATGCATCTATCTTGTCGAGGCGTTCGGCCCGCTCCACAAGAAAGGAGGACATTTTCTTATCTACCTCCGGAAGATGAGTATATTTATTATAAGATAAATTCGAAAGAATGAATAATTTCTTTTAACAATTAATTAATTTAAACAGAAAATTAAGCATATGAGACTTCCATCTTTTAATATCTTCCCTAACAATTCACAATCTCTCTCTCTCTCTCTCTCTCTCTCTCTCTCTCTCTCTCTATATATATATATATATATATATATATATATATATATATATATATATATATCAAATAATTTAATTAAGTAAAGAATACAATTTACACAAGTAATTCATGTTTTTGAGTCCTAAACTACCCGGACTTTAGCATTAATAGTAGCTACACACGGACTCTCGTCACCTCGTGTATATGTAGCCCTCACAATTAACAACAATTATTAATTTAATCACCTATGGGGTAATTTCCCCCTCACAATATTAGACAAGAGACTTACCTCAATTTGCTCCAATTTAATCCACTAGAAGGCCTTTTCCACGATTATCCAACTCTGTCTCGCTCGAATCTAGCCAAAATAATTCGATACAATCACTAAAATTTATAGGAATCAATTCTATAAGAAAATACTATATTTTTCAATAAAAATCCGAAATTAACTCAAAAATAGCATATGGGGCCCACGTCTTGGAATCCGGCAAAAATAATAAAATCCGATAACTCATTCAATTACGAGTCCAACCATACTAGTTTCACTCAAATCCGACTCTGAATCGATACCGAAGTCTCAAAACTTAGCTTCTATGAGATTTCTAGAAAATACTAATTAAATGGTGAAAACAATGATATATTCGTGTGTATTGACCAAATCCAAGTTAGAATCACTTACCCCAATGTATTTCCTTGAAAATCTATCAAAAATTGCCTCTGCTCGAGCTCGAATTTGTTAAAAATGGAAAATGGGACGAAGCTCCCTCCTTTATAGTTCTGCCCATGCAGCCTTCGGAACTGGGCCTCGATCGTGGCTTCGATCATGGCCCTCGAGCCTGGGCCTCGATCGTGGCTTCGATCATGGCACTCGATCCTGGGCCTCGGTCATGGCCTCGATCATGGCCTCGAGCCTGGGCCTCGATCATGGCATTGAGCCTGGGCCTCGGTCATGGCATCGAGCTTGGGCTTTCGATTGTGACCCTCGAGCCCTGCCTTCGATCATGACCCTCGATCGTGGCCTCGATCTTAGGCTCGTTCACAGCCCAGAATATCCAACATAAGAGAAAAATTGCAGCAACGGTTTTAAGCCCAACTTTTGATCCATTAATCATCCGAAACTCACCCGAGTGCCTCAGGACCTCAAGTAAATATACCAAAAAGTCCTAAAATATTATACGAACTTATTTGAAACCACAAACCACATAAAATGACGCTAAAACCACGAATTATACTCCAATTCAAGCTTAATAAAACTTAAAATTTCCAACTTCTACATTCGATGTCGAAACTTATCAAATCAAGTCCGATTGACCTCAAATTTTGCACTCAAGTCATAAATGATATAACGGAGCTATGAAAATTTTCAGACTAGATTCCAACTTTGATATAAAAAGTCAACTCCCTAGTCAAACTTCCAAACTTAAATTTCTATTTTGGCCATTTCAAGCCTAATTTAACTACGGACTTCCAAATAAAATTCTGAACACGCTCCTAAGTCCAAAATCACAATACGGAACTGTTGGAATCATCAAAATTCTATTCTGGGGTCATTTTCTTAAAATATTGACCGAAGTCAAACTTGGCCTTTTAAGGCTAACTTAAGGAACCAAGTATTTCGATTTCAACCCGAATACTTTCAAATCCCGAACCAACCATCCTCGCAAGTCATAAATCATTAAAAATACATACAAGAAGTTTTATTTTAGGTAACGGGGTTCCAAAAGTTAAAATGACTGGTTAGGTCATTACATTTGGGAAGGCTATTCTTGGCCACTGGGAGAGCTCTAATTAATTGTGAAAGTGTGGAGCTAAAGATGAGACTGAACGATTAAGAGATAACGTTCAATGTGACTGAACGATGAACGATGAATGATGAAGAGATAACCCAGTGAGTTTGCTAACTTCTCTCTCATAGAAGCTGTGGATGTGATTTTGGAGGAGGAAGATGGGACTCTGAACGCAAAAGATCTTTTAGCAGCCTGCCTCATGAACTTAGAAGAGGTGGATAGTGAGGACTTGGAGGAGTGGGTTTTGTCCCTTGAAGGGCAAGGGCACTGGAAAAGAGAGCTTGTATTCGAGCCTTGCCACTTAGAAGAAAGAAAAACCCCTCCAACTAAGTCATCAATTGAAGAACCACCACAGTTGGAGCTAAACCCATTACCGGCTCACCTCAAGTATGTCTTCTTGGGACCTAACTCAACTTTACATGTTATTATCTCATCCAGTTTGTTAGATGTGTAGGCAGAACAACTTTTGTAGGTGTTAATGGAATGCAAGACTGCAATTGGTTGGATCATTGTAGATATTAAGGGTATTATCCCGGTATTTTGTATGCATGAGATTCTACTGGAAGATGGGCACAAACCTTCCAGAGAACATCAAAGAAGGCTGAACCCCAACATGAAAGAAGTGGTGAAAAAAGAAGTGATCAAGTGGTTAGATGCGGGAATCATCTTCCCCATCTCTGACAGTAACTAGGTCAGCCCAGTTCAGTGTGTGCCAAAGAAGGGTGGAATGACTGTAGTGCAAAATGAGAACAACGAGTTGATCTCAACAAGAACAGTCACGGGATGGCGAATATATATGGATTACAAAAGGTTGAATAAGGCCACCCGGAAAAACCATTTCCCACATCCATTCATTGATCATATGCTAGATAGATTGGTAGAGAAGTCTCACTTTTGCTTTTTGGATGGATACTTGGGGTATAATCTGATCTTTATTGCCCCAGAAGATAGAGAGAAAACGTCATTCACCTGTACATATGGCATCTATGCCTTTCGTAGAATGCCATTTGGTATATGCAACGCACCCGCCACACTCTAGAGGTGCATGATGGCTATATTTACAGATATGGTAGAGGAAATAATGGAGGTTTTCATGGATGACTTCTCAGTGATGGGGAACTCATTCGATGACTACCTTATGAACTTAAAAAGAGTATTGAAAAGGTGTATGGAGACTAATCTAGTACTCCCTCAGTTCCAATTTATGTGAACATGTTTGACTGGGCACAGAGTTTAAGAAAAAATGAAGACTTTTGGAATTTGTGGTCCTAAACAATTCAAGAAGGCCCCCAGAGTATTTGTGTGGTTATAAAAGTTTCTCATTAACGGTAGAATTGTAAGTTTAAGCAAAATTATTTCTAAATTTATAAAGGGGTCATTCTTTTTGAAATGGACCAAAAAGGAAATAGGTTCACATAAACTGGAATGGAGGTAGTATTAAATTGGAAAAAATGCCATTTCATGGTACAAGAAGGTATAGTCTTGGGGTACCTAGTGTTAAGCAAGGGCATTGAAGTGGATCGCGCAAAGGTTGATGTAATAGAAAAGTTGCCACCACCCACTTCCGTCAAGGCAATAAGAAGTTTCCTTGGCCACGCCAGTTTCTACAGGCGGTTTATAAAAGATTTTTCCAAAATTGCTAACCCTTTGTGTAAATTGCTTGAAAAAGATCACCCTTTTGTATTTTTTGAAGATTGCAGGGTAGCTTTTGAGGAATTGAAGAAGAGGTTAGTGTCAACACCTATCATAGTTGCACCCGGCTAGGAGCAACCATTTGAGCTGATGTGTGATGCAAGCGACTATGCGGTGGGAGCAGTCCTTGGGCAGCAGAAAGATAAAGTCATGCATCCAATATACTACGCACTTTGAGTGGTGTCCAATTAAATTACACCATGACTGAGAAGAAGATGCTAGCAATGGTGTTCGCATTTGACAAGTTCAGGTCATACCTGATAGGCTCAAAGGTAATTGTTTATACTGACCATGCTGCACTCATGTACCTAATTGAGAAGAAGGAATCAAAGACGCCGTCTAATTCGATGGGTGCTACTACTGCAAGAATTTGACTTAGAAATCCGTGACGGAAAGGTAACGGAAAACCTAGTGGCTGATCACTTGCCTAGGCCGGAAGGAGCAGAGAAGAAGGTTGAGACGGAAGAGATTGTGGAGACTTTCCCGGATGAACAACTGTTGTCTATGAGCCTGGAGGTAGAGCCATGGTATGTAGATATTGCAAACTACCTGGCAAGCGGTATTGTCTCCTATGACCTTTCCTCTATCCAAAAGAAAATTTTCTTTTGTGACTGTCGCCTGTATTATTAGGATGAGCCTTATCTGTTTAGGATTTGTGTTGATAACATGATCCGGAGATGTATCCCCGAGATAGAACAATCTTTTATTTTGCATGCTTGTCACGCATCCCCATATGACGACCATTTCGGGGAGTAAGGACAGTTGCGAAAGTGTTGGAGTCGGCTTTTACTAGCCGACATTGTTCAAAGATGCACACTTCTGGGTGAAGAGTTGTGATGAATGCCAACCAACCGAGACCATTTCCAGCCGACATGAGATTCCCATGAACCCAATTCAAGAGGTAGAAGTGTTTGATGTATGGGGAATCGATTTCATGGGGCCTTTTATCAGCTTATATGGCCATAAGTACATACTCATAGCTGTGGACTACGTGTCAAAATGGGTAGAGGCTGCAGCGCTCCCTAAAAATGATGCAAAGGGGGTCATTGGTTTTTTGAGAAATAACATATTTACCCGATTTGGCACTCCATGGGCAATAATCAGTGATGGAGGCACTCATTTCTGCAACCGAGCCTTCGCAAAGTTGTTAGAAAACTATGGTGTACGCCATAAGGTTGCCACCCCATATCACCCACAAACGAGTGGGCAAGTGAAAGTTTCGAACAAAGAGATAAAGAGCGTTTTGACAAAGACCGTGAATGCTACAAGAACGGATTTGGCGAGAAAGTTAGAAGATGCACTCTGGGCCTATCATACCGCTTTCAAAATGCCGATTGGCATTGTTGATACCCAATTGATTTATAGTACATATGCATCATTATTTAGTTTATAAGCATATACAAGTATTTTTCATAATTTTCCATAATTTTTAAAGGCTTTAAATCAATTTATTTCCGCATTTTTATACCTAGTAATTATCCTTCAAATTATTTTTATGATGATTTAATCATCTAAACTTATCATTTATACCAACATGATATTTTAAATATTTTCAGTGCATTTTTTAATTACATTTGCATTTCTAGGGATAATTGCATATTTTTGCAATAATAGCCCATATTCATGTATAATTACATTATTTATGAGAAAATGACTCTTTATATTTTTATAATGTTAAGTAATTATTTTTAATTATTTTAGTGCATAAATAATATTTTGTTATTTATTAATTACTTTTATAAATTATATTTTTTATTAAATATTGGGTATTTAAAAACTAGCCTAAAATCCTACATATTTTCGGACCAAACAAAGGCCCAAAGCCTAATACACTAGCCCAAACAACCCCCAGCCCAAACAACCCCCAGCCCAAACCAAATTAACCCAACCCCTAACCCGGTCGCGACCTATTTCTAATAACCCGACCAAACTACCATTTAATCGTGGTCGTTGATCTCTGAGATCAACGGCCCATATCAAACCCTCCCCTTTAAACTAACACAAACACCAACCCTAATCCCATTCTCCCCCGTCCGCCGCCCTAATATCCCTCACCTCCCTTCTCCCTCCTAAGAACCCTATCCGCCCCCCTAAATCCTCTCATAATCTCGTCTAATATGGGATTCTATGGCTACTACTTTCCATATATGACCTCCTCCGGGTATTGGTTACTCTCCTATATTTCTTGCCTAAACATGTCAAGCATATCTCCATAATATCGAACAAAAATAGGTTCAAATCACTAATCTTTTTGCTATTCTGTCTATGTTCATCCTTTGTTCTATTGTGAGTACGAATATTTGTGCATTTTTTGTTGATTCTTACTTACCCTAAAACTAGGGTTTACAGATCTCTTCAAATCGAACCAAAATTGGTTCGATTCTCTGATTTTGAGTATTATTTGTGTCTATATTCGTCCTATGCTACCGTTTCTGTGTATGTTACGTTGATATTTATTTTTTTCCTAAAAAAACTAGGGTTTACAGATCTCTTCAAATCGAACCAAAATTGGTTTGATTCTCTAATTTTGAGTATTATTTTTGTCTATATTCGTCCTATGCTACCGTTTCTGTGTATATTCCGTAGATATTTATTTTTTCTAAAAAAACTAGGGTTTGCCGACTTATTCTCCTAATTTGATTTTAAATTAATTTATGTGTTTTTCTTTCCTTTTATGGTCTGATTGTTTGTATTTCCTTACTTATGTGCTGATTTTTACCACTATATAAACCCATTCCCTTTCTCCTTTTTGGACATACGAAATGTCACTAAAAAACTCTCACTAAAAATTGAGGTTTCTACTATGTATTTGTTTACTATTCTGTTCTGTTTGGCTTTTGGCCGGCTGAAAGCCAAGGCCACCGGATTTTAACTTTTCTGACCATCTCTTGGGTGTGAGCACTGCCTTGGGTTCTTGAAACCCTTGAGAACTTGACATATTTGAGACTCTGGGTCCTTATTGTTGTTTTTTTCTTGTTTATTGAACAATCACTAGTTAGTTTCTAAACTCTCGCAATGTTTATTCTCTTACGTTAGCATGTTCTTTGAAAATGCACGACTTAATGTATTCCCTTGACTCTCTTTATGTGTGATTCTGCCTATAATTGCTAGCCTAATAATGTCTTTGCACCTAACTTAGTTAATTTAGACAGAATGAAGCATGTTTAGTTTGGTATTATTGATAATTCGAATGTTCTGCCTTGATTATATTGTTTAGTCCATGTTCTCTGACTAATTCTGAACTTCTTGTGATTAATTAATTTTATTAGCATGCCTTAAGTTGTTTAAGACCTTTACTCTAAGTGTAGTATGCTCCTATGACTATGGTTGTCACTCTATGTGTTCTTGCCATGTCCAATTATGCACCTTTGACAACTTGTGATCCTTTAAAACCAGTCTGCCTTAATTGACACTCTCTATGTTACCTGATCCTCTTTGTATTATAATGCTTAACTCCTATGTTTTGTATAATATGATCCCTTAAGTCCTAAATTAGTTGCATTACTTGGTTTTAATAGTCTAATACCATTGCTTGTTAGCTTGCAATCCCATGCTCCTTTTTCCTTATCATATGTCACCCTGCCCAGTGTGTTAATTTGCTTTTAGAGTTCATTATGTGATTATCTTACAAGTTTGAAAATATTTTCCAAACCTATTACTCTACTACTATTTTCACTGGTTGTTTCTTGTTTAATTCTGGGGCTGTCTGAAAGCCAAAACCCTTCCCCTAAGTCTCCTTTATCAACCTCCCTAGTGTGAGCACTGCTCAGGGTCCATTTTGAGACCCCTGTGAACTCTTACACACTAGGGTCTAAGGTTCTTTGGGCCACTTTGTCCTAATTGCTCAACGTTGCCCCTCTTCTCACCTACTGGATAAACTAGTTGGTTTGTGTAAATGGCTATACCTCTAGGACTTTTGATGGCTACTGGATGTGGGCTATTTTGTGTGAATGGAGATTGTTTCTGGGCTGTTGTGAAACTGTGTTGAAGGTCTATCTAGGCTAGGTATACATTGGGCCTGCCTTAGGCCCACTATAGCTATTCTGTAATTTATTTCACTCATTAGGCTTGTAATAATGTTATAATAACAACTGGGGTGTTAGTAAAATTGGGAAAAAGAGTTTATTTTAATATTTGCATGAAACGGGTAGAAATCCTTCCTATAAGTGTTTACTTTATTCTAACATGTTCTGCTATTGTGTGTATTAGATAACCTGCCTATAGGTATTTAATTCGTTTAACATATTCTGTTTCTACATGCTAGATGTCATGCCTATAGAAAATAAAATGACCAATGTCTCAATGTGCATTACAACATATTCATTAGGTGATACGACCATAAGGTTCTGTTAATTTATGTTCTACCAAATCTGCATTTTAGAAATCATGCCTATAGGGTTTAATTGGTTAATGTGTTGTTGTTATAATTGCTCATTTAGGAAACATGCCTATAGGAGCTAAAATCAGTTTCAATCACTAATCGTAGAAATCTTGCTTTAAGTGCTAAAATTGAACTTTCAACACTGTTTCGTTGCTAAACTTTGTCGCTATTAGAATGCATGCCTATAGGATCAAACTGGGTAATTCTGAATATCTCCTGTTATTATCGCTGCCAATCAGTGCGTAAATCATCTAGATAGCATGTCTATATGTTTAATCGTTTATAACTTGTAATTAGTAGGCAACTTTGTAGTCACGTAGAAATTATATTTTGCATACAAAACTGTCTGCACGTTCAAAATCCAGGTCACATAGAAACCATGTCTATAGGGCCTAATGGCTTTAATTTGCCTCAATCCTAAAATTGTCTAACGCTTAATGTGAAAATTTGTTCGCGTGCATTTGTTGTCTAAGTGTGGAGGCTAACTTGAGCCCTTAATTGCTTTTACATGAAGTCCAACTTATTTTTTATGTCGCCTAATTTTATCATTTTTGAGCAGCCTAAGCTAAGTCTAGAAACCATCCAAAATAGAGGTCCAAACGCCTCCTGTGCCATAGGCATGGGACGGGTAGTGCACGCATAGGGCACGATTTAGAATCAACTAGTGCGCTTTAGGTAAAAACTTAAAGATAGTAATCGGGTAGCAGGAGATGATAGTCTGTATCCGATGAATAATATGAGTAACACCCCACCTCGAGGGAGTTATAAAGTATTATTTATGTTGCACGGGGTGATACTTTAGGCTAAAAAACTTAGGACCCCCCATTTTGTCTTTAAACCAATTATCTGTGTTTACTCAAGGACTTTCTAATAATGATTTTTTTTTTTCAAACTTCTTGTTTTTCTCTCTGACTATTTGACTAATTCATATAATTCAAGTTCGGCCGGGATCCACAGTTGTGGACCTCGAAGAGTGCTTAACACCTTCTCTTCGAGGTAATTTGAGCCCTTACCCGATTTTTGGTGACGTAAACTGGTTAAACCAGATTTATTTGCAAATAGGTTCCCTAACACACCTCAAAACCGTTAGGTGGCGACTCTCTCTTTTAACACCTTCCTTTAAAAGAGTTGTCATTTGTCGAAACCCGATTTCGCGAGAAAGAGGGACGCGACAGGCATGTCGCCATATAAATTGGTAGTTGGGAAGGTGTGTCACTTACCATTGGAGTTAGAGCATAGAGCCCGGTGGGTATTGAGGCAGTTGAATCTCGACAGAGAAGAGGCGGTACAAGTAGAGTCACTGAGTTGCACGAGTTTGATGAGTTTCGCTACCATGCTTTTGAAAGCGCAAGACTATATAAGGAGAGAATGAAGAGGATGCATGACAAAATATTCTTGAGCGAACTTTAAACCTGGAGATATGGTATTGTTGTACAATTCAAGAATGAGGTTGTTTCCGGGCAAGTTGAAGTCAAGATGGCCAAGACCATTTAGTGTGGTAGAGATGCATTCAACTGGAGCCGTTGAGATTACATCGGAAGATGGATCCCGCAAGTTCAAGGTTAATGGGCATAGGCTAAAACATTATTAGGGCATGGTTGAGGAAGATAAAATGATCTAGACCTTGTACTTGAAAGATCGCTGATATGGGATAACCCGAGTCGTGCCGCGATATTAAATTAGGCTCTTCTTCACAGGCAACCCAATATTAGAAAAAATAATTCTAAAAAAATAAAATTATATATATTTCAAACATGCGCGGCCGCGCACTGACCTCGCATATGGCCGCGCATTTTCAGATTCTCACTGCCACACATGCGCGACCGCGCACTGACCAGGCATATGGCCATGCATTTTTATACCCTCACTGCCACACGTGCATGGCCGCGCACTAGGCGCTGTTTTGTAGGGTTTTGAATTAGTTATTTTTTCTTTCTTTTCTTTCTTTTCTTTCTTTGTTTTTCCTTTAAAAATACCCCCCCCCCCCCCATTCTCCTCTTCTAATCTAAACTATCCCCCTCTCTAAACATAAGAAACAAACGCACAAAACCTTATCCCTTACCCCAATTTCAAAATCAAACCCTGCCCTTTTCCCCTCATCTTTCCTCTTCCATAACTTCCCAACCCAAATCCTCACAAGTCCCCCCAGGTAAGTGCCATTATTTTTTGTTTTCGTCTTAGTTTAGTTTAGTACCACGTATACTTGTTTTTATGTTGAGGTAATAGTGGAATTTCATCATGTTGGGTTAGATTCGACTTTGGTATATCTATGGTTGAATTGGGGGTTAAAAAACTGGTGTTTGGGAGTTCGGGTAAACTTGCGTATCAGGTGTTTGTATAAATGCCACAATGAGTTCGAGAATGGAATTTTGTGACCAAGTGTGCTGGTGAAGTCTGAGTAACCACTCTCGGTTCACACATCGTGCCTTCCGCTAATAGTGGTATTTGTTTCAGGTAGTATGCCGCCATCCAAGAAACTAAGAACCACAGATGCATCCTCCAGTGGTCACGCAAGCTCTTCCCTGCCGCGGTCCTCGGCCAATGCGCCCCAGTATGATAGTATCAAGTTCGTATCAAGCGCGGCCCATGAACATTTTGGTCATAAGGCTCCCAAGAAACCCATACCGGAGTGGGGAATTGATATGGGGTCCCTCTAAAATGACTGTCCCAATATGTATAGTGAATTGGTTCGACGCGGGTTGGGTATATTCTTTGAAGAACCTGATAAAGCTAATTTAATGATTGTGTGGGAGTTTTACGCGAACTGCCCGGAACATGAGAACCATCTCTGCACGGTACGACAGAAGAGTGTGGATGCATCCATCAAGGCCATTAGGAGGGATTACCGGTTGCCAGTGTTTGGGATAAATCCTGAAGCAGAGGACTATTATGACACCTATAGCAGAGAACCAACCTCGTGGAATTTGTTCTTTAGAATAATATATGTGCCCAACAAGGAAGTAGTGTGGATTAAGCAGGGGCTGAAGTTTCATTCGACATCGCTTACCTTTGAAGGGAAGTGTTGGCTCTATGTCATCAATAGACGCATGTTGCCTTCTTCTAATACCACTGAGGTGAATGGTCCCCGGGCTGCACTGATCTGGTGTTTTATCAATGGCCATGATTTTGATATGGCTAAGGTTATTCATGACGACATGTTCATTCGTTATCCGGTGCAAAGGTATGGGTTCTTATTTCCTTCCTTAATCACTAGATTATGTCGTGCGACACGTGTACCAGAAAACAAGAAGTTGGATGGGAAAGTAAAAAAAGAACAGAAGTTCCGAGCTGATAAAGTGGTAATTGGGAAGGATCCTGTTGCACCCGTTGAGGCTAATAGCGATGAGTCTGATGCTCCAAATGAGGGTAACGAAGGGCAAGCTGAGGTTGTGGTTGCTTCGCCCCCGCATGAGCAGGTTGCTGAGGGAACATCAGTTGTCAGATGGGACACGAGAATGACGGCCTTAGAGCAGGAAATGGCAGGATTGCGTACTTCTGTCACGGACTTGGGAGCTAGAGTGGATGCCCTGGCTACCCAAAATGCAAAATCTGAGATGAGGGTCATGGCATGTCTGCGTGCACTTGGCAGGGCTTGCCATCTCGACCCTGGCACTGTCTCCGACCAGGACCGACTCTATCGGGGAAGTTTCCTTTACCTTGCATTTTTTTCTTTGTGTGACATGGGGACATGCCGCCATTTATGGTGTGGGGTGGGGGGATATCTTGTATTTATGTTGTATGTATATAGTAATGTAGATTAGTGTTAGTTTCTTTGGTTAGTTGAATAAAAAAAAGATAAAAAGATTTTCTTTTGTTGGTAGTGTATCAATTCCCCCTTGGTTTTTCTTTGAGCCGCGGTTCTTTTCCAAAGGTTTCGTTTGAACCGGGTGTAATTAGTTTTATTTTTTTTAGAAGTAGGAACCCGTGGGCTATGGGCTGAAATGAAAACAGGGCCTCTCAACTTCATTATGCCTTGAGAATAGCGAGTGTTGTAGTGTGATGCTTAGGCTCAGTTGTTGAATCTTGTATATGTGCCTTAAAATGTATGTTCTTAACTTTGCTTAAGTGTTTTGACTAGAGTGTTTTGATGATCCAATCTTGAGTGAGTCATGTGCCATGTGTGTGTGAGGTTTGTTATATTCTGCACATTGCATTTGATGTCTTGAACTTTCCCCGTGTGTTTGCAAAGCGAAACAGTAGTTTTGTTCAGTCTTGGAAGTGATATAGGCGTTTCATTGTTGAGACAAATATGTATATTTTACCCGCCTAATTGTTATGTATCGTAGTTAAACCTTTTGAGCTTGTAATCTTGTTTCTTTGGCAACCACACTACAAGCCTTACCCCTTTGTTTGAATTAGCCATTTATTTGAACCTTTTAACCTCTCATGAGCACTTGAATTGTTATGAACTTTGTAAAAGTTAAAGTGTGGGGGGGGTTGGTTTGGCTTTTGAGTGGAACTAATGAAATAAGGAGAAAGGTGCACTATTTTAAAAAAGTAAGAGCCACTTGAATTGAAAAGGAAAGAAAAGGAAAAAAATAGTTGTACTGCGGTGAAAAAAAAATTCCTTGATAAGTGGTAACTCTTGATGTAATTGTGCTTAAATAATTGGGAGTTAATGTATATTGATTTGAAGGCGGAGTATGGTTTGACATACGTGTGGGTTTCCGACTACTAAAGTGTATGTATTAAAGTGCTTAGGGAGGTGTAGTCACTCTTATATCTAAATGTATCCTACCCGTACCACACCATACATTACAACCAGTTAAAAGTCATACTTGATCCTTGACTGAATGAACTCAATTAGTAGAGTAGTACACTACGGGCAAGCCTATGGTGCATCTTTTGTAGCCCATGAATGTCGTTTCTGAAAGTGAGTGAATTCTGCCTATCTTGAAGTTCCTAATTGTTCATGAATTTTATTAATTGTTGAACGATTCTCTTTTGTTGTGGAAGGGCACTTGATTCATGAAGGGAAGGTAATTCTTGACCTCTGTGTTAGAGTAAGTGAGTAAGTTGTGAATAATGCATGATGCTTGTGAGTCAATTCTTGAGGTGAAGATATTACACTACTGTGATTGGTCTATTTGAAATATTCTTGGTATGATGAGTAGGAAAGTCGCTTAGTAAGGTTGTGTCTATGTAGTGTGTGGTTTGTTTGCTCGGGGACGAGCAATGGTTTAAGTGTGGGGTATTGATAGTAGGCTATAACTATGTAGTTTGGCCACTATTTGCACTCTAAATTGGCTGCACTTCACTGATGTTTGAGTGTTAAATGATAGTAAATTGCTCTGATTGAGTTTTTTATGCTTTGCAGGAGCAATTCCGGGCTACGATGAGGTTAAGGAGCGGTTTGAGATAATATGGAGCGTTGAAGGCCAAGTAAAGGCTTATGGAGTAAATTGGGAGTTTGTTCGGGGATCGAATGAGGTTAGCGCATTTAAAAAGAAGAACAAAGAAGAGTGCAAAAAATCGCCAAGGTGTGCGGCCGCGCACTGGGCCGCGCAAGTCAGGCAGAAACTGGCCAAAGTACGCGGCCAGATGCGCGGTCACCTGCCCAGGTGCGCGGCCGCGCACGTCCTTCCGAGAAAATTATTTCAGGGCTAAAATTGTAATTTTAAAGTCGGCTGTCCTTGACCTATATGAAGCCAGCTCGCCCAAAAAGAGGGTATCTTGGTTTTTAGAAGAATCTTGAAGGCAAGAACATGCAAGGAGCAAGACGGGAGATTCGTAAATGAGTTTTTATCTTTCCTTCTCCCTTTTTATCATTGATGATGAATTCTTATGTTGTGATTGTTAAAACAATTATGAGTAGCTAAAATCTTCATTCTAGGGTTTGATGGAACCTCTTAGAGGATGAATCTTTGTTGCGTTTAATATATATTTGCCAATGAATTTTCCTTACGTGTTCAACTACGTGATTATTGTGGTTGATTGAAGGGCCATCAATCAGCTATACCTATTTAGTGTGTATTACTTAGAAAAGGGTACATATTTAGGTAGTTGTTGAACAACATCACTCTTAACGTATATGAGGGATCAATTCAAAGGATTTAAAGGTGGGATTAGGAATAACGAAACCTTGGTGCGATCGCAATGAGCGGTAAACGAGTGCTAGCTAGCGTAGTTCGGAAGAATACGTTTAGTAAATTGTTGTATTTGCTCGTAAGAGAATTACGACACCTAAAGTTCTAAACCTATTTTGGAAGGGGGGGAGGGGGGGGCATTTTGAGAGGAAAACACAAGCATAGAGCCGACGTGAAGGCCGGAATTCACCAAATTCCATCTTTCTTCCACCAAACTTAGTAATTTTTATGTTTCTTTGTATGATTTGTCGTTTGGCTACTATGTCTATGTGGAACTAAACTTCACATTCTAGGGTTGTGGTTTTTTCATGACTATTATTATTCGGATATTGATTTTGATTTCTTATTTATCATATTATTTTATTTATTCAATCTTGCGCTTAATTATTTAGTTGCTTGATTACCAATTAAATACTATCTACGAATCTAGAATTGAACTCGAAAGTGTAAATTCTAGATTGCATATAGGATTAAGTAGAGCAAGTTCTTGAACTTGGGCATCGGGGAACAAATTCGCAGTTAGGTTAGACATATACCTAATTGCCTTACTTGGTTGTTGTACATGAATTATAAATGTGTTCTTGCTAGTTCTAACTCCATAGACATATAGGCGTTAGGTTAGATTGAACAGGCGAGTAAGAACTCGACAGATTCTTATGAGCAATATTAACCCTGTCAACCAATAAGCTAGATGAATTAGTTAGTCAATTCAATTGATGAATACAATAGGAATGTTAGATAACCCATAACCCTATATCGTTTTCATTACATTGATACATAAAAATCTATTCTTCTTTTGTTTAGAGTTCATTATTTGTTTTCTTTTTATTTTAATTAGTTTAGAATCAAATACTTCTAGGTTTAATTCTTGTTTAGATAATTAGGATAGTCTAATTTAGTTAATAGTTAATCACAAGTCCTTGTGGGTTCGACATCCGTCTTCTACTTGACGACCGTGTATACTTGCGTGTGCGTTTGGCCGCAGCAACATGACTTCCTTATTCATAACACGTGGCTCAAAAAACTCCTTCTAAGTCCTAATTTGTTGGAGAATCAAAATTATTCCTAGATTAATGAATGATAATTTACCTATTAGCAAGTATGAGTACTCTAAGTGCTAGAAGTAATTTTACATATGAATTTGTATGTACATAGAGACAAATCCAAAATTTAAAATTTTTATATATAAAGGTTTGACAAAAGTTATTGAATCCGTAATTAAATCTTTAGATATAAATATATAAATTATAGTGTAAGTATTTTTTCATCCTTAATTAGAGGTATCAAATTCGAGTTTTAAAAAATTGAACCATCCTTGGTAAGCAGCTTTTTCCTAAGGTGGAATACGAATAAGAATTAGTCGAAACTCAAACAAAACAAAAACAATTACGTATAGTTTAAGAAAAACGTGTAAGAAAGAGACATACGTGGCATCTTAGAAATTCTAAAAATTGTTTGCTACAATACCAAGTGCTCTTCCCATTAACTCTCTCTCTCTCTCTCTCTCTCCCTCTCTCTTCCAACCCCATTGAGGTCACTTCTTCTCTTCGTCGAAGCTAAGAATACCATCGTTTTACCTACTTTTCTCTTTTTGGCCATTCTGTTAGTTAAAAGTCTAAAACTCTAAATAGACGCAATTGACCCTTTTAATACAATTATTGTACAAACAAGTCATAAATACCCGAGACTTAATTACCCGATTGATCTTGCTAGGATATGGGTTGCGCATCTTCAGTTGCAGGTATCATTTTTCGGTTTAAAACCCTCGTTTTTTTAAAAATATCTGTGTTTGTTAAATGTTTGCTTGATTTTGGAGTAAAATTGAATTTAAAATTGGTTTCATTGACTAGTTACCCTAAATTCCTTTTACATGGGCACCCTCAGAATTAATTCTTATTGACTGTTGAGATTATATTTTCTGACCTTGATTTTATTTTATTTTTATTCGTTTATATCTATATTAAGTTGTGGTTGGGAGTAGGGTGGAGAAGGAGCAGGGACGGAGCTAGACTGTCCGCTACGGGTTCAGCTGAACCTAGTAGCTTTGGTTTAAACCTTGTATTTGTCTTTAACAAATTCATTGAATTTGTACGATTTATTAGTTTAGAACCTAGTAACTTAAAATGATTAGGATCCCGAACGCATAAGCTTTAAATCTTGGCTCCGCCTCTGAGAGGGAGGTGAGAGGGTTATCCTAGCTAATGTTTTTCTGATGAAGGAGATTTTCATTAAAAAAGCATCCAGGGATGTAAAAAGTACAATAGAGTAGCTTCATTGCAAATGTACTACTCTACAAGTTCTAAGGAGCTGATAAGATCTAAAAGTTCATTATTATTTATATATAGTAAGTTAGCCCAGCAAAAAAAATTTAGAAAGACACGTAGCTTTAGAGAGTGGATTGGAGTTGAAATTCCATCAAAACATTTGCGATTCCTTTCTTTCCAAATATACCAAAAAATGTAAGCAGAGACTGATTGCTATATCTTCTTGATGGATTTCCCAACTCTCCACGTACCCCAGCTAGCATAGGCCTCCTTTAAGTTGAAGGGCATCACCCAGTGAACCCCAAGAAATGCGCAAAAATAGGTTCCAAATGTCTTTTGCAATGCTGCACTGAAGAAATATAGCATGAGAGAGATTTTCTCTTCCAAATTAGTTTCCAAGGCCCATTTTCTAGCATAGCATTCCTCAAGAAAGAGCATGTATAGGCAGCTTTGACAGTAAATATATCATTCCTAGCAGGGGCGGTCACAAGTTGAATGAGGCGGTGTCACGCGACACCGCTTCGACACTACTATATCGAATTTTTTTACTAAATATATGTATTAATACCGGGAGGAAACGGATAAGTAGGAAAAAATGACATCACTTGACACAAATTGTCTCTTGGTATGTTGGTTATGTGCTTGATTTTGCTCTAATAGGTTAGAGGTTTGAACCTCAACTAGCACGTTCAGAGACCCTCTGTGGTTAAAAATTGTGATCAAGTAAAATTGAACTCATGACCTTTTCTGACTTAAGACTCAACAAAACCAACGGACTCAGGCTATTTCTTGTCTTGAAGTATGAAAATTAAAGTTATTTATTCCCGTTCTTCTATAAATTTCGACATGCTTACAAAACTTCCTGCGTACGCCCCTGATTCCTAGCGCCATGCCAATTAAATTTGCGCTACCGGTGTGTGTTTATATTTGCAGACTCCAAAATCTCACATAGACTGAGGAGGTTGTTTAGTTAATACTTCCTTGTACTAGAAAATACGCTCTTTTTCCTTAAAAAAAGAAGAAGTTAATACTTCCTTGTGTTTATGCAGATAGAAATTCGGGACGGGCTGCTGGCCTTAATCCTGATAATGGTGGAGCAGTTGACCCTAAAAATCTTAAAGTGAAGGTAAAGTTTGAGCTTGAGCCCTTTGTATTATGGCATAATATTAGTCCATATGTTCCAACTTACGTCACTCTTTTTGTTTTGGATAACTCAATAATGTTCGGCCTCTTCTACCATTGCATGAAGCTTTTCTGCTATTGTCCCCTCTTTCCTAGGTTCCTTGCAATGATAGGTAAATGATAGACATTTCCTGAATGAACTTGAAGAAGACCCGCATAGTCCTTGTTTATCTTCTATATTGTTTGTGACGCAAATTTTGCAATTGGTGAAAGATCCGCAGGCCTCTAGAGTTTCCTCTTTAATTTGCTTTTATTCTCATTTTGATTTTATAATTGCACATGTGATGGTTATATATGTTAAAGGCATAAGTGTGTTCTTTCTAGCAGTTTAGGCTTTTTAATGAGGCCTCTCATGTAATTCAACATGGTATCAGAGCAAAGAGAAGTTTTAGATTCAAGTCTCAAATGCCACGTTTCATTCGAAGTAAAAAGCGCAATCACTTTTCCATTAAAAAGAATCAAGCCTGGACTTGAGAGTTGAAAGAGAGTGAGGCCCCTGTGCAAGGATGACACGCAAAAAAAAAAAGAGAGGAAGTGTTGGAAACATAATTAAGTAGATAAAGGTTATTCTCTCTACCACCTTAAGCTCTACATGGGATGGTTCACAAAATTCAACAATATCTGTTTATACTAGATCTGTTGCATTAATGACTCGAGCTGATACGATTAGGAAGGTGTTGCATTAATGTTTCCTGAATTGCAGAAATTTCTTCAATTCACTTTTTAGCACGTGCATGGCCTGCAGCTTGTTATGGTCTTTTCACACATTCAAATGTGTGCTAATAGTCTTGGACACTATCTAACCATTCTCATTGTCAAAATATGATCTAATATGTCCCTTGACCCTTATTCTGATATTGCTTTTTTGTCCAAACATCATTTGCAGCTGGTACTCTTGGGTGATTCTGGTGTTGGTAAAAGCTGTATTGTTTTGCGCTTTGTCCGTGGTCAATTTGATCCAACATCTAAGGTAAGAATATATAGAACAAATGTGTTCTTATATCATGTGACATCCAGCTATCGTATTTGGTTCCCACCTCCCACCTTTTTCCTTCCCTTCTGGTGTGCCTTAGTTGGACTGTGTCGGTGTATGTGTCTCTTGTTTTTCAAAAGAGCATTTATAATTCTTGCTTTGATGATTTTAGGTGACTGTAGGAGCTTCTTTTCTGTCTCAAACAATAGCGTTGCAGGACTCAACTACAGTTAAATTTGAAATATGGGATACAGCGGGTCAAGAGAGGTATTGCCAGCCAAGTTTCATATCGGATTTATCTCTTTCTGGTCTTGACTCTGAACATTTTTTTTTTAATAACCGAGAAATAACCATGAGCTAGCTAGCCCAACCCTTGACTCTAAAAATGAGAAGTCCCTGATGATTAATGTAAAGAAGACCTTCAAGTTCTGTTATCTGCCTTGCTTTCAGGTACGCAGCACTTGCACCACTGTACTACCGAGGTGCTGCAGTTGCAGTTGTTGTGTATGATATTACTAGTCCTGAGTCTTTTGCCAAAGCACAATACTGGGTCAAGGTATTTCTCTTAAAGAATGGAAGGGTGCCTTCTTTCCCTTTTGTTTGTACTCATGTTTGTATGAGGTGATCACTATCATATAGTAATAGCAGTCTACCATTTTGATGAGATTTTGAATTCTTCTTGCAAGAATCTTTTCTTATTTTCTCAATTTCTTTTCTTTTTTCTTTTGTGGAAATAATTTGCTAGCCGTTTTGTGTAAGTGACCATTTCATCTCTCTTTTTGATAAGGTAAATAATTTTAGTTATGTTATGGGAATCCCTGCATACAATTAGTATACCAGAAGTAGAGAAACCTAGACCAAAATATGGTTCTCTACAAAAGTTACCGAATCTTCTATTCAAACAAGAATCTCATGCATACACCAAAAAGAAACTAGAGACACGATGCTACTCTTCACATGTACAATACCATTTTCTAATTCTCTATTTATCCACTTTTTTCTTCTTCTTTCTCTTTTCTTCTTGAGGGGTTGGGGGGACAGGATCTTTGTTCTGCTGGGTTTATAGATGTGTTGATGAGTGCATGTTGCTGCTTCTTTTTTAATACTTCATCATAGCAGGAAATTAGGCTTTATTTAAAGGAGATTGCACCTTTTCTTGTGACTTGATATGCCAGGGGATTTGCTCTATTCGATTGGAGCCAAATGTTATTATCCTCGCAGGAATCCAATCCTCTTATATGGTCACTCAATCACTCCCTCATCAATTAGTAAAAGCAAAAAGTATATCAGATGCACCAGTTCGAAGGTGTAAAACCATGGTGAAATGTGAATGAAGGTGTTAAAAAGGAATAAGGTAAACCTAAATCACATGAAAGGAAGTTGTTTCGAAAGACCTACAATTTTTTTGAATCCATGCAGACTTAGTGACTTAGTGAAAGATAAGGCACAATGGAAGAAATCTATATAAGCGATACCTATTAGTTGAAAAGATGTTTTAGCCATGTTAGCACGTTTGCTTTAGGAGTTCAGGTCCTGTGCTTTCTAGGAGTCTTTTAGCCCTGTTAGTATGTATAGTGTAGTCTTGTCCCACATTGGAAGAGGAGTAATATCTCCTTGTAGGGACCTCTTGTATTGTATTTATAAATAGGGACCTCTTGTATTGTATTTATTATCTAATATCAATAACATATTTTCTCACGTGCCTTCTCACATGGTATCAGAGCATTAGTGAGAAACCCGTCGATGTGCATCATTCTAGCGACTTCCGGGAAGAAAGACCTCTTCTCCATGCAATTTTCTGGCGACTTAGAAGGCTGTCCGTAAGCAAATCACTTTCTGTTGGTGTTGTGCAAAAACCAACACCACCACAAGACTCCTTAGGCTCCTGCGACCAAACCCCAGTCAACCCCACCGGAAAACACACGTCCACACGCCTGGAAAAGAAAAAAATTTCCGGCGAAATCTGACCCACGCACCGGCGCGCGAGCACTGTTCCGGCCAGATTTTGAAAAAGTTCCAGCTGAACAGTAGGATCGCCTGGTAATTCCGATCCTACCCTCACTGGTTTTGTTTCAAACCATATAGTGACCCGCGCAATCTGCACACAACCATTAAACTCCCCCTGCTCGATTATCAAGACGCCGAGGGAAATGGGAGCGAGTATGCTTACCGAGCTGACATGACTCACACTCTAGAGCTGAAAAGTGAGATAAACCAGATATCATTTTCTGAAATTTTGACAAACTGGGATGTCCCAACCGTTTATGTAATAAATCTGGTGAATCAGTAACAGGACAAGTTATAGAAGGAAGACAAGATGTGAGTCCATGTGATTTAGCAAGGATAAGGTAATAAAGTTCGTTTGATTCACGACCGGTACCAATGATCCGCCCCATACCGCGTTCCTGTATATAAACATGGTCATCAAGAAATAAAACAGCGCATTTAAGTGATTTGGTTAAGCGACTAACAACTATGAGATTAAAAGGACTATTGGGAACATAAAAGACTGAATCTAAAGGTAAGGAAGGAAGTGGGCTTGCTTGACCTATTGCAGTTGTCATGGTTTGAGACCCATTGGCCATTGTGACTTTTGGAAGAGATTGAGAATACGAAATAGTAGTGAAAAGAGATTTGTTACCAGAAATATGATCTGATGCACCTGAATCAATGACCCAAGACTCAGAGGATGAAGATTGGGAGAAACAAGTCACGCTATTACCTGTTTGAACAACATAAGCTATCTCAGAAGATGTCTGCTTACATGCTTTGTACTGAAGGAACTCAATATAATCTGCTAAAGAAACCATCCGACTATTCAAAGCATCGGTTCCCATGTCGCTACGAGATGTCTGCTTACATGCTTTGATAATCGAGCAGAGTCACCTTTTACTTTAGTCCATTCAGATGTTTGGGATCCTAGTCGAGTCAGTTCCACCTTGGGATTCCGCTACTTTGTCAGTTTCATTGATGATTATTCCAGGTGCACTTGAATATTTTTGATAAAAAATCGATCTGAGCTGTTTTCTATTTTCTAGACCTTCCACGCTGAAATTCAAAATCAATTTGGGGTTTCTATTCGCACATTTCGTAGTGATAATGCCGAGAGTATTTGTCTTCCTCATTTCAGCAGTTTATGAAATCTCATGGGATTGTTCATCAAACATCTTATCTGTACACATCTCAACAAAATGGGGTAGCTAAAAGAAAGAATAGACATCTTATTGAAACTGCTCGTACCCTACTCATACAATCTCATGCTCCGTTGCGTTTTTGGGGGATGCAGTTCTTACATCTTGCTATCTTATTAATCGTATGCCATCTTCAGCTATCCAGAATCAAGTTCCATTCTCTGTCATGTTTTTCCACTTACCTTTGTTCTCTTTTCCACCCCGTATCTTTGGAAGCACTTGTTTTGTCCATAACCTTACTCTAGGAACATATAAGTTAGCTCCTCGTGCTCTTAAGTGCGTATTTCTGGGTTTCTCGAGAACACAAAAGGGGTATCGATGCTACTCTCCTGACCTCCAGCGGCACCTTATGTCCGCTGATGTTACCTTATTTGAAACCCAATCATACTTTACAGGTTCATGTCATCACTTAGATATTTCTGAGGTACTACCAGTTTCATCTTTTGGAGATTCAGTCACTCCAGCTCCACCACCTAATGCTCCAGTTGTAGCTCCACCACCTATAGCTCCAGCTCCACCACCTACAACTCCAGTTGTAGCTCCACCACCTGTAGCTCCAGTTCCACCACCCACAGCTCCAGTTCAACCTTCTGCAGCTCCACCACTCTTGACTTATCATCGTCGTTCACATCCAGCATCAGGCCCAGGTGATTCACGCCCCGCATCAGATTCTGCACCTACTGCGGACTTGTCTCCTCTTAGTCAACCAATTGCACTCCGCAAAGGTGTACGATCCACACTTAATCCTTATTCCCACTATGTCGGTTTAAGTTATTATCATCTGTCGTCACCTCATTATGCTTTTATATCTTCTTTGTCCACTGTTTCTAGCCCTAAGTCTACAGGTGAGGCACTATCTCATCCAGGATGGCGACATACTATGATTGACGAGATGTCTGCTTTACATGCGAGTGGCACTTGGGAGCTTGTTCCTCTTCCTGCAGGTAAGTCTACTGTTAGTTGTCGTTGGGTTTATGCAGTCAAAGTCGGTCCGGATGGCCAGGTTGATTGGCTTAAGGCTCGTCTTGTTGCAAAAGGATATACTCAGATTTTTGGGCTTGATTATAGTGATACTTTCTCTCCTGTGGCTAAAGTAGCATCTGTTCGTCTCTTTTTGTCCATGGCTGTTGTACATCATTGGCCACTTTATCAGTTAGACATTAAGAATGCTCTTCTCCACGGTGATCTTGAGGAAGAAGTTTATGTGGAGCAACCACCTGGTTTTGTTGCTCAGGGGGAGTTTAATGGTTGTGTGTGCAGATTGCGCAGGTCACTATATGGTTTGAAACAGTCCCCTCGAGCTTGGTTTGGTAAGTTCAGCACAATTATTCAGGAGTTTGGCATGACTCGTAGTGAGGCTGATCACTCTGTGTTTTATCGGCATTCTGCTCCTAATTTGTGTATTTATTTAGTGGTTTATGTTGATGATATTGTTATTACTGGTAATGATATTACTAATCTGAAGCAACATCTCTTTCAGCACTTCCAGACTAAGGATCTGGGTAGATTAAAGTATTTTCTAGGTATTGAGGTCGCTCAGTCTAGCTCAGGTATTGTTATTTCACAGCGAAAGTATGCCTTAGACATTCTTGAGGAGACTGGAATGATGGGTTGCAGACCCATTGACTCTCCTATGGATCCGAATGCTAAGCTTCTGCCTGGACAGGGGGAGCCTCTTAGAGACCCTACGAGATATAGGAGGTTGGTTGGCAAATTGAATTACCTCACAGTGACTAGACCTGACATTTCTTTTCCGGTGAGTGTTGTAAGTCAGTTTATGGATTCTCCCTGTGATAGTCACTGGGATGCAGTTGTTCGCATTCTTCGGTATATAAAGTCAGCTCCAGGCAAAGGATTACTATTCGAGGATCGAGGCCACGAGCAGATTGTTGGGTACACAGATGCTGATTGGGCAGGATCACCTTTTGATAGACGTTCTACGTCTGGATATTGTGTTCTAGTAGAAGGTAACTTGGTCTCGTGGAAGAGCAAGAAACAGAATGTAATTGCTTGATCTAGCGCCGAAGCCGAATATCGGGCCATGGCTATGACGACATGTGAGTTAGTTTGGGTCAAGCAGTTGCTCAAGGAGATAAAGTTCGGAGAAATCAGCAAGATGGAACTAGTGTGTGATAACCAAGTTGCTCTTCATATTGCGTCAAATCCGGTGTTCATGAGAGGACTAAACACATTGAGATCGACTGTCACTTTGTCAGAGAAAAAATACTTTCAGGAGATATTGTTACAAAGTTTGTAAAGTCGAATGATCAACTAGCAGATATTTTCACTAAGTCTGTTACTGGTTCTCGTATTAGCTACATGTGTAACAAGCTCGGTACATATGATGTGTATGCACCGGCTTGAGTGGGAGTGTTAGTCTGTATAGTGTAGTCTTGTCCCACATTAGAAGAGGAGTAATATCTCCTTGTAGTGTATAACTATAAATAGGGACCTCTTGTATTGTATTTATTATCTAATATCAATAATCTATTTTCTCCCGTGCCTTTTCACAAGCTCTACCACAGATTTTTATGCCAGTAGTAAATATAGAGAACTTTTGATACTTTTTGTTTTGTATAGTGTTGGCCTGAGATGAATTTCAATGGAGAAACATAGTCAGCGAGATCTCATATAGCCAAACCCCGACCTGTTTGGGACTGTGGAGTAGTAGTAATAGTAGTGGTTTTTAAGAAAGAGGCATAATAGTAGTTGTTATTGTAAAAAATAATCTATGTTACATGCTCACAACTTTCCTATATCCAAAAGAACACAGGCCAACCAAAATCTCCTTGACATGAAATGATGAAATGAAAATTGCATCTTCTAGTATTTTAGTTAGAATGGCTTAACTTCTGCAGTTGTTTGTGTGTATTTTGGTATATGGGTACAATTTGTCCAGTTTTGATTAAAATGATATTTTACTAGAAAAAATGAGGTCAAAAGGAGGTGGAGTAACCAGATGTCTAGATTATGTTTAGTCTCGTTTCATTTTGGAATTTAGTGTTAACACAGGCCTTGAATGAATTTGTTACTTCCGACTCCTCCAGAATCACATTCCGTCCAATGAAAGGTCTTTCTCTTGTGCGAGGGAATGAGATCTTGCAATTAGGTGTGCAAAACTTGGGAAGGGGGTGACCAATTTGGGTTGATGACCAAAGATATGACCTTAGAGAGATTCTCACGTGTGAGAACTGAACTGCGTGCAGACTCTTTTCTGTTCATAAACCTACTTTTAAGGCCTGGGATCAAAAAGTAAAAAGAGGGAGCAACATTCTCGGTCTTCCTTTTTTCTCTTGTTTCAGTAGGAGTAAACCTGTGTTTTAGGACCATTAACAGTAGATTGTGAAATTTCTGTACCTCTACCGAGTTCATGTACAATGTATTCTGTGTGTTAAGTATCCTTCATATGAATCAAGAGCCAGAGTAGGAGGCCCAAAATAAACTTGCTGTAATTTATAAACATCTCTAGGAGATTCTTTTGAGGTTTATGTAGGGACAGGATGTCAAGTTTACCTGCTTTTTTCCTGATAGAAGAATTTATTGGAAGGATGTCTGTTAATACCGCAGTTCTTTGTTTGAATAGGCAATATTTGGCAAAAGATGGAAAAGGTAAAAGATAGATAAATTCTTCCCGAGAACCACTAGTTGAGAGATGTCGATCAGCATAATAATGTCAAGTTTCCAGTTCATGTTTATTGGTGTCCAATGCATTTAGTCTTTCTTCTTTCTTCTGTCGGATAAACAACATCAATAACAACTACACCTCAATCCTGAGTAAGTGGGGTCGTCTTTATGAATCTTCACTTTCTATGTGACCAGTCATCCTGTCGGACAAGCTTGTGCTAGTCTTCTGAAATATAGTCATGCATAAAATGTTCTATTTAGTAGCTGCTAATTTTTTGGCATTTGTAGGAATTACAAAAACATGGAAGCCCTGATATTGTCATGGCTCTAGTTGGCAACAAAGCTGATCTCCACGAAAAAAGAGAAGTAACAACTCAAGTGAGTATCGTAGTCTTTACCAGCGCTGTTAGTCATGAAAATTAATTCTGGCTTACTGATCTATTTGTGGTATTTACTTTTGAAGGATGGAATTGACTGTGCTGAAAAGAATGGCATGTTCTTTATAGAAACATCTGCTAAGACAGCTGATAATATCAACCAGTTGTTTGAGGTATGTTCCTAATGTCATTTCGTCTTTCAAATTTTAAACTCACCTTTTTAAGGCGTACATATGTAATTGGGACCTTTATAGGTGAATGCAATGAATTACAATGCGATAACCTATATTTTGTCCTATGAGCAATACATTCTTTCTGGAACCGTTTAAATTTTGATTTTAGTGGGAATAAACTTAATGCAGATGTGGGGGAACTGTTAGTTCATATTATTGATATTCTTTGGGCTTTCTTTTTTCAGCTTTCTCTTGCTTTTCTGTTCCTCCTTTTTAAGGTTGGAGTTAGGGGTAGAGCAAGTGTAGAGGAAGAAGGGAACATTGCCTTACCTTTTCAGTCTGATCAAAAGAGTTTTCTGAGGATCTTGCTTTCTCTGAAATTAATTTTATCCAAAACGAAAAGGTTCCCTTTTTACGGTGTGCGCACATGTATATTCTCTTGAACCAGGGAACTCTCAGCTTTTCTGGTTGTGTCCAGTTCCATGCTCGGATGGTGCTCTCCTACCCCCTCTCTAATTATCTCTTTGCGGAGTATTAATGCATTTGAACACAAATACCACAACAAGAATTAGGCCTTCTTCATCTATAAAAAAAAAACACTAAGTAAGCTTTAACAGCAAGTTGAGGTCAGTTATCTGAATCTTCCTTAACCATGTCGCCCATTTAGCACTCAGATCAGTATATACAATATAAAAATAAAAATAGAAGGACAAAACGTTCTCTATTACAACAACAACAATATACCCAGTATAATCTCACATAATGGGGTCTGGGGAGGGTAGTGTGTATGCAGACCTTACTTCTACCTTACAAAACATTCTCTATTAACGGGACTAAAAGACTCCTAAAAAAAACGTAGGACTTAAAGTAAGCATACTATTAGTAGTTGCATATATAGATCCTTATCTTCAATTAGGCCTTATGTTTTGCTAGGTTTGCATTTGAACACTAATATTGGGAATATTCACACTTATTGATGGCTTTACTTGCAGGAAATTGCCAAGAGATTACCACGCCCGGCTGCTGCTTGACGGTCAAGAATATAGATTAACATAAGCAGCTGTGGCAATGCTAATTGCTTTCAACTGCCTGTAATACTATGTATATGAAGTCTCATCTTCTTTTCTACTCTTGTTCCGATTTATGATCTTGTAACTCGGATCCTCTTCCACGAGGTATCCTGCTACATATTTGTGCGAATTGAGGAGACTAAAAATCTCATTTCAACTTGTGAATGTTTGAATGATTCAGTAACATATGAAATCTAGTTATTAACTGATAAAGGATATGTTCCTGAAAGTGTATAACAAGGAGGGCGAGAGAAAAGAGATCTGTTTCCAGTTCAATAAAAGCTAGCTTATCAGATGATTTGGTGAGAATAAAGAATTTTTTGGATAATTTAATAGAAATACTTCGTTTAAATGCTCATTTTTATAAGAAGAGAAACATATAACCTTATAGGCTCAAAATTAAAAATTTAAAATATCTAAGTTGATTAATTCGAAATCAAATTTAAAAAATCCAATAGTCATTTTTTCAATCCAAAAATCAAAAATTCAAACCAAATTCTCATATCCAATTCAAACGGTAGAATGCTCGAATGCCCACCACCAGAAGCAAATAGATGAGTAGTATCACTTACTGGTCATTAGAGTAAAATTGATGATATATGAATTGTAATTTCAATACTACAATTATCTAGCGGAGTAATTACGAATCCAGAATTGCAACTCTGAAAATACGGGAAAATATCAAAACACATAGATCAGTGAATCTTAACTTAAAACCACAATAATCCGAGAGAAGTTTCCAGAAACTAATTAATTTAAAACCCCTAAAAACAAAAAACATAAACAAAACCTAATCAGTAGATTCGTCCCATTCTACACCTTCATGTGCCCATTCATGTTCCTTCCTAACCTCTTCTTCTTCCTCTGGAGTGTAATCATTAGTGATATTGAAAATCTTCCTCACAGCTTTATACGACTTGTTCTTAATCCTATCAGCAATCGCTTGACACAACAGATCCATCAAACCCTTAATATCAAGGTAATTAGCAGCTAATACAAGTTCAAACAGGTCTTGATAGGTAGCGTTCACGAATTCCTTGTCGAATTTTTTGATTTCTTCTTCGTTCGACTCCGTCTGCTCATCGGCGTGCATCTTCAGGTACTCTGTAATTTTGGTTAGGTTTTTGGTATCGACGTTTGGGAGCGGAATGAGAGTGTAATCGTCCTCCACCATGTTTTTAATGGTTATCGCTTGAACGGCGGCGTTTTCTTCCAACTGAAATTCGTCGCCGTCTCTGGATTTTAAGATCAGCATCTTCTTCTCAGCAGATGTTGCTGTTGAGGCTGATGCTGATGAGCAGGCGGCCATTGATTGATGGATGATTATAGGAGAAATTGAAAGGAATAAAAACACCCTAGGTAAAACTCAAAAGGCAGAGTATTTTTGGAGACTGGAGAGGGAAGATCGAGGTGTATTTATAAGGTTTGATTTTCTTTTTAATTTATTGGATTATGAAAAGATTCTAGAAACTTCTGAAGTTATAAAGAAAAGAAACTTAGTATTTGCTAGGCTTGGAATTTAATTTATTTTTTTCGATTGGATATTAATTCTTTGGGGGAATTACCTACTTGTCACTTGGGCTTCCAGTATTTTTGGGTGCTCCCGCCTTTTATAAGAATAAGAGTCTGATAAATTTAATTTGTTTTTTTTTTCAGAATTTTAATTGTGATACTTGGTACGTAAAGGATTACGAGATGAAGTTTATCTCGAAATAATTAATTATTCTAATACAAATGGGTATATATGTAATTTTATGGCTAGCCCGGAAAAAAAATACGGAGTTCAATTTTTGTCAGGACTAGAATATTCGTTTCTAACATTAATGGGAGTAGCAGTTTTTTCTATTTTTTTCAATGGTAGGAAATATGACCATGGTATATGAGAGGAAACCAGTCTGCGGCCAAAGTTAATCCTTTTCTCTACAAATTGGACAAAATACAAAGTTGGTTAAGCTGTTGAAACTAATTGTATTCGCTAACCGTAAAATATATAATATATATATATATATATATATATATATATATATATATTGTTTGTATAATCAAGTTCCATTATGCTCTTAATCAAGTTGCTTTATCACAATTGTAATGGTTCATTCTTAGTTCAAACTATCAATGGCTCGTTTATTTCAATAAACATACTTATTTTACAACTTATAACTATTAGTTAAGAAATAAATGAGTTGTCCACTACTACAATCAGGAAATCAATCAGAAATATAACCAACAAGGGTTGTATTGGAATGATAAGTACTCCTCCATCCTTAACTAGAGGTCTCGAGTTTGAGTCCCTGGGTATAAAGTCGCCGTTGTTACGAAACGCTTTATCCCTCCCCCGTGGTACTTCCCGGCACGAATCCAGATTTAGTCGGGCCCATATATGGGTACCGGACACCGGATGAGAAATCAAAAAATAAATCAATCAGAAATATGCATTACGTTTAGATTATATTCATATGAGACTTTTTTCCTTTCCTATTTCGAGATTTAAAAAAATCATGATGAAAATATTATATTTTACTCCATTTTGTATCGTCTATAGTAGTTAATCGACCATGCTAACCACTCAGAAGGTCATTCTAACAGTCTGTTTGGCTAAACGTCTAAAATAAACTTATTTTGGAAAGTGTTTTAAAAAAAATACTTTTAGTAAGAATCAGTTTGTATTTGGCTAATTAATTTAAAAAATATATTTAAATGAGGAGCACAACCCAAATTTGTGTCATGTATCAAATGATGTGACATTACTTAAGCAACTGAAGAAGTTAATAGGATCATGCCTCATGTTAAATGATGTAGTAATGCCAAATCAATTCAAAAAATCAATAAAAGCACGAACCCAAATTTCCTCCGTAGAATGTCGTGATGACATCTAGTATCTAAGACTAGGTAAGCCCGAAATAATAATAAATATCTGAAATAAATAAACTACAATTCAAACAATTTCAATTTCCAAAACCTGGTAAAAATAAGTCACAAGCTTCGAAGAATTTATTCTCCATGTCTCTATACATCAGAGTCTAAAACAAATAAGGAAGACAACATAGTAAGATAGAAGGGGACTCCAAAGTCTGCGGACGCTGACAGATATACCTCGAAATTTCCTTGTACAGTTAGTTTACTGATGCCTGGTCTGATAAGATGTACCTGGATATGCACAAAAAGATGTGCATAAGCATAATATGAGTACACCACAACGGTACCCAGTAAGTGCCAAGCCTAACCTCGGTAGAGTAGTGACGAGGTCAGGTCAGGCCCTACTGGAGAATAAATAATGACATGGTAAAATGTTTAAACAATATAACAAGATAAAATGATAATGGAAATGAATCAAGTAGTATGTCACAATTAATTACACCAAATAATGACAATTAATATCTCGTGGAAACAAAACAAAATTTTCTTTCAACTTCAAGAAAATCACAACAAATAATCAAAGGCAATTACGGCCATAAATCAATATCAATAAGGGCACTCCCGAGGTACCGCCTCGTAGTCCCAAGTCATAAATAAATTCACAATATCTCATTTTCTTATCTCACCGCAGGATCCATCACAATTTATTTGAAAGAAAATATTTTTCCCGAAATAGCATCCCGCATTTTAGCCATCCTTATCACACCGCATGACTACTAGTAGTTCCCCCTAGTAGCCACGCGTATCAAGCCACCCTTATCTCACCACATTCGTTTCAATACCCAGACCTTATACCACCGCATGCGTATCAATATCACAATATATCACAATTTGTATCTCAAGTGCTCAAATAATTTAACTTGCCAAAATAATTCAACAACAATATTTTTCCATAATAAAGAGCTCACGGCCCCATCATAATGAGTACGGAAATCTTACAAAAATATTCATGAATAAATAATTCAGGAAAATAATATTTCAAAATCTTTAATGCGTTGCTTCAATATCAAATTTAAAAATGTCAAATACTTCATATTAATAATATTTAATTTAAAGAAAATCAACCTTCAAATAATGCACAGAATAAAAGAAACCAAGTTTCAACTAAACAGGTAAAACAATTAGCAGGAAAATATCAAACAAATTTAAGGTATATATTTCAGATCAATGATGAAGAATATAACAAGATAAAATAATTTAATAAATGCGCAACAGTGATCTACACAATTTAAAAATATAATCTTTCATATTTAGCCCGTGTACATACTCGTCACCTCGTGTGCATGACTTTCAACACATTTCAATAATCACATCAATACCAATCCTAGAGGAAATTTCCCCCACACAAGGTTAGACAAGCCACTTACCTCGACTTGCTCAAATTTAACTAAATAGTATGTCTTTTCCTCAATTTTTCGACTCCGATCAACTTGTATCTAGTCATAATTAATTCGATACAGTCAACAAAAATTATAGGAATCAATTTCATAAGAAAATACTATATTTTTCAATAAAATCCGAAATTAGCTAAAAATTGCCTGTGGGGCCCACCTTTCGGAATCCGGCGAAACTTATGAAATCCGACAACCCATTCAATTACGTGTCCAACCATATCAGTTTCACTCAAATCTAACTCCGAATTGACAGCGAAATCTCAAAAATTCGTTTTTATGAGATTTTTAAATTTTTTCCAAATTTACATTTCAATACACTAATTAAATGGTGAAAATAATGATATATTCGTGTATATGGATCAAATCCGAGTTAGAATCACTTATCCCAATGTCTTTCCTTGAAAATCTATCAAAAATCGCCTCTACTCAAGCTCCAGTTTGTTAAAAATGACGGAAGGGACAAATACCCTCTTTTATAAATCTACCTAGACAGCCTTCGGAACTGGGCCTGGATCGTGACTTCGATCATGGCCCTCGAGCCTAGGCCTCGATCGTGGCTTCGATCATGACATCGAGTCTAGTCCTTCAATCATGGCCTCGATCCAGGCATCAAACCTGAGCCTTCGATCATGGCCTCGATCACGGCATCAAGCCTGGGCCTTCAATCATGGCCTCGATCATGGCATCGATCCTGAGCCTTCGATCACTCGCCTTCGATCACTCGCCTTCGAGCTTTCCTTCTATAATGGCCCTTGACTTCTGGGCTCGATTGCTCAGCAGAAGAAAATTTGCAGCAGCTTTTGCAACAACTGTTTAAGTCCCATTTTTGATCCGTTAACCATCTGAAACTCACCCGAGGCCCTCGGGACCTCAACCAAATACACCAACAAGTCCTAAAACATCATAAAAACTTATTTGAAACCTCAAATCACATCAAACAATGCTAAAATCACGAATCATGCTCCAACTCAAGCTTAATGAAACTTAGAATTTCCAACTTCTACCTTCGATGTCGAAACCTATCAAATCAAGTCCAATTGACCTCACATTTTGCACACAAGTCATAAATGACATAACGAAGCTATGGAAATTTTCGGAACAGGATTTCGACCTCGATATCAAAAAGTCAACTCTCCGGTCAAACTTTCAAACTTTAAATTTCTATTTTAACCATTTCAAGCCTAATTTCACTACGGACTTTCAAATAAAATTCTAATCACGCTCCTAAGTCCAAAATCACCATACGAAGCTATTGGAATCATCAAAATTCTATTCCGGAGTCGTTTGCACATAATTTGATATCCGGTCACTATTTGACTTAAGCTTTTAAAACCTTTAATTTTTTATCAAAATTCCATATCTCGGGCTAGGGACCTCGGAATTTGATTCTGGGCATACGCCCAAGTCCAAAATCATTATACGGACCTACAGAAACTATCAAAATATTGATCTGAGTCTGTTTGCTCAAAATGTTAACCAAAGTCAACTCAGTTGAGTTTTGAAGCTCTAATTCACCTTTTAATCCATTTTTCACATAAAAAGTTTTCGAAAAATTTTACGGACTACGCACGCAAGTCGAGTAATGATAAATAGTGTTTTTCGAGGTATTAGAATGCAGAATTAATTATTAAATTTAGATATGACATTTTGGTCATCACATATATATAAGTGTATTTGTTCAATCATAATCTTGTCACCAAAATAAAATATGTGATCATATCGCCACTTCAATCTGATTGGTCGATAACTTAAACTAACCAATCAAATGAGTTTTCCTCTCCACAATTATACATAAGGATCCTTCATGATCTAAAATATCCACACATAATTGGAGAGACGCATTCATCGATATCACTTCTTGTCGAGATCAATCCAAAGTGTCGAAGCATTGCTCGACTTTTTAGATATTGAATATATCACAAGCAGGTTGTCACGACCAAAATTCCCACCTTCGGACCGAGATGACGCCTAACATTTCACTTGCTAGGCAAGCCAACGTTAGAATAATATTAACCATTTCTAAACAATTTTTAAATTTATTAATAACAAAGAAATAAATACGGAAATAAGGTATGAAATATAGTGAATAATGCATAAGAATAACGGTGTCTAAATACCATCCCAGAATTGGTGTCACAAGTGCACGACCTTCTAGAATAATACAAATAAGGGCCTAAATAAAATAAAGGTGTCTGGATATAAACACACAGCTAAAGTAAAATAGACGGGTACTTCAAAACTACGGGCGTCATGTAATTATACCTCAAGTCTCCTCTGGGTAGCTGAAATCCGAGCAAGTTTATGGTACGACGCTGAGATCAACTCTGAAATCTGCACAAGAAGTGCAGAGTGTAGTATCAGTACAACCGATCCCATGTACTGGTAAGTGCTGAGTCTAACCTCGACGAAGTAGTAACGAGGCTAAGGCGGGTCACTTACATTAACCTGTACGCAATATTAGTAACAATAACAAATAATAGAAATAAATCAAGTAACTCATTTATAATAATTGAAACCAACTAAGCAGTCATAACCAATTATCATTTTCATCAATTTCCGTTGCAGTGTGCAACCCGCTCTCACAATATATTCACATTCAATTCTCTTATATAAATATTTTTAATCAAGTATATATATTGACTTTTAAATAAGTCTATTGCGACGTGCAATCTAATCCCCCAAATATTGACTTTTAATCAGTCTATTGCGGCGTGCAATCCGATCCCCCAAATATTGACTTTTAATAAGTCTGTTGCGGCGTGCAACCCGATCTTCCAATATGGACTTTTTAATAAGTCTGTTGCGGCGTGCAACTCGATCCTCCAATATATCCATTTCAATTAATTCTGTTGCGGCATGCAATACGATCCTCCAATATATCCATTTACCAAATTCTTATAGAAGATATTTTCCCAATAAATGCAACAATTAATATAAAATTATAAGACAACAAGCATACAATAATTATAATTAAATTATGAAGCAAACAATGACAAATAGCAAATTATTATGGAAATCAGGGAGAAAATAGGCAGTTTAATATTTAATATATTAAATGCCAAATAACAATTAAGACACATAATTTAAATAGCATGTAACGATTAATGCATGAATTCAAAAATTAATATTTCACAAAAAATAGGAGAGAAATAATTATTATAATAATTAATTCATGATTTATGATTTTTAAAGTAATTGTGCAAACAATTAATTTGATGTAGTATAGACACTCGTCACCTCGTCTGTACGTCGTTCACATGCATTTCACATAACAAATAGTTTAAGGGTTCTATTCTGTCACGACCCAAACTAACCCCTGTCGTGATGGCGCCTATCGTGGAACTAGGCAAGCCGACTCATTTCCAAAACAAACAGATATTTTCATTTCAAAGATAATTCCAATGTTATTTAACATAAAAACCTTCGTAAAGGAGTTCCAATCAAAATAAAAGTGCGGAAGGAAAAGTCCGACATCGGAGTGTCACTACTCATGAGCGTCTACTACAATCTGTCTAACAATATAAAGGCTAACCTGGAAAATAGCTAAATACAACTAGAGGAAGATAATAGGGAGAAGAGCAGGGGCTGCGATCGCCAAACAACTACCTTGCTATCTCCAAGAAAATCTGCAACCAGAACGCTCAATAACTGCTACCGTGTCCAGCTACACTTGAATCTGCACACAAGGTGCAGGGAGTAACGTCAGTACGCCAACTCAGTAAGTAACAAAAATAATTAAAGATTGAGCAGTAGTGACGAGCAATAAAGCATATAACATTCATATCGGGAAATCTCAGTAAAATACCACATGCTTTTAAAAATCAGGATTTGAATCAAAACATCTCGTTTAACCCAGTTCAAGTAAAAATCATTTAAAGATATTTTTTTTAACAGTTTTCAGATAGAGGAAAATGCAAAGGTGAGCAAAATGATGAAATCATAAACAACCCCTCGGGAAAAACATCACTCATATACAGCCCATCGGGCAAACCTCACAAACACTCGTGCCACTCGGGCATACCTCACAATCACTCTTGCCATTCGGGCATACCTCACCATTACTCTTGCTACTCGGGCATACCTTACAATCACTCAACCTGAGTACCCAACTCTCGCTGCACGACCCTCCAAAACTGCGATGTGAACTGAGTACCCCTATCTGAAATGATGGAAAGTGGGACACCATGCAGGCGAATGATCTCTCGGATGTAAATCTCAGCCAACCGCTCTGAAGAGTAAGTAGCACCAATTGGAATGAAGTGCACAGACTTAGTCAGCTGATCCACAATAACCCAAATAGCATCGAACTTCCTCGAAGTCCGTGGGAGCCTAACTACAAAGTCCATGGTGATCCTCTCCCACTTCCACTCTGGGATCTCTAATCTCTGAAGCAAACCACTCGGTTTCTGATGCTCATACTTAACTTGCTGACAATTGAGACACCGAGCCATAAACCCAACTATATCCTTCTTCATCCTCCTCCACCAATAGTGCTGCCTCAAATCCTGGTACATCTTCGCGGCACCCGGATGGATGGAATATCGCGAGTTGTGGGCCTTCTCAAGAATCAACTCTCGAAGCCCATCTACATTAGGCACACATATCCGGCCCTGCATTCTCAGCACACCGTCATCACCAATAGTCACATCCCTAGCATCACCTCTCCGAACCCTATCCTGAATAACGAGCAAGTGGGGGTCGTCATACTGACGCTCCCTGATACGGTCATAAAGAGAAGACCTGGAGACCACACAAGCCAGTACCCGACTAGGCTCCGAAATATCCAATCTGACAAGCTGGGCCGCTAAGGCCTGAACATCCAATGCCAAAGGTCACTCTGTTGTTGGAAGATATGCTAAACTTCCCAAACTCTCTGCCCGGCGACTCAAAGCATCGGCCACTACATTGGCCTTCCCCAGATGGTACAAAATAGTGATATCATAGTCCTTAAGAAGCTCCAACCATCTCTGTTGACGCAGATTAAGATCCTTCTGCTTTAACAGATACTGTAGACTCCAGTGATCAGTATATATCTCACAATGAACCCCATTCAAATAATGACGCCAAATCTTCAAGGCGTGAACAATGGCTGCTAACTCAAGATCATGGATAGGATAGTTCTTCTCATGGGTCTTCAACTGGCGCGAGGCATAGGCAATCACCCTACCTCCTGCATCAAAACACAACCAATGCCTATCCTCGAGGCATCACAATACATAGTGTAAGAACCTGAAGCTGATGGCAGAACTAACACTGGATCTATGGTCAAAGTAGTTTTGAGCTTCTGAAAGCTCTCCTCGCATTCATCCGACCACCTGAATGGAGCACCTTTTTGGGTCAATTTGGTCAAGGGCGATGCAATAGATAAAAATTCCTCCACAAAGCAATGGTAGTAACCCGCCAAACCAAGAAAGCTCCTAATCTCTGTGGCTGAAGACGGTCTGGGCCAACTCTGCACCACCTCTATCTTCTTCGGATCCACCTAAATACCTTCACTGGACTCCACGTGCCCCAAGAATGCTACCGAACTGAGCCAAAACTCACACTTAGAGAACTTTTCATAAAGCTTCTCCTCCCTCAATCTCTGTAATACAATCCTCAAATGTTGAGCGTGCTCCTCCTGGCTACGAGAGTACACCAGGATGTCATCAATGAATACAACAATGAATGAGTCCAAATAGGGCTGGAATACACTGTTCATCAAATGCGTGTACGCTGCTGGGGCATTGGTCACCCCAAAAGACATCACCAAGAACTCATAATGGCCATATCGGGTCCTGAAAGCTGTCTTAAGAATATTTGAATAGCGAATCTTCAGCTGATGATAATCGGACCTCAAATCAATCTTGGAGAACACCCTCGCTCCCTGAAGTTGGTCGAATAAATCATCAATACGAGGCAAAGGATACTTGTTCTTGACTGTGACCTTGTTCAATTGCCTGTAATCAATACACATTCTCATGGAACCATCTTTCTTTTTCACAAATAGAACCGGTGCACCCCAAGGTGATACACTAGGCCTAATAAACCCCTTATCAAGAAGTTCTTGAAGTTGTTCATTCAATTCCTTCAACTCCGCCGGTGCCATACGATACGGTGGAATAGAAATGGGCTGAGTGCTCGACACCAAATCAATATCAAAGTCAATATCCCTGTGAGGCGGCATGCCCGGCAGGTCTGCAGGAAACACATCCGAAAAATCGCGTACCACCGGAACAGAATCAATGACAGGAGTCTCTGCGCCAACATCCCTCACAAAAGCCAAATAAGATAGGCAACCCTTCTCAACCATGCGCTGAGCCTTCAAATATGAAATCACCCTACTTGGTACATAATCTACAGAACCGCTCCACTCAACCCTCGGAATTTCCGGCATAGTCAACGTCACCATCTTACGTGACAATCTAGAACAACATGACATGGAGATAACCAATCCATACCCAATATCACATCAAAGTCGACCATACTGAGCATCAAAAGGTCCACTTGGGTCTCCAGATCCCCAATAGTCACCACACATGAATGATATATGTGGTCCACAATAATAGTATCGCCCAAATGAGTAGATACATGAACATAAGAAACTCGAGACTCGCATGGCATATTCAGAAAATGGGCGAAATACGAGGAAACATATGAATACGTGGAACCATGGTCAAATAATACTGAGGCTTCTCTGTGACAAACTGAGATAATACCTGTAATCAGAGCATCTGAAACAATAGCATCTGGTCTGGCAGGAAGAGCATAGAAACGGGCCTGAGCACCCCCTGATCTGCCTCCCCCTCTAGGGCGACCCCTAGCTGACTGACCTCCACCCCGAGCTGATTGGGCGGGTGGTGAGGTAACTGGTATTGTAGTCGGAGGCTGACTCCTCTGCTGAGATACACCTCCATGATGACGAGGACACTGCCTCCATATATGCCCAAGCTCCCCACACTCAAAACAACTCCCTGGTGCTGGCGGCGGAAACTGAAGGGAACCCCTAGCACCGGGATAACTGGTAGAAGAACCTGGCATGGAAGAGACCTGAACAGGTGGAGCAGGGGACGAACTCTGAGATGGAAGGTCACTAAGTGATGAGTGGCCCTGATGAGAATTGTGAGAACCATGTCCAGATAATGCACCACGGTGAAATGGCTGAGCTGACTGAGCCTGTCTGAAATGACGACCTCTACCGTGCTAGAACTGACCCCCAAAAGGAGCACCGCTGAATCCACCCTGACCACTAGTCCTCTTGGCCTCCCTCTCAACCTTCTCCTGACCGCGAACCATCTCAATCTGTCGAGCAGTGTCGACAACCTCATCAAAGGTAGTACCCGAAACCCTCTCTCTGGTCATGAGCAACTGTAGCTGATAAGTGAGACCATCAATAAACCTCATGATCCTCTCCCTGTCCGTGGGAAGTAACCAGATAGTATGACGAGCCAATTCAGAGAACCGCATCTCATATTATGTCACAGACATATCACCCTGGCTAAGCCGCTCAAACTGTCTGCGCAGCTCCTCTCTGCGGGATCGAGGCACGAACTTCTCCAAAAAGACCACGGAGAACTGCTCCCAAGTAAGGGATGCTGTGTCAACAGGCCTACACCTCTCGTAAGTCTCCCACCATCTAAGTGCATCCCCAGAAAACTGAAAGGTTGTGAATGAGACCCCACAAGTCTCCAGAATACCAGCAGTATGGAGTATCCTCTGACACCTGTCTAAAAAGTCCTGAGCATCCTCTCTCTCTGTGCCACTGAAAGGTGGTGGCTGGAGTCTCCCAAACCTCTCCAACCTACGCTGATCATCCTCAGGCATAGCAAGAACCACATAATCTTGAGCAACAATAATCGGCTGGGTAGGTGGTGGCTCCGGTGTCTGAAGTCCCTGAATAACCTACTTGGGTGTGCGAGCGACGGGAGTCTGAATGCCTCCCCTAGCCTGAGAAGTGGCTGCGGCCGTCAAAATAGAGACCGCCTGAGCAAGGCCAGTACACGCTGTCAGAATCTGAGCTAGGGCCTCTTGAAGGCCTGGAGTCACAATAGGCACAGGTGGTGCCCGAGCTGGTGCATCAACAACTGGAATATGGTCCTGATCTGGGACAACCGGTGGATCTGTAGGCACTGCCCCGGCTGCTGTACGAGCTGCACTTCTGCCCCTACCACGGCCTCTACCGTGGCCTCGGCCTCTCGCGGCCCTGCCTGGTGGTACTGGTGGCTGGCCCTCCTGACCGGTAGCACGAGTCCTCACCATCTGTGAGAGAATGAAACAATAAATATTTAGTTACTAGAATCAACATATTCGCACGACAAGAATTCAAGAATGTGGAGTTTCCTAAAGTTTCTGCAGCCTCTCAAAGATAAGTACAGACGTCTCCGCACTGACCCGCAAGACTCTACTAAACCCGCTCATGACTCATGAGACCTATGTAACCTAGGCTTTGATACCAATCTGTCACGACCCAAACTAACCCCTGTCGTGATGGCGCTTATCGTGGAACTAGGCAAGACGACTCATTTCCAAAATAAATCGATATTTTCATTTCAAAGATAATTCCAATGTTATTTAACATAAAAACCTTCGTAAAGGAGTTCCAATCAAAATGAAAGTGCGGAATAAAAAGCCCGACATCGGGGTGTCACTAGTCATGAGCATCTACTACAATATGTCTAACAATATCAAGGCTAACTCAGCCTCGAAAATAGCTAAATACAACTAGAGGAAGATAAGAGGGAGAAGAGCAGGGGCTGCAATCGCCAAACAGCTACCTTGCTATCTCCAAAAAAATCTGCAACCAAAACACACAATAACCGCTACCGTGTCCAGCTACACCTGAATCTGCACACAAGGTGCAGGGAGTAACATGAGTACGCCAACTCAGTAAGTAACAATAATAAATAAAGACTGAGCAGTAGTGACGAGCAATAAAGCATATAACATTCATATCGGAAAATCTGAGTAAAATACCACATGCTTTTAAAAATCAAGATTTGAATCAAAACATCTCGTTTAACCTTATTCCAGTAAAAATCATTTAAAGTTATTTTTTTTCAACAGTTTTTAGACAGAGGAAAATGCAAAGGTGAGATAAATGATGAAATCATAAACAACCACTTGGGCAAAATATCACTCATATACAGCCACTCTAGCAAACCTCACAGCCACTGGTGCCACTCGGGCATACATCACAATCATTCTTGCCACTCGGGCATACCTCACAAGCACTCATGTTTCCCAGTCACTCAACACTCGGCACTCGACACTCGCACTCAGTAGGTACCTGCGCTCAGTGGGGGTGTGTACAGACTTCGGAGGGGCTCCTTCAGCCCAAGCGCTATAATCTGCACGGATAACTCACGTGTTGCACGGACAACTCACGTGCTATAATAATAAAGTATGCTGTAGGCGGGCAGCCCCGATCCACACTCGTCCTCACAATCAGGCCCTCGGCCTCTTTCAATCATAAACCTCTCAAGCTACTCAGACATTTAAGTAAAACAAGGCATTCGGCCCAAAATATTTATATACATCAAAATAGAGTCATAAAACTGAGTTATGTGGTAAACAAGTATAAACATGACTGAGTATAGATTTTCAATCGAAAACAATGAGAGGTTAGTAAGAAAAAGCCCCTAAGGGTCCAAACAACACTAACGCAAGGCTCAAATATGGCATTCAGCCCAATTTACAGAAACTCTTTCTAAAACATATAAGTATCATATAGTTTTAACAAGGTATGCAACTTTACAGTTGCTACGGGACGAACCAAGTCATAATCCCCAACAGTGCACACCCACACGCCCGTCACCTAGCATGTGGGTCACTAAAAATAGTAGAATGATACAAAATTCGGGGTTTCGTACCCTCAGGACTAGATTTACAATCGTTACTTACTTCAAGCCGTGAAATTTTTATTCTGCAATGTCCTTTCCACGTGAATTGGTATCCAAACGCCTCGAATCTGGTCATAAATAATTCGTTTCAGTCAATAAAATTCATTGGGATTAATTCCATACGAAAATAATGATTTTCCATAAAAATCCAAAAATTAGCTCAAAAATCGCCCGTGGGGCCCACGTCTCGGAACTCGACAAAAGTTACAAAATTCGGAAGCCCATTCAACCACGAGTCTAACCATACCAATTTTACCAAAATCAGACCCCAACTCGACCCTCAAATCTTCAATTTAAACCAAGAGGGTTTTAAAATTTTCCCAACTCAATTCACCAATTAAATGATAAAAACAACCATGGATTCGGGTAATTTAACCAATATTGAGTTAAGAACACTTACCCCATTGTTTTCTCTGAAAATCACCCCAAAAATCGTCTCAATCCGAGCTCCAAATCATCAAAAACTGAAAATGGGACGAACATAACTTAAATTCACTGCCCAGACTTTTCTTCTTCGCGAACGCGGTCAGTGCCTCGCGTTCGCGAAGCACAAAATAGCTCCTGTCCACATTCCTCCTTCTCGAACGCGACATCACCCTCGCATTCGCGAAGCACAAAATGCCTCTGCCTCAATGCCTTCTACGCGAACGCTTCCAACCCATCGCGAACGCGATGCTTCGTTCCCCCTCACTACACGAACGCGACACCCCCTACGCGAACGCGTAGACCAATTGTCTGGGGTCCTCGGCTGCTTCCTCTCTTCTTCGCGAATGCGTAACACCTCTCACGTTCGCGATGCACACCCAGTCCACCTTTTGCAAACACGTTCTTCTCTTCGCGAACGCGAAGATCAAATATTGTCAACCTCTCAGTTCCTCTTCGCGAACGCGAGGCTCCACTCGCGAACGCGATGAAGAAAACCAGATGGTGCATCAGAAAAATTTCAGTAGAGTTCCAAGTCCATAATCCAACCCGTTAACCATCCGAAACTCACCCCGAGCCCCTCGGGACACCTACCAAATATACCAACAAGTCCTAAAATATCATACGGATTTAGTCGAACCCTCAAATCACCTCAAACAACGCTAAAATTATGAATTACACCCCAATTCAAGCCTAATGAACTTTGAAATTTCTAATTTGTACAAACGACTCCGGAACCTATCAAATCACGTCCGATTGACCTCAAATTTTGCACACAAGTCATAAATGACATAATAGAGGTATTTCAATTTTCAGAATCGGATTCCGACCTCGATATCAAAAAGTCAACCCCGGTCAAACTTCTCAAAAATTAAACTTTCGGAATTTCAAGCCTAATTCCTATACGGACCTCTAAATAATATTTCGGACACGCTCCTAAGTCCAAAATCACCATACGGAGCTAACGGAACCTTCAGAATTCAAATCCGAGATCGTTTATATATAGGTCAACATCAAGTTGACTTTTTCCAACTTAAGTTTCTACTTAAGAGACTAAGTATCTAAATCACTCTAAAACTACTCCGGTCCCGAACCAACTTACCCGATATAACATAATATAGCTGAATAACACAAAAAAAAGTAGAAATGGGAAAAATAGGTCTATAACTCTCGAAACGACCGGCCGGGTCGTTACATATTCCCTCAAGTCAAGGTTAACCACGATATTTACCTCGCTTTGCAATTTTAATCAATTACTTGACCACAACTTTTCCTTTTAAATTTGTTTCCAAAAACTTCAAATCTATTCATAAACAATTCAATATACTCAATATGAATCATAGAAATTAATTCCATATTAATTTACTAATTTTTCGAATAAAAATCTAAAATTCATTAAAATATTCGACAGTGGGACCCACGTCTCAAATCTCGGAAAAACTTATGAAATCCGAACACCCATTCCGATACGAGTCCAGCCATACAAAATTTATCAAATTCCGATGTCAAATGAACCTTTATATCTTAAATTTTCATTTTTTGAAAGTTTTACAAAAATTCTAATTTCTTGCATCTAAATCCGAAATAAGTAAGGAATATAGACATGGATTTATAAAATATAATCACTTTTGGTTATAGAACACTTACACACTTCAAAGTCGTGAAAATTTCCTTTGAAATTACCCAAATCCGAGACTTAAAATTCAAAAATGAGTAAAAATGACGACTTCCAAATTTATGAGCTCTGCCCAGTCATTTTCGCATCTGCGGATAAAAGTTCCAGATTTGCGGACTCGTATTTGCGAGATAAGGCTCGCATTTGCGATGCGAGGCTGCCATGTGAAGTTCCGCTTCTGCGGACATTCCTGTCGCACCTGCGACATCCGCTTTTGCACAAAATTGTCGCACCTGCGGATGTCCCAGGTGTGACAGGAATAAGTCGTATTCCAGCCCAGTCCCGCATCTGCGCAATTCCGCCGCACTTGGGGTGCGATTACATCAGAGGCAACAAATTTCTAGAATTTGCTTAAGTTCACAATTTGACCCGATTTCGATCCGAATCACACTCGGGGTACTCGGGACCCCGTTCGATATACCAATAAGTCCCGTAACATAATACGGACTTTCTCGGGGTCTCATATCATGGCAAATAACGCTGAAATTACAATTCACACCTCGATTCGAACTTTTAAGTTTTAAACTTTTCAATTTGCAAATCTCGTGCCAAAACATATTAAATGAATCCGGAATGACTTCAAATTTGGCACACAAGTCCTAAATGACATAACAGAGCTATTCAAATTTCCAGAATCGAATTCCGCCTCCGATATCAAAGAGTCAACCTCGTGGTCAAACTTGGAAATCTTTAGCCTTTAAAGTACTAGTTTCCGTTAAATGGTCATAATTTAAGTTAGGGACCTCCAAATTGAATTTCGGGCATACGTCCAAGTCCCAAATCACGATACAGAGCTACCGAAATTATCAAAACACTTATCCGAGTCCGTTTATTTAAAATATTGACCAAAGTCAACTCAATTGAGTTTTAAGACTTTATTTCACATTTTAATCTATTTTTTACATAAAAACTTTTCGGAAACTATTACGAACTGCGCACGCAAGTCAAGGAATGATAAATAGTGCTTTTCGAGGTATTAAAACACAAAATTACTTATTAAATTTAAAGATGATATTTTTGGGTCATCACACAGGTTCATGCTGCTTTAGCTTTCGAATCACAAAAAAATCTTAAGAGAAAAATCAAGGGAACATACCAAAATTTACAAACATTTTATTACGTAACAAAATCCTTTTTCTTCCTATTATATATTTCGTGATTGCAATTTATTTTCTATACCTTGAATTTTGTAGTGAACGATTACTTTCTCCTTCCAACAATATACGTTGCTATAAGCTTTTCGAGAAACAAAGTAAACTAAATATCAAAGCAATGGCAGAAGCAGATAAAAGTAATATTTTCAACAATATTGGATCTGAACCAAAATTAGTGAGTTTTGCCAAACCCGTACTTGACTACAATTATAGCTCCTCCCTTGACTACAAGTCGAAATGTTTTATGAACATTATATAGTCTTTAAGACAATCATTCTCAAAATTTGACTCTCGATATTAGAAGCAACTAATATTTTTTTTCTACTGCGATTTGATACCATAATTTTCAAGGATCTTCAGTCCTGTGGATCACACATTGATGTCTAATTATCGTCCTAATCCGTCTAATTATTTTCAAAAGCAACAAATAAATTTCAAAAGATTAACCAATTCCCATTAAAGAAAATCAAAGACCTCAACTCATGCACGATAACGATCAACGAATTTTCCAAAAACTGTAATTAATTAACAACTTGTTTGGATGGTTGTTACATGTTGTATTATATCGTATTGTTACTTTAAATAAAATATTTGTTTCGCTTGTTACTTAAAATTTATTGTATCGTATCGTTTAAATCCGCCATTACATAACGACAAAAAAGTATCACTTTATGTAACAACCGATTTGATGTGGTCACTGTTGAAATTGTCAAAAGTCCCACATCGGTGGATGACAATTTTGAATGGGAATTTCACTCTATAAAAGGAGGCCTAATGTTTAGGATTTAGGTACACCTCTCATTTGCCTTTTATCTTCTTAAGGCATTTGTATCTTCTCTCTTTAGTATTATTTCACTTGTAATTTTGGAGTGGAATAAAATATTGATTGTGTCCGAGGAAGTAGGCAAAATTGGCCGAACCTCGTAAATTCTGGTGTTCTTTTATTGTTGTCTTATTGTCTTGTTTATTATTTAGTGGTTGTCATAATTTTTGGTATAGTAGTTGTGACTCATTCACACTATATACATTTGGCTTCCGCAACAATTGGTATCAGAGCCAAGGTACTGTCTAAGTATGCTCTGTGGTTGCAGCATAGTCTGATCTTCCACATCAGAAAAGATCTATCTTGGTAACTGAGTCAAGGTTCTGTCTGAGTATGCTCTGTGGTTGCAGCTTAGTCTGATCTTCCACACCAGAAAGAAAATAATCTTGATTTGTATCGTCAGCTACTAAATAATATTTGTGTCAAAATGGGAGACAGTAAACAAGAAGAATCTACATCAAGTGTCAATAATACGTCATCGTTGGCATCTTCGCTTATGACAAGAATTGTGTCAAATACGAAATTTGCAGTAAAAATTTTTGACGGGTCATGACATTTTGGGATGTGGCAGGGCGAGGTTCTAGATGTTCTTTTTCAACAAGGGCTAGATCTTGCCATTGAAGAAAAGAAGCCAGATGTTATTGGAGAAGAAGATTGGAAAATTATCAATCGTGTTGCTTGCGGTACCATTCGATCCTACCTTGCTAGAGAGCAGAAATATCCATACACAAAGGAAACTTCTGCAAGTAAATTATGGAAAGCACTGGAGGATAAATTTTTGAAGAAAAACAGTCAAAATAAATTGTACATGAAGAAGAGACTGTTTCGCTTCACCTATGTTCCCGGTACCACAATGAATGAACATATCACTAGTTTCAATAAGTTGGTCACAGATTTGCAAAATATGGATGCAACTTTTGATGATGGTGACTTGGCCTTGATGTTGTTGGGGTCACTTCCTAATGAGTACGAGCACCTTGAAACTACTATACTCCATGGAAATGACGAAATTTCTCTCAGAGAAGTTTGTTCGGCTTTGTACAGCTATGAACAAAGAAAGGGAGAAAAACAGAAGGGCGGAGAAGGAGAAGCACTAATTGTGAGGGGTCGTCCTCAAAATCAAACGAGGGCTAAGAAGGGAAGATCCAAGTCGAGATCTAGACCCAGCAAAGATGAATGTGCCTTTTGTCGAGAAAAGGGGCACTGGAAGAAAGACTGTCCGAAGTTGAAGAATAAGGCCAGACATAACAATGGAAAGGCCATTATGGATTCAAATGTAGCTGATTGTGATGATTCAGACTTCTCATTAGTTACAACAGAGTTATCAACATCATCAGACATATGGTTGATGGACTCGGCTTGTAGCTATCATATGTGTCCCAACAAGGACTGGTTCGTGAATTTTCAAGAAGGAGAATATGGAGTCATCCACACAGCGGATAGCAGCCCTCTTACCTCATATGGCATTGGTTCAATAAGATTAAGGAGCCATGATGGAATGATCAGAACATTAACAGATGTTCGATATGTACTGGGTTTGAAGAAGAATCTCATCTCTGTGGGAGCTCTAGAATCAAAAGGGTTCAAAATCATTGCAGAAAATGGAGTGATGAGAATATGCTCCGGTGCACTAGTGGTAATGAAGGCTAATCGGAAGAACAATAACATGTACTGCTATCGTGGTAGCATAATTATTGGGACAACAACAGTGACATCCAGTGATGACAAAGAGGCAGAAGCAACCAGGCTATGGCACATGCGCTTGGGACATGTTGGAGGTAAATCCGCTCTATCTAATCAAGGATTGTTAAAAGGCGTAAAGACTTGCAACTTGGAGTTTTGCGAGCATTGTGTCAAAGGGAAACAGACAAGGGTTAAATTTGGTACAGCGATCCATAATACTAAAGGCATTTTGGATTATGTACACTCTGATGTTTGGGGTGCTTCCAAAACACCTTCATTGGGTGGGAAGCACTATTTTGTAACCTTTGTTGATGATTTTTCCCGAAGAGTGTGGGTGTATACAATGAAGAGGAAAGATGAAGTGTTGGGAATTTTTCTCAAATGGAAAACGATGGTGGAGAATCAAACAGGCAGGAGGATCAAGTGTATTCGCACAGACAATGGAGGTGAATACAAAAATGATCATTTCAATAAAGTCTGTGAAAATGATGGCATCGTCCGACACTTCACTGTCAGACATACACCACAACAGAATGGAGTGGCAGAACGTATGAACCGGACTTTACTGGAGAATGTACGGTGTATGTTGTCCAATGCTGGCTTGGGCAAAGAATTTTGGGCTGAGGCAATTACATATGCATGCCACCTCATTAATCGTCTACCATCTGCTGCTATTGATGGCAAGACACCATTTGAAAAATGGTATGGAAAACCTGCTGTAGATTATGACTCTTTGCACGTGTTTGGCTCAATTGCATACTATCATGTGAAAGAGTCAAAATTGGATCCGAGAGCAAAGAAGGCTATATTTATGGGGATTACTTCTGGAGTCAAAGGATACCGCTTATGGTGTCCAGAGACAAGGAATATTATATTCAGCAGAGATGTTACCTTTGATGAATCTGCCATAACAGATAAGGTGACAGTTGAAGATGTCAAACAAACTGGTGGTGCATCAAAGCAGGTGGAGTTTGAGGGAAAATTTATTTTTCCTACACAAGAAGCAGAGGAGGAAACTCATGAAGATTACCCTCTGGAAGAAGAGTCAGTAGAAAGGGAGATTCCAACTCAGGAACCTCAACAACAACTTGAATCAATAGCAACCAGCAAGCCAAAAAGGACAATAACGAAACCTGTTCGTCTCATAGAGACGGTTGCTTGTGCAACCTCAATTGTAGCTGATGGTGTTCCTACCACTTATAAAGACGCAATCCAAAGTTCAGAAGAAGATAAGTGGAGGATTGCCATGAATGAAGAAATACAGTCCCTTCATCAGAATCATACATGGAAATTGGCCAATCTCCCGAAGGGAAAGAAAGCAATTGGGTGCAAATGGGTATTTGCAAAGAAAGAAGGATTTCCTAACCAAGAAGATGTTCGCTACAAAGCAAGATTGGTGGCCAAAGGATATGCTCAAAAGGAGGGAATTGATTACAATGAAGTATTTTCTCCAGTTATAAAACATTCCTCCATTAGAATTATGTTGGCTTTGGTAGCACAGTTGGATTTAGAACTAGTTCAGATGGATGTAAAAACTGCGTTTTTACATGGAAACTTGGAGGAGGAAATCTACATGACTCAGCCAGAAGGATTCAAAGTTGCTGGAAAAGAAAATATGGTATGCAAACTTGAAAAATCGTTGTACGGATTGAAACAATCTTCTAGACAATGGTACAAACGATTTGACAAGTTTATGTTGCGGCAAGGGTACAAGAGAAGCAAATACGATCATTGTGTGTATTTGCGCAAACTTAATGATGGTTCCTTTGTATATGTTGATGATATGTTGATAACTTCCAAGAATTCGGAAGAAATTGATAAGTTAAAGATTCAACTGAAGGAGGAGTTCGAGATGAAGGATCTGGGTGAGGCAAAGAAAATTCTTGGCATGGAGATAATAAGAGATAGACGTTCAAAGAAACTCTGTTTATCTCAGAAAGAATATTTGAAGAGAGTACTAAAGCGTTTTGGCATAGATAAGAAGACTAAGCCAATTAGTACGCCACTTGCTCCCCATTTTAAGCTAAGTACTACTATGTCGCCAAAGGATGAAACTGAACAGGAGTATATGTCAAGGGTACCATACGCAAATGCTGTTGGTAGCTTGATGTATGCAATGGTTTGTACGAGACCTGACATTTCACAAGCCGTTGGAGTTATTAGCAGATATATGCATAATCCAGGAAAGGAGCATTGGCAAGCTGTGAAGTGGATTCTACGGTATATTCATAGTACTGTAGATGTTGGGTTAGTTTTTGAGCAGGAAGGCAATCGGTTTGTAGTTGGATATTGTGACTCAGATTTTGCGGGTGATCTGGACAAACGAAGGTCAACTACTGGTTATGTGTTTACTTTTGCAAAGGCACCAGTTAGTTGGAAGTCTACTTTGCAGTCAACAGTTGCTTTGTCTACAACAGAGGCAGAGTACATGGCTATTATAGAGGCTGTGAAGGAGGCAATTTGGCTTCAAGGGTTGCTAAAGGAGCTTGGTATTGAACACAAAAATATTACAATTTTTTGTGATAGTCAAAGTGCTATTCAATTAGCGAAGAACCAAGTTTATCATGCAAGGACGAAGCACATTGATGTTCGGTATCATTTCGTACGAGAAATCATAGAAGAAGGTGGAGTCACGGTGAAGAAAATTCATACTACGGAGAACCCTGCTGATATGCTGACAAAGGTGGTGACTGCGGTCAAGTTTCAACATTGTTTGGATTTGATCAACATTGTTGAACACTAAAGATTGAAGATGAAGACACAACCAAAATTTGTTATTGAGAGAAAATTGAAGATGTGGAATTTTGCCAAGGTGGAGATTTGTTGAAATTGTCAAAAGTCCCACATCGGTGGATGACAATTTTGAATGGGAATTTCACTCTATAAAAGGAGGCCTAATGTTTAGGATTTAGGTACACCTCTCATTTGCCTTTTATCTTCTTAAGGCATTTGTATCTTCTCTCTTTAGTATTATTTCACTTGTAATTTTGGAGTGGTATAAAATATTGATTGTGTCCGAGGAAGTAGGCAAAATTGGCCGAACCTCGTAAATTCTGGTGTTCTTTTATTGTTGTCTTATTGTCTTGTTTATTATTTAATGGTTGTCATAATTTTTGGTATAGTAGTTGTGACTCATTCACACTATATACATTTGGCTTCCGCAACAGTCACGTCGTTTTCTTATTTTTTTTCTCTCATCTTGCCCTCTTTTATTATTAAATAATCCTATTCATATTTTACCTTACCTTTTTATAACGACGGCAAACAATGCAATCTATCCAAATATTGTAAACATCAAAACAATACAATATAATACAATGCAATATTATATGATAGATTACGAAACTATATATAACAACTATCCAAACAAGCTGCAAAACCCATAAAAACTAAAAATACAAACAAAACCTAATCAGTAGAGTGATCAATTTCGTCTTCAACTCTAACCTTTTCCTCTTCCTCTTCAGTACTGTAATCGGACGTGATATTAAATATCTTCCTAACAGCATTCGCCGACTTGTTCTTAATCCTATCAGCTATCGACTGACACAAAAGATCGAGCAAACCCTTAATGTCAAGGTAATTAGCAGCCGATACAAGTTGAAACAGATCTCTGTAACTCTTCCCGTTCACGAATTCCTTGTCGAAATTTTCGATTTCTTCTTCGTTCGTATCCGTCTTCTCAACGGCGTGTTTCATCATGTATTCGGTAATTTTGATTAGGGTTTGAGTATCGACGTTTGGGAGTGGGATTATGGTGTAATCGTCCTCCACCATGTTTTTAATGGTTATTGATTGAACGGCGATGGATTCTTCGATCTCAAATTCGTCGCCGTTCGAGGATTTTAAGATCAACATCTTCTTTTGCGCAGTTGTTGATGCCATTGATTGATGAATGATTTTAGGAGAAATTGAGAGGAAGAAAAACCCTAGAAAAAAAAATCAAATATATTGAGAGGGTCTAAATGGAGTGGTATTTATAGACGTGTTTTTTTGTTGTTGAAGAATTCACTTAAATATCTATTTAAATTAAATATTACTTGTGGAGGTATAATATGTGTATAGTTCAAGTATAATTTGTGTATAATCACTATATATAATCTATGTATACCAGCTATAAAAAGTAAATAATGAATTCGGCTGGCTATTTGTGTAAAGAATCCTTTTTTTCCCTTTTCTTTTTGGTTTATGAAAAAGATCCGAAAACCTTTTTATTTTCTCACACTTCTAAAAACTTCTGAAGTTAGAGAAAAGAAACTTGTTAAAGTAAGTTTTTGGTTTGATGAATAAGGATATTTAATAGTTACCGGGTGATTAAAATCATTTTTTTTTAACTAGAGTAATTTTTATAATCTCCCTATAATTTTCCTATTATTTCATGCTAATTATACTTTTATTTAAATATAATTTCGAAGGTTAGCTGTGGGGTTGTATTTCATCCAAAAGATAGTTCAAGGGGGGATAACAAAGATATAGTCTATCCTTCAAAAAAGGGCACTTGTAAACTTATTCACATGCCCAACCAGAGGGGAAAAAAAAAAAACTTAACTAACAAAAAAGTTCTATTGTCATATTTTGTTTTAATACTAGGTATTTGGTTTTTGTTCAAATGATACGACACAGCAGCACCGTTGGGTAGCTGCTGAGAAGTAGAAACTGTTGTTTCTGAAAATGTTTAAGTTTTATGCACTGAGGATGTAATAAATATTTTATAATTAAATCACTTATTAAGTAATTACACGTAAATTTTTTTTACAAGAATTAATTAGTTTTCGATTTGATGATATAAGGAGATAAAATATTTATGGGGATGAAAACTAATACTGAAGTTATTAGAGAAAATAAACTTAATTAAGCTTTTGGTTTGATGAATAAGGACATAAAATATTTTTGGGTGATAATGGCGTTGTTTTACAATTTCCCTATAATCTTTCCCCATAATACATCATGTACCTTTTTCATGCTAAATTGCTTATTTTTGAAATGAATTTAACCCATTGCGACGACTAATGAGTCCACTGACCATAGCAGGTATGATATTTGGGGAAAGTAATATGTGAGTAGGGTGATTCAATTCATAAACACTGTTAGTAACTATAACTTTAACTTATATTCTTATCGATAAAATCGTAAACAAAAGTGAATGTGCTACTTAATGAGTTTGGAGGAACTTCCTCCAATTTCCTGTGAAATTATCGGCCGTATAAGAAAAAAAATTACGCATAATATTATATTTTGTAGATTTTGATTGCCAATATTAAACAATACTTATATTTATCAGGGGCGGATGCACCTTTAATACTATGTATCAATACTGTGAGGAAACGGATAAATACGAAAAAATGACACCACTTCACAAAAATTATCTCTTGGTGTGTTGCTTGTATGTTTGATTTTGTTCTAATAGGTCAAAGGTTCAAACCTCAACTAACACATTATTTTGTAAATATATGAGAGAGTGGACTTTTTCTAACTTAAAACTCAACAAAATCAATATATTAAAGATATTTCTTGTTTAAAAATATGATAATTAAAGTTATTATTCTCGTTCTTTTATAAATTTCGACACCGCTTATAAAATTTGATACGTACGTGTTAACTTGTGAAAGATTTGTGATATGGGAATTACCTATAGTATTTAGTCAAATAGAGAAAATGCGCTTAGTATAAATAATCTATGTACAACATTCTCTACATTATTAATTATCACATTACAATTAATTCGTTCACTATTCATCATTATAATAATTACGTTATTAACTTATTATTAATCACGGGATAAATAATTATCCATTATCTATTATATTTTCTTTAAAGATTGTTTTCTCCAACGTGAAGTTTCTAGAAGTGTGAAAGAAAACAAAAGTTGTCCTTTTCTTTTTAGGATTAGGATCTTTTTCATAAATTAAAAAGGACAAGGAAATACAATACGTAAAACAACATCAATCGTTACCTATAAATAGCAACATCTTCCCCTTCTCTACACATAATTCTACCTCTCGACTTTTCTCTAGGGTTTTCCTTCCTCTCCCTTATTTCTCCTTATAAAATCATCAACAAATCAATGGCCGCCTCCTCCTCTTCCTCCTCAGCAACATCTGCGCAGAAGAAGATGTTGATCTTAAAATCCTCCGACGGCGACGAATTTCAGTTAGAAGAAAACGCTGCCGTTCAATCCATAACCATTAAAAACATGGTGGAAGACGATTACACCGTCATTCCACTCCCAAACGTCGATACCAAAACCCTAATCAAAATTAATGAGTACCTAAATTCGCACGCCGATGAGAAGATGAAGTCCAACGAAGAAGAAATCAAAAAATTCGACAAGGATTTCGTGAACGGGAAGAGTTACAACGATCTGTTTGAACTTGTATTAGCTGCTAATTACCTTGATATTAAGGGTTTAATGGATTTGTTATGTCAGTCAATTGCGGATAGGATTAAGGATAAGTCGTATATGGCGGTTAGGAAGATATTTAATATCACGACTGATTATACTGAAGCGGAATTGGAAGAGGTTAAGAAAGAACATCCTTGGGCACATGAAGGAGTAGAAATTGACGATTCTACTAATTAGGGTTTTGTTTATGTTTTTAGCTTTAGTTAAGGTGGTTTAATTAGGTTTTTGGAAATTTTGTTGATTGTTTATGGCTTTTACTTTAGTTTTATGTAGTTCAGGGTTTTAAGTTTTTTAGTCTTTATAGAATATTATGGATTCTTGGAAACTTCTATTATTACTGTTTAAACTTAGTTGGGTTTTATGTTTTTATTTTCAACTGGAATTGAATAATTTTTAAACTTTGTTTGTTGCTTTTGTGGTCGACCAGAAACTCCGTACACATTACTCCTCTCAGACCTTACTTATGTGAATACATTGCATTAGTTTTGTTGTTGTTGTTTGTTGCTTTTGAAATATACTCAGGAAAGTACTGTTAGATGTTATTAGGTGTTCAAAATCTTTCAAATTGTAGAAAAATCCTTCGAATCCACTCGGTGATTTTTTTCAAAAGCACTGATGAGCATAGTTATTACTTAGAAATAGTTGAACTTTGCTCAAATCAATGCAATCCCATTATCAAAATCAAAGGGAAGAAAAGGAATTATTAGGACGAGAGAATTGATATGCGTGAAATACTACTTCCTTCCTCTCAAATTATTTGTCTTATTTTTCTTTTACACGGCTCTTAAGAAAATATTAGTTAGAAGGAATAATTATTTTTAGAGATCAAGAACAAATAATTTGAGAGGGAGTAATTATCTCTTGTAGTAATTGACTGCTCCGTTTCTTCTATATGTGTTTTACCTTTAGTTAACTAGTTAGCGTTAAATTAAATAATGATCTATTTTAAAGAGAATTAAGTTGAAAATATATTAATTAACTTGAGCGACACTCAAATCTCGAGCTCATTTTATTGTCATGGTCTGGTCTCTGCCTCCCATAGCGTTGAGGTTATTGTATTCAGTATTTCTTCTAAAATTCAAATCTTTACTTCTCTCCTCCTGCCTATGGCGTTCATATCCATGACCATCTCTTCTTCTAATCTTCCGGAATTCCTTATGTTTAGAGATTCTGGTTCTCATAATTAGGGGGTGACAAATGGGCAGGTCGGGGTCGTATGGGCGGATCGAAAACGGGAAATGTAAAAACGGATAAATTATCTGATCCGATTCATATTTAATACGGATAAAAAATAGATATGGATATCCATATTATCCATAGCACTTTTGGGAGAATTCCTAGTATCACAAACTTGAGGAACCTCCAATTTTAATCTTTGCGAATGAAAAATTGGTTATCCATTTTTCAAGCATGATATAGATCTTATCCATATTTAACCCATTTTTAAAAAGTTCATTATCTAACCCATTTTTAATGAATAATCTAGATGGATAACTATTTTTTTTTATCCATTTTGCCACCGCTACTCATAACGTTTCCACCTCTAAATATCTTCCCCCACTACAAAAAAGGCTAAAAATCATTTACACCACCGAAATTTGCTTTAAAAATTAAACTCCCCCTCTACTTTGAACAATTATCATTCTCACCCTCATTTTGCGGTTGACTTTTTAAAATGTCTAGTTTAACCTCTACATTATCAATATTTATCTCTTTTCGTTTTATATTTTTTACTATTTTACAATCATGATATTTTTTTCTTTTCTAATATATCTATGTTATGAACTTACCTATGTAATAATTAAGTTTTATTTAAAAATTGGTGATCAAGCATATAATTTGATGACGTTGAGTAATAAAAAAGATGAGTAGAATAAATAATTTGCTTTTATCAATAATTTATTAATAACAATCAAATTAAAAAAACTATTTATACAATTGAGAATAAAAAATAATGAGAACCGTATAAAATATATTCAATGTAGGTAATATACAATTTTATAATTATTAAAGAAAATGCACATTCTATAACAAACTCCTAAAAGATTATCTATATACCACTGATAAAATGCAACTAATATATACTTAATGCGTGTTATATTAAAATAAAAATTATAACACTATGTAAATTTTGTGATAAAATTATAAAAGGACTATTCTATTTGTAATTTTAATAAATTTAGATTACAATTTATGATTAAGTATAACATAATTTAAATTATAGGTAAAATCATTAAAATAGCATATAAAATAAAAAAGAGTATTATATATTAGAGGGAATTGAATATAACAAGGGATAAAATAGACAGTGTATAGGTAAAAGGGGGTGAATGATAATTTTTCAAAATAGAGGAGGGAGTTTAATTTTTTAAAGTAATGTTGTGGGATGTAAATGATTTTCACCCCTACAAAAAAGTAAAATTAGCTAACAAAATTTCTTGATAATTTGTCGCTAATCCGTAGCTAAATATAGAGGATTAACGATGAATTTTTCTGTTCAATTACAGAATCTATTCATCACTAATTTCTGTTTTTAAGTAGTGCCCTCTTATTTATTTTTGGATTAATTTCAGCGCATCTTTGTAATTTATCACGTCTCCCAAGTTCGTTAATATCATCACCGACATTTTTGTGTGGGGGGGGGGGGGGGAAGGAGGGATTTTGGGTGGTTACACCAAAGAGGAAGAGGAAAATGTTAGAGATGAACATAAGTGGGCACATGAAGGAAACGAAATTAACCACTCAACTAATTAGGTTTTGTTTGTGTCTTAGTCTTTAGGGTTTTTGATTAGTTTGTTTTAATTAGTTTCTGGCAACATTTTCCCGGTCATTATGGTTTTTGTTTTTGTTTTATAGGTTTTAGGGGTTTTAGTAAAAATATTTAGATAATATAATTGTTTACCCTCAAAATCGGATAACAATTGAATTTGTAAGTGACTTTAAAGATATGCGGATTAACTTGACACAAAATGATAAATTAAGTTTCAATTGAAATAAACGATGACAAAATAAATTCAAACCACACGAATTAGACAATTTCAGTCTTGGAAGGCCAGCCACCCTCAAACCGGATGCACTTCAATCGGTATCAAGATACAGAAGAATAAGAGCTTAAAGAAAAAAATAATAATGTATTGCTTTTGAATGGGCGTTACAATGTGTTTTATAAATTATCAGACCCCATTTATATAGTAGAGGAGTCCTACTTTAGGTACAATTCTATAAACGGTAAATAAATCTCTTGATTTACTGATTGACAATCCCTCATCGATACGTGTTGTGATTCCCGCCGTAATATCCAACCGGTAACGGATATTTCGGCCTTCTGTTGGCTATGCTAACAATGTTTCTTCGAACTCCTTCGAGCTAGGACCAATTCCGGGATCACGGTCTCGATATTCTTTGAAGGCAGGCGTTCTGCCCCCGAGTTCTAACCCGGTGGGAATTGGGGTCGATATTCAGCCCTTCATTGCCACATTTCGAGCCTGATCTACCATGTCGCAGGCGATCTCGATTTTGATCGTATACAGATAGTCCCCTCGTTATTTGGAGAGTAGACGACGAGAAACGACATGAGCATCTGATTCTTACTTTGATACCCCGTGACAGAAATGACAAATCAAACGAAATGTCTCGTCAGTCAAGTCTTAATGGCATTAAATGTTTGTCAGCCACCAGTCTGCCATTCTTGGATGCGAACCACCATTGAAAAACTATAAATACCTCTTCCTTTTTTCATTTAAACTTTACATCCAAGCCTTCTATCCTCCTACCTTAGAAATCTCAATACTTTCTGGCACTTATATCCTGGTTATTTGAGATCTTTTGTAAGAACTCTTGTTCGTTTTCATCTCAAGCTATCAAGTGCATTCCTTTAACTTCCTCTTTTTCCTTATTTTCCTTCCATTTTTCAAAGAAATGGCGAAGACTTCAAAAACCGTTCCCCAAAAAGAAACTCCTTCCTCCTCGCGACCAGCTGCCGAGGGCAAAGAAACTGTTTCGCGTACTGCCGTCGACGAACCAGTACCGGAACCCCCTTTGAAAATATTCATCCCCGGAGGATGCTCGGTAACTGTCGATTTCAAGGTCAAAAAACCTTCCTCCGTACAAGGTCGATGTGAGGAGGTCTCGAGGTATATAGCTCGATCACCGAGGAAGTCCTCCCTATGGTCCGAAATGATTACATCTGTGCCGGTAAGGGCATAGTGATCCCTGACCCCGACGAAGCCATCACCACCCATGTCGAGGGATAACAAAGTGTTAAAACTTATCCCTTTATATTGGGCCCGATGGACCCGGTCATCGTTGAATTCTGCAAGAGGTACGAGGTATGCCTCGGTCAGATTCATCCTTCGTTCTGGAGGATCGTGATCCTCCTCTGGTTCTTCGTGAGCAGTATCGATGGTTGTTCGTTCACCGTCGACCATGTCCTACGCTTGTACAGTCCTTGAATCATCTGGGGGGACTGATAAAGCTCGTGCGCCGGGCCAGCAAGGTCCCGTTCTCGAGTATTTATGAAGACGAGGATCAAGACTGGCAAAGCCGTTTTGTCCGAGTAAGGACTTCGGATTTGATCCCAGTTGTGCATATGTCGTTTCCCGAGAAGTGGAATACATCACGTAAGTATAATTTTGTTTTCCAAATTTGATTTTATGCTCTTATTCCTTCCTTTTTATTGGTGCTTTGTGGTGGTGCAACTGTTGTTCAAGTCCCGAACGCAGTCCCTCGACTCAAGGAGTGGGTTGAGGGTATCGTATCACAAATACCCTATTCCGAGCGCTCATGGCGCGAGCTTTCGAAGGGTCTTTGGGAGGCTCATTCTCATGGTGAGATTCCTTTCCTGAGTAAGTAATCTTTGGGTTCCTCTTGTGTCATTAAGTTATCACTTATTTTATTTCTTTTCGCAGGTTTATCCAAGTATGTCAAACTGAGGCCTCCAGTCGGTAGCGAGGACTTACCTACCGAGTCCCCTGCTCCGAGATAGGCCGAAAAGAAGAAAAGAAAGAGGGCTCCGAGTTCTCCGAGCTCAGAGTAGAAGAAAATAAGAAGAAGGCTGGTGCGCAAGTCTAAAGAAAGCACCAACGCTCGATCACTATCTTCGGATTCACTCTATCGGTTGAGGGACGAATCCGAAGAAGAAGGTGAAGCCTTTGATCTGATGGCCCGCGTGCCGCCATAATTCGAAGGGCAAGGGGCCTCCAAACCGGAGGGAGGCGAGGTTGATCTGCCTCAGGTTAGGGAGGCCGACAAGGAGGTCGAGGCTTCCCGGGATGCAGGAAATGCCCCGAAGGAAGTACATGGTGTGATAGACATCACCGAGTCACCTTCGTTCACTGAGTCCATGTATAACGAGGCTCAGACGGTGAAAGAACGTCCCAACGAGGGGGCCCACGGAGCGGACAACCCCTTACACGGCTTTTTTGATAGAGTGGATTCTATCGCCATGGAGGATGTCACCGGATTGGGTGACTTAGAGGTGTCAAAGAAGAGTCCATCTTCAGGAACAAGCAGGCCTACCTCAAGCCCGAAATTGATCAATCGGTTCCCGACTCCGAGTGTGGATCCTGACCGAAAGCGATCCATCATCATCTCCATTTCGGAGGATGACCGGGTTCTCTCTGCCCCCGTAGGGTTGGCCAGTTACCTTCGGTGTCTGGTGACCGAGGAAGACCAAGCCAAAATGAACGAGGTAGATGCACCCTGTTTGTTCATCGAAGCACAACAGACGCTAAACCGGGTAATTTTAGATATTTCTTGATGACTTTAACTTGTACTTAAACTAATTCATAGATAACCCTAATATTTTTCTTTGTGTCTGTAGGCCTCGGTGCTTCATTTTGAACCTTTGTCGATATCAGGACGAGCTGAACCAGCTTGAGGCTGAGGTCCGAGGGCTAACTGAGAAGAGAGGTACTTACAAACTTCTCAGCGAGCAACGTGAAGGGCAGGCTAAGGGCCTCCGAGCTGAGCTGGATGTGGCTCGGAAGAAGCATGCTGACCTGGTCGAATAGGTAAAAATATTTGAAGCTAGTGACGATTAGCTAGACTCGGTGACTAGTGGTCGGAATCTGTAGGTCCAACAGAAGATCGATCGGATTGACCAACTCCGAGCTGTGCTTGATGTAGTCAAGGCTGAGGCTGAAGAATGGAGAGGCATGATGGATCGCATGGCCTAGAAAAAAAGGATACTGCTCGGGCACAGCTAACTTTGGCTGGGGTCCAACTTCTAGCAGCAAAGGAGAGGGCCGAGGCGCGGGCCCAAAAGGTTGAGGAGCTCCAGTCTCAGCTAAGCTCGGTCGTCTCTTATCGATAAACTCTTGCCAAGGAGCTCGAAATAGCCAAGTCGGTGGTTGTGGTGGTCAAAGACGACGCAAACGAGATAGTGGCCTAATATAAGGCCGACGCCGAGGTGGTCCAGGATCGACTGAATGATATCATCGAGCATGAGAAGCGGCAATCTCGAAGGGAGGCCCTCGAGGAAATTCATGCTCGAGGTTTTGACTTATCGTCTAAAATTGACAGTGCTGAGGGGCTCGAAGCCGAGGCCAAGAAGTTGGCGTATCCCGAAGATAAAGAAAACTTCGAGGGTTTGAGAAGATCCGAGGGTGGAGGAGACTCCGAAGACCCTGGAAACGAGGCGGGCTCCAGTGAAGACCAGGCCGTTTAAGTGCCTTGTGCATTTTCCTTTGTTTTTTATGTTTTTGTACTTTTCTAATTTTTGTCCAGGCAGTTTGACCTTTGTAAAGACTATATGTATATATAATACAAGGCTTCTTTTTTCCCTTCGATAATTTCTAAGTTTGTTTTCCTTTGCTTTATTCTTTATGTTTACAAAGATCGAAATGCCTTAGCATAAAATAGTTAGGTCATGTTCGAAGGTTCGAACAGGCTTTGCCTTCGACATTATTTTGTTTAACGCATCATGGGGGTTCAGTATGACCAGAAACTTTTCCCCAAAGTACTTATAATTTTTTAGATTATAGTATGCCGAGGGTAGCCTTTAGAACCGGGTTAGAAATTTTGAATGCCTTATTTTGTTACGAGTTTCGGACATCTCCGAGCCATTTTAGTATGGCCGTAGCCTTTTTAGTTCGGGTGTTTCACAATGGGAATTTTACCCCGAGTTACCCGGGCTTGCCTAAGATAACAGTCCCAGGGTGGGGATGGCAGTAGACTTTAAAGTTTGGGAGCTGCCTATTGGGTCTTGTGCCCCCGGGCTCTGATAGCCCGGGCCGTCCGAGTTTGTCTTTAAATGGCAGTCCCCGAGTGAGAGCGATCCCTTGAACCCGGATAAAGGCCACCCTTGGGCTCGATACCTTTGGGGGATTGAATGTAGGAAATTCTTTAAGAGAAAAGAAAGAAAAGAAAAATTTAAGGGACAAGATATTTATCCGCAAGGTAGAGACTTTTTTATTTATGTGTGTAATATATATGGTTACACATGTGTACAAGCTTTATGTCAGGGCTTGAGTAGTCTATATGGACATGGTTCATTTGTCCGTTTGGCCCTTACAGTAAATCCTATCAATCGAGCCGAGACTATTCGGTCATAAAGTTTCTTTCCTTGCTAAAGTTATTGTCCGACGGTGATGCCCCCAGTGTTCGAGGCCGATCATAGAGAAGCCTCGAATACTGCTGTTGTGTTCTTCAACACTAGTTCATAACCGAACTTCAATTCTAAGTTAGCACGATTTACTGTTGCCTCGTTAAAAATCTTGCCGGAAAACCCATTAGGGACAAAACCGGTTCAAGGGAAAAAGTGTGCAACGCGTGCTTTCAGGCCTAAATATTGTATTGTTCTTTGACGGTTGCCTACAAGTGTTAGTTCAAAATGCAAATAAGTAAAAGGAATGAATGGGGTCATACCTTAGCAGTAGTATTGCTTCAAGTGAGTTATGTTCCAGTTGTTCGGTAGTCGTTCACCGTTCATTGCTCTGAGTTTGTATGATCGTTTTCCGATCATCTCGATAATTTGATATGGCCATTCCTAGTTCGGACCCGACTTCCCTACGTTCGGGATTCGGGTGATTAGTGTGACCTTCCCTAACACTAAGTCCCCGACATTGAAGTGTCAAAGGTTGGCCCCTCAATTGTAATACCTCTCGATCCGCTATTTTTGGGAGGCCAATCGAACAAGGGCGACTTCACGCCTTTCATCTAATAGCTCCAGGCTCGTATTTATGGCCTCATCGTTTAATTCCTTGGTTGCATATCGGAACCTGAGACTTGGTTCTCCGACTTTGACCAGTATTAGAGCTACGGTGCCGTAAACTAGCGAGAATGGGGTGGCCCCGGTACTGGACTTCGAGGTCGTGCAGTATGCCCATAGGACTTCGGGCAGGATTTTCTTCCATTTTCCCTTAGCATCGGTTAACCTCTTTTTGAGGTTTTGGAGTATGGTTTTGTTGGTCGATTCTGCTTGACCGTTCCTACTAGAGTGGTAGGGCGTTGATAGGATCCTTTTGATCTTATGGTCTTCGAGAAACTTGCTTACTTTGCTGCCGATGAATTGCTTTTCGTTGTCGCACATGATCTCGGCTGGCATTCCGAACGGACATATGATGTGGTCCCAAATGAGATCGATGGCTTCTTTCTCCCTGACCTTCTCATATGCCCGGGCTTTCACCCACTTAGAAAAATTATCAGTCATAAACAATATAAATTGATCCTTACCAAGTGCCCAAGGAAGGGGACCAACGATGTCCATCCCCCATTTCATGAACATCCATGGTGACAGAACCGAATGCAGCAGATCCCCGGGTTGATGAATCATCGGAGCATGTCTTTGACATTCATCACATTTTCGTATGAACTCCTTCGCGTCCTTTTCCATGTCGATCCAGTAGTAGCCGGCTCTGATTATCTTTTGAACCAATGATTCGGCGCATGAATGATTTCTGAAGGTGCCTTCCGTAAATTTCCCTTAGAACGTACTCGGTATCTCCTGGTCCTAGACATATTATTAGTGGGCCATCGAATGTTCTTCTGAATAGGGTTTTTTCATCGGACAAGCTAAACCGGGCAGCCTTCGTATGCAGGCCCCTCGATTCTTTTGGATCCGAGGGCATTTTTCCGGTCTTCAGATATTTTATATATTTGTTTCTCCAGTCCCAAGTCAGGCTTGTTGAGTTTATCTCGGTGTGGCCTTCTTCCACTACCCATCTCATGAGTTGCACGACCGCCCCCGAGTTGACCTCATCGTCCTCGACCGACGACCCCAGGTTAGCAAGGGCATCGACCTCACTATTTTGATCCCGAGGTATGTGTTGTACAGTCCACTCCTTGAATCGATGTAATGTTACCTGCAACTTATCTAAGTACCTTTGCATTCGTTTCTCACTAACCTCGAACGTCCCATTAACTTGGTTTACCACAAAGAGAGAGTCGCACTTAGCTTTGATCACCTCCGCCTCCAAGCTTTTGGCTAGTTCGAGTCCTACAATCATGGCCTCATATTCGGCCTCGTTGTTAGTCAATTTTACAGTTCAAATAGATTGTCTAACTACGTTGCCTAATTGTGGCTTTAACACGATTTTTCATTCGAGGCGCCGTCCGTCAAGAGGGTCTGGATCCCCAAAAACGTCCCCAAGTTTCCAAACAACACTCTTTCGACCACGGGTACTAGGGCCGGCGTAAAGTCGGCCACAAAGTCTGCCAAAATTTGAGATTTAGTAGCGGTCTGGGGTTGATATTCAATACCGTACCCGCTGATCTCCACGGCCCATTTGGCCAATCACCTCGAGAGCTCGGGTTTATGCATTATATTTTGCAATGGGTAAGTAGTCACAACATATATGGGATGAAATTGAAAATATGGTTTCAGCTTCCTAGAGGAGCTTAGCAAAGCGAGCGCCAGCTTTTCTAGGTGAGAGTACCTAGTTTCGGCCTCGCCAAGGGTCCTACTAACATAGTAAATTGGAAATTGCGTACATTTCTATTCTCGGACCAGGACTCCACTTACCTCTATCTCCGATACTGCCAAGTACAGGTATAGTTGTTCGTCTATCTTCGGTGTGTGAAGTAGAGGTGGGCTTGATAGATACCGCTTGATTTCCTCCAAGGTCCGTTGGCACTCCGGTGTCCATGAGAAGTTATTCTTCTTCTTCTTCAATAGTGAGAAGAATCGGTGGCTCTTGTCAGAAGACCTCGAAATGAATCGCCCCAGGGCGGCTATGCGTCCGGTTAATCTTTGCATGGCCATTACGTTGTCCACAACCGTGATATCTTTAATGGCTTTGATCTTGTCGGGATTGATCTCAATTCCCCGGTTGGATACCATGAATCCGAGGAATTTACCGGATCCAACTCCAAATGCACATTTCTCCGGGTTCAGCTTTATATTGTTCTTCTTCAATATGCTGAAGGTTTTCTGAAAATATTTCAAATGGTCCTCTGCTCGTAGGGACTTAACCAACATATCGTCAATGTAAACCTCTATTAATTTCCCTATTTGTTCCTCGAACGTCCGGTTTACTAGGCGTTGGTAAGTGGCAGCGGTATTTTTTAATCCAAATGGCATCACGTTATAGCAGTAAGTGTCGTACTTAGTGATGGAGGAGGTTTTTTCCTGATTGCCCGGGTTCATTCGTATTTGGTTGTACCCGGAATAGGCATCGAGAAAACTAAGGATCTCATGTCCGGTCGTGGTAACGATCATGCGATCGATGTTGGGCAAGGGGAATGAGTCATTGGGACATGCCTTTTTCAAATCCTTATAGTGTACACACATTCTTAATTTATTCCCTTTTTTAGGGACTACCACTACGTTCTCTAACCAATCCAGGTATTTAACCTCCCGAATGGATCATATTTTAAGGAGTTTAGATACCCCGTCCTTGATGAAAGCATGTTTGACCTCGAACTGGGGTCTCCTCTTCTATTTGACTAGGTGTAACTTCGGGTCTAGGCTTAGCTTGTGAGTGGTTATCTCTGGCAGGATCCCTGTCATATCAAAGTGGGACCAAGGGAACAATATTCGTTAGCTATAAGAAATTGAATGAGTTTTTTCCTGAGCTAGGGGTTTAACCCTGTGCCTAGGTATACCTTTCGATCGGGTAAGCGCTCAGTTAGTACGACTTGATCCAGTTTCTCGACTGTTGATTTTGTAGCGTCGAAATTGTCGGGGGCTATGAAAGATCTGAGGACTCTGTAGCCGTCGTCCTTGTCTACCCCTTGTTCCTCCGATTCTGTCGAGGCTAGTATCGGTGATTGCTATTTGGCCCCGTCTTTGACCACCCGATTCGAATCCTCCGATGTCAAGAGTGTGGATGCCGAGATTACCTCATCGACCGCGAACATCTCCTTGGTGACTGTTTATTCCCCATAAACTGTTTTGATTCCTCCGAGTGTAAGGAATTTTAGCACCTGGTGTAGTGTCGAGGGTATTGCTCTAATATTATGGATCTATGGCCTCCCGAACAAATCGTTGTATCTTATATCCCTTCGATTACATAGAACTTGGCTTCTTGTACGGTTCTGGCGACGTTCACCGGTAGTGTTATCTCCCCTTTAGTGTCTCGCATGCCATGTTGAACCCGTTCAGAACTCGGACCATAGGTACAATCTGATCTTATAGGCCGAGTTGTTCCACGACCCTCGATCTTATGATGTTGGCTGAGCTACCTGGATCAATTAACACACGCTTAATTCGAGATTTATTTATGAGTACCGATATTACCAGTGCATCGTTGTGGGGCTGCACGATCCCCTCAGCATCTACGTCATTGAAAGACAAGGTTCCTTCCAGTACGTAATCCCGAGTCCGTTTTCCCTTATGATGGATACTTTGGTGCGCTTCAGCATCGGCCCCTGGGGAATGTCGACCCACCGATGATCATGTTAATGATGTGCTGAGGTTCCTCCTGCTCGGTCTGCTTATTAGAATCCCTGTTCCTGAAGTGGTTCTTCGCCCAATCACTCAAGAACTTTCAGAGATGTCCGTTATTGAACAACCGGGCCACCTCTTCTCTTACTTGTCGGCAGTCTTTTGTTCTGTGGCCATGAGTGCTGTGATATTTGCACATTAGGTTGGGAACCCTTTGGGATGGATTAGAATGTAAAGGTTTAGGCCATTTGGTATCTTTGATGCGTCTGATGGCAGATACGATAGCGGCGGCATCGATGTTGAAGTTGTACTCCGATAATATTGGCACTTCTTTAGGCCGGACGGGCCTGTCGAAGCTGTTTTTGCTCATGAGTCCCCTCTTGTTCTAACCTCGGTCATTTCTCATAAGGTTTCTCCCGGATCCACTACTTCTTCGGTCTCCATTGTACGACTGATATCGATCCATGTTTGCTCTCGGTTCACGATCGATATCTCTCTTGACTATGTCGATGGTTCTGATGGGATACACAAACCCAGAGGGTCCCCAAGCTGATCATCCTCGACCCTGATTTTTGATTGATACCGGTTTGGACATCGGCCCAAGTGAGAGCCGAATATTCTACCAATTTTGTTTCAACTACTGTGAAGCCAAAGAGCTCTGAACGTTGAGTCCTTAGGTGAAAGCCTGAACGGCCCATTCATCTGCGATCGATGGCAGGTCCATTCGTTCCATTTGGAAAGAGGATACGGACTCTCTGAGCATCTTATTATCCTTCCATTTTTCTTTGAAAAGGTCCGACTTCCTAGTCTCTACCTTAATAGCTCCGGCGTGTGATTTTATAAAGGAATATGCAAGCATAGCAAACGAGTCAATAGAATTAGGAGGTAAATTGTGATACCATATCATAGCTCCTTTTGAGAGGGTCTCCCCGAACCTTTTCAACAAGACAGACTCGATCTCATCATCCTCCAAGTCGTTCCCTTTGATGGCACATGTGTAGGAGGTCACATGCTCATTTGGGCCGGTCGTTCCGTTGTATTTAGAAATCTTGAGCATGCAGAACTTATTAGGGATAGGCTTTGGAGCCGCGATCGGAGGAAAAGGTTTTTGAACAAACTTCTTGGAATCCAGGCCTTTCAATATCGGCGGTGCTCTTGGGATTTGGTCGACCCTGGAATTATAGGTTTCCACCTTTTTCTCATTAGCTTCGATTTTCTTCTCCCCTGATTCTACCTGTTTTGTCTGTTCCTCGTGCATCTTTATGATCTCAGGGTTAGTCCCCAATTCACTTTCATTCGGCCTTTCTGCAACCGGTTCGCTACTGCGGGTGACTTCCCGGGATGGCTCGGGCTCAGCCCCGCTCGGCGCGCAGCTTTGTAACTGGGCTATCACCGCCGGCTGAGCCTGTAACATTTTGCAAATCACTCATAAATTGATCCCCCCCCTAACGTCTTGTGTATTTCAGGTTCCTGATCGGGCTTCGCCATAGACGCTATTCTCGCGGTCGGTAGGCAATTTTGCATTGATGACCACATGCGAGTTGGTGTGAATCGGGTCAGCGACCGGAATTCCGATGGGATGAACAGGTGGTATCTCGCCACTAGGCACTATGTTGTTATCTTCACCGTGATGGCCGAACTCATTGTCAACATATAAGGGTGCCGACTAAGAGTTTGACATTTTGAGCTTTTAACCTAAAATTAGAGACACTTCAAAGAATAAGTGTAAAGTAGTGTGTGTTATGGATATTTATATCAAATAACCACTATTATTCTTAGCCCCACGGTGGGCGCCAAACTGTTTAACCTCAAAATCGGATAACAATTGAATTTGTAAGTGGTTTTAAGGATATGCAGATTAACTTGACATAAAATAATAAATTAAGTTGCAATTGAAATAAACGATGACAAAATAAATTCAAACCACACGAATTGGACAATTTCAGTCTTGGAAGGTTAGTCACCCTCGAACCGGATGCACTTCGATCGGTATCAAGATACAGAAGAATAAGAGATTAAAGAGAAAAATAATAATGTATTGCTTTTGAATGGGCGTTACAATATATTTTATGAATTATCAGACCCCATTTATATAGTAAAGGAGTCCTAGTTTAGGTACAATTCTATAAACGGTAAATAAATCTCTTGATTTACTAATTGACGATCTCTCATCGATAAGTGCCGAGATTTCCGCCGTAACATCGGACCGGTCACAGATATTTCGGCCTTCTGTTAGCTATGCTAACAATGTTTCTTCGAATTCGTTCGAGGCTAAGACTGATTCCGGGTTCACGATCTCGATATTCTTCAAAGGCAGGCGTTCTTCCCCCGGGTTTAACCCGGTGGGACTTGGGGTCGATCTTCAGTCCTTTATTGCCACGTTTCGAACCTGATCTACCATGTCGCATGTGAGCTCAATTTTGATCGTATACAATAGGATTCTTGGAAACTTCTAGTGTACTGTAATTTTGGATTCTTGGAAATTCTTCTTTTGATATTGTTTAAATTCTTGCATGATTGGCTTTTGTGTTTTCTTTTCTATTCCAATAGGAATTGAATGTCTTTTAAAAATTTGTTTGTTGCTTTATTTATGTAATTTCTTTCTATCTGTTTTTCAAGTTGACACGATTTGAACAGGAAATAATAGGGAAGTTAAATGAAATGCACCCCTTTTATTTTCAACATCCCATTGGTTTCTATTGGTAGCAAAGGGGAAGTTAAAATTTTATGTACTTATGTTTTGCTATATTATGAATTACACTTAAGGTAGGAAATTGAATTACAAAAAAGCATTACATGATATGCCCAACAATAATAGTAAAAGTTAATTGGCATATCAATAGAGGTTAATTCCGTCGTTACGTTTTTTGACCTTTGTATTTTGGGTAAAACAAGGGAATGGAATGCTTTTGCAATACTTGACAAAGATCAAGAGTGAAGTGTAGATTCTTTACTAAGAGAGGTTTATGTAATGCAACTACACATACGAAGGGTCATAGACTCAATTCACCATTAATTATTGTACCTAATACTTAATACGGTGCATAATTAAAAAAGTTAAAAAGTACTCCTATTATTTTCTTATCACGCCCAACTATGCCTTATAAAAAGGACTAAGTGGTCGTTGCAAATATAACCCGGTTTACAAGTCCGGAATCGAATCCCACAGAGAACTAAGGCTTAGCTACAGCTGTTCAATATTGCTAAGAAACACAAGTCCAAACAATTTTCTAATAATACAGATTATAATATTTATTTCTAACTAATTAACTAACAACTATTATAAAGAAGTAAAATTATCAACTAACAAAGATGAAATTTGAGACAAGACTAAGGAGGCCTAGAGTTATGATTTCCCCAATTGTCGGAATCCTTCCCGCTATACCTTCTATTCGCCTAAGTATTTTCTACCGATCGTAAGTACTTCGGGTGTCAGAATTCTCTTCCGAGCAACTATCACAATTTACTAGACATATTCTTCCGAACTACGGTAGTTGGCATTAGTTTACTGCTCACTAAGATCGCACCAAGATTTCGTTATTCCTAATCCCACCTTTAAACCCTTCGTATTGATTCCTCACATACGACAGGAGTGATTTTGTTCAACTACTACCTAAATATGTACCATTTTCCAAGCAATACATACTAAATAGGCACAGTCAATTGATGGACATTCAATCAACAATAATAAACACGTAGTTGAACAAGTAGAGAAATCCAACGACTCAATTATATAAAAACATAACAAGAATTTATCCTACAAAAGGTTCTATCAAAACTCTAGATAACAAATTAGTTATTCATAATAGTATGCAAAACTACAATACTAGAATTCATAACCAATAATGGAGATGTAACGACCCGACAGGTCGTTTCGAGAGTTATAGCCCCGTTTTCCCCATTTCTACTTTTGTGTTATTCAGATGCATTATGTTATATCGGGTTAGTTGGTTTGGGACCGGAGTGGTTTCAGAGTGAATTGAGACACTTAGTCTCTTAAGTAGAACTTAAGTTGGAAAAATCAATCGGATATTGACCTATATGTAAACGATCTCGGATTTGAAATTTGATGATCCCAATAGCTCTGTATGGTGATTTTGGATTTAGGAGCGTGTCCGAAATATTATTTGGAAGTCCGTAGAAGAATTAGGCTTGAAATGCCGAAAGTTTAATTTTTGAGAAGTTTGACCGGGGGATTGACTTTTTGATATCGGGGTCGGAATCCGATTCTGAAAATTGGAATACCTCTGTTATGTCATTTATGACTTGTGTGCAAATTTTGAGGTCAATCAGACATGATTTGATAGGTTCCGGAGTTATTTGTAGAAATTAGAAAGTTCAAAGTTCATTAGGCTTGAATTAGGGTGTAATTCATGGTTTTAGTGTTGTTTGAGGTCATTTGAGGGTTCGACTAGGTCCGTATGATGTTTTAGGACTTGTTGGTATATTTGGTTGAGATCCCGAGGGGATCAGGTGAGTTTCGGATGGTTAACGGGTTGGATTTTGGTCTTGGAACTCTGTTGTAATATTTATGATACACCATCTGGTTTCCTTCATCGCGTTCACGAGTGGAGCCTCGCATTCGCGAAGAGGAACTGAGAGGCTGGTAATATTTTCTCTTCGCGTTCGCGAAGGGTGGACCGGGGGTGCATCGCAAATGCGAGATGTGTTACGCGTTCGCGAAGAAGAGAGGAAGCAGCCGAAGCCCCCAGGCAATTAGTCTACGTGTTCGCGTAGGAGTTGTCACATTCGCATAGTGAGAGGGAACGAAGCATCGCGTTCGCGATGGGTTGAACGCGCTCACATAAAAGGCATTGAAGCAGCGGCATTTTGTGCTTCGCGAACGCGAAGGTGATGTCGCGTTTGCGAAAGAGGAATTTGGACGAGAGTTATTTTGTGCTTCGCGTTCGCGAAGAAGAAAAGTCTGGGCAGTAAGTTTAAAATGGGACTTCATCCCATTTTCAGTTTTTGGCGATTTGGAGCTCGGAATTGAGACGATTTTGAATGATTTTCAGAGAAAACAACGGGGTAAGTGGTCTTAACTCAATATTGGTTAAATTACCTGAATCCATGGTTGTTTTTATCATTTAATTGGTGAATTGAGTTAGGAAAATTTGAAAACCCTCTTGGTTTAAATCGAAGATTTGATGGTCGAGTTGGGGTCGGATTTTTGTAAAATTGGTATGGTTAGACTCGTGGTTGAATTAGTTTCCGGATTTTATAACTTTTGTCGAGTTCCCATGGGCAATTTTTGAGCTAATTTTCGAATTTTTATGGAAAATCATTATTATCTTGTGGAATTAATTCCAATGAATTTTATTGACTAAGACAAATTATTTATGATTAGATTCGAGGCGTTTGGAGACCAATTCACGAGGAAAGGACATTACAGAATAAGAATTTCGTGGTTTGAGGTAAATAACGATTGTAAATCTAGTCCCGAGGGTATGAAACCCCGGATTTCGTATCATTCAACTATTTTGAAGTGACGCACATGCTACGTGACGGGCGTGTGGGCGTACACTATTGGGGAATTGTGACTTGGTATGTCCCGTAGAAACTGTAAAGTTGCATACTTTATTGAAACTATTTGATACTTATATATTTTAGAAAGAATTTCTGTAAATTGGGTTGAATGCCATGTTTGGGCCTTGCGCCAATGCTATTTGGACCCTTAGGGGTTGTTTCTTACCATCCTTTCACTGTTTTCGATTGAAAATCTATACTCAGTCATGTTTATACTTGTTTACCGCATAACTCAGTTTTATGTCTCTATTTTGATGCATATAAATATTGTTTTGGGCCGAATGCCCTGTTTTACTGAAATGCCCGAGTGACTTGAGAGGTTTATGACTGAGTGAGGCCGAGGTCCTGATTTGTGAGGATGAGTGTGGATCGGGGCTTCCCGTCTGCAACATATTTATGACTGAGTGAGGCCAAGGGCCTGATTTGTGAGGATGAGTGTGGATCGGGGCTGCTCGCCTGCAGCATATTTTATTATTATAGCATGTGAGTTGTCCGTTCAGATTATAGCGCTTGGGCTAAAAGAGCCCCTCCGGAGTCTGGACACACCCCTAGTGAGCGCAGGTACCTATTGAGTGCGAGTACTGAGTGCTGAGGGGCTGGGAGGCATGAGTGATTGTGAGGTATGCCCGAGTGGCAAGAGTGATTGTGAGGTATGCCCGAGTGGCACGAGTGACTGTGAGGTTTGCCCGAGGGGATGTATATGAGTGATATTTTGCCTGAGGGGCTGTTTATGATTTCATCATTTTTGCTCACCTTTGCATTGAGCCTTTGTTTGAAAAACTGTTGGAAAAATTATCTTTAAATGATTCTTGCTGGAACCGAGTTTAAACGAGATGATTCGATTCAAACACTGATTTTTAAAGCATGTTGTACTTTACTGAGATTTCATGATATGAACTATATATGCTTTATTGCTCGTCACTACTACTCAGTCTTTATTTATTATTGTTATTTACTGAGTTGGCGTACTCACGTTACTCCTTGCACCTTGTGTGCAGATTCAGGTGTAGCTGGATACGGTAGCGGTTATTGAGTGTTCTGGTTGCAGGTTTTCTTGGGGATAGTAAGGTAGTTGTTTGGCGATCGTAGCCCCTGCTCTTCTCCCTTTTATCTTCCTCTAGTTGTATTTAGCTATTTTCCAAGTTGAGTTAGCCTTGATATTATTAGACAGATTGTAGTAGATGCTCATGACTAGTGATACCCCGATGTCGGGCTTTTCTTTTCCGCACTTCTATTTTTCTTTGATTTGTACTCTTTAAATGGAGGTTTTATGTTAAATAACCTTGAAATTTTCTTTGAAATGAAAATATCGGTTTGCTTTAAAAATGAGTCGGCTTGCCTAGTTCCACGATAGGCGCCATCATGACACATGTTAGTTTAGGTCGTGACAGATTGGTATCAGAGCCTAGGTTTCATAGGTCTCACGAGTCATGAGCGGGTTTAGTAGAGTCTTGCGGATCGGTACAGAAACGTCTGTACTTATCTTCAGGAGGCTGTAGAACCTTTAGGAAACTCCACATTCTTGAATTCTTATCATGCGAATCTGTTGATTCTAGTAACTAAACATATGTTGTTTCATTCTCTCACAGATGGTGAGGACTCGTGCTACCGGTCAGGAGGACCAGCTACCAGTACCACCAGCCAGGGGCCGCGAGAGGCTGAGGTAGCGGTAGAGGCCGTGGTAGGGGCAGAGGTGCAGCCCGTACAACAGCTGGGGCAGTACCTGCAGATTCAGCGGTTGTCCCAGATCAGGACCAAGTTCCAGTTGTTGATGCACTAGCTCAGGCACCACCTGTGCCTATTGTGATTCCAGGCCTTCAGGAGGCCCTAGCTCAGATTCTGACAGCGTGTACTGGCCTTGCTCAGGCGGTCTCTATTTCGACGGTCGCAGCCACTTCTCAGGCCAAGGGAGGCACTCAGACTCCCATCGCTCGCACACCCGAGCAGTTTATTCAGGGACTTCAGACACCAGAGCTACCACCAGCCCAGCCGATTACTGTTGCTCAGGATTATGTGGTTCTTGCTACGCCTGAGGATGATCAGCGTAGGTTGGAGAGGTTTGGGAGACTTCAGCCACCACCTTTCAGTGGCACAGAGAGAGAGGATGCTCAGGACTTTTTGGACAGGTGTAAGAGGATACTTTGTACTGCTGGTATTTTGGAGACTTGTGGGGTCTCATTCACTACCTTTGAGTTTTATGGGGCTACACTCAGATGGTGGGAGACTTACGAGAGGCGTAGGCCTGTTGGCGCAACACCCCTTACTTGGTACTAGTTCTCCGTGGTCTTTTTGGAGAAGTTCATGCCTCGATCCCGTAGAGAGGAGCTGCGCAGACAGTTTGAGTGGCTTCGCCAGGGCGATATGTCTGTGACACAGTATGAGATGCGATTCTCTGAGTTGGTCCATCATGCTATATGGTTGGTTCCCACGAACATAGAGAGGATCATGAGGTTTATTGATGGCTCACTTATCAGCTACAATTGCTCATGACCAGGGAGCGGGTTTCAGGTGCTACCTTTTATGAGGTTGTCTACATTGCTCGACAGATTGAGATGGTTCGCAGTCAAGAGTGGGTTGAGCGGGAGGCCAAAAGGTCTCGTGGCCAGGGTGGATTAAGCGGTGCTCCTTTTGGGGGTCAGTTCCAGCATGGTAGAGGTCGTCATTTCAGATAGGCTTAGTCAGCTCGGCGATTTCATCGGGGTGCATCATCTGGCCATGGTTCTCACAGTTCTCATCAGGGCCACTCATCACTTAGTGCCTTTACAGTTCAGAGTTCGTCCCGTGCTCCACCTGTTCAGGGCTCTTCCATGCCAGGTTCTTCTACTAGTCATCTCGGTGCTAGGGGTTCCCTTCAGTTTCCGCCGCCAGCACCAGGGAGTTGTTTTGAGTGTGGGGAGCTTGGGCATATGTGGAGGCAGTGTCCTCGTTGTCATGGAATTCTATCTCAGCAGATGAGTTAGCCTCCGACTACAGCACCAGCTACCTCACCACCCCCCCAGTCAGCTTGGGGTGGAGGTCAGTCAGCTAGGGGTCGCCCTAGAGGGGAAGGCAGATCAGGGGCTGGTCAGGCCCGTTTCTATGCTCTCCCTGCCAGACCAGACGCTATTGCTTCAGATGCTATGATTACAGGTATTGTCTCTGTTTGTCACCGAGATGCCTCAGTATTATTTGACCTTGGTTCCACGTATTCATATGTTTCCTCGTATTTCGCCCATTTTCTGGATATGTCCCATGAGTCCTTAGTTTTATTTGTACATGTATCTACTCCTGTGGGTGATACTATTATTGTGGACCGCGATATCGGTTATGTGTGGTGACTATTGGGGGTCTGGAGACACAAGTGAACCTTTTGCTACTCAGTATGGTCGACTTTGATGTGATATTGGGTATGGATTGGTTATCTCCATGTCATGTTGTTCTAGATTGTCACGCTAAGACGGTGATGTTGGCTATGTCGGGAATTCTGAGGGTTGAGTGGAGCGGATCTGTAGATTATGTACCAAGTAGGGTGATTTCATATTTGAAGGCTCAGCGCATGGTTGAGAAGGATTGTTTAACTTATTTGGATTTTTGTGAGGGATGTTAGTGCAGAGACTTCTGTCATTGATTCTATTCCGGTGGTACGTGATTTTTCAGATGTATTTCCTGCAGACCTGCCGGGCATGCCGCCTGACAGGGATATTGACTTTGGTATTGATTTGGTGTCAGGCACTCAGCCTATTTCTATTCCACTGTATCGTATGGCACCGGCGGAGTTGAAGGAATTGAAAGAACAGCTTCAGGAACTCCTTGATAAGGGATTTATTCGGCCTAGTGTGTCACCTTGGGGTACACCGGTTCTATTTGTGAAGAAGAAAGATGGTTCCATGAGAATGTGAATTGATTACAGGTAGTTGAATAAGGTCATAGTCAAGAACAAGTATCATTTGCCTCGTATTGATGATTTATTCGAACCAGCTTCAGGGAGTGAGGGTGTTCTCCAAGATTGATTTGAGGTCCGGTTATCACCAGCTGAAGATTCGGGATTCAGATATTCTCAAGACAGCTTTCAGGACTCGATATGGCCATTATGAGTTCTTGGTGATGTATTTTGGGCTGACCAATGCCCCAGCATCGTTCATGCATTTGATGAATAGTGTATTCCAACCCTATTTGGACTCATTCATTGTTGTATTCATTGATGACATCCTGGTGTACTCTCGTAGCCAGGAGGAGCACGCTCAGCATCTGAGGATTGTATTGCAGAGATTGAGGGAGGAGAAGCTTTATGCAAAGTTCTCCAAATGTGAGTTTTGGCTCAGTTCAGTAGCATTCCTGGGGCATGTGGTGTCCAGTGAGGGTATTCAGGTGGATCCGAAGAAGATAGAGGCGGTGTAGAGTTGGCCTAGAACGTCCTCAGCCACGAAGATAAGGAGATTTCTTGGTTTGGCGGGTTACTACCATCGCTTTATGGAGGAATTTTCATCTATTGCATTGCCCTTGACCAAATTGACCCAAAAGGGTACTTTATTCAGGTGGTCAGATGAGTGTGAGGAGAGCTTTCAGAAGCTCAAGACTACTTTGACCACAGCTTCAGTGTTGGTTCTGCCATCAGCTTCAGGTTCTTACACCGTGTATTATGATGCCTTTAGGATAGGCATTGGTTGTGTTTTGATGCAGGAGGGTAGGGTGATCGCCTATGCCTCGTGCCAGTTGAATACCCATGAGAAGAACTATCATGTCCATGATCTTCAGTTAGCAGCCATTGTTCATGCCTTGAAGATTTGGCGTCATTATGGGGTTCATTGTGAGATCTTTACAGATCACCGGAGTCTGCAGTATCTGTTAAAGCAGAAGGATCTTAATTTGCGTCAGCGGAGATGGTTGGAGCTTCTTAAGGACTATGATATCACAATTCTGTACCATCCGGGGAAGGCCAATGTGGTGGCCGATGCTTTGAGTCGCCGGGCAGAGAGTTTGGGGAGTTTAGCATATCTTCCAGCAGCAGAGAGACCTTTGGAATTGGATGTTCAGGCCTAACCGGTCCAGCTTGTCAGATTGGATATTTCGGAGCCTAGTCGGGTATTGGCTTGTGTGGTCTCCAAGTTTTCTCTTTATGACCGTATCAAGGAGCGTCAGTATGATAACCCTCACTTGCTCATTCTTCAGGACAGGGTTCAGAGAGGTGATGCTAGGGATGTGACTATTGGTGATGACGGCGTGCTGAGAATGCAGTGTCGGATATGTGTGCCTAATCTAGATGGGCTTCGAGAGTTGATTCTTGAGGAGGCCCACAACTAGCGGTATTCCATCCATCCGGGTATAGCGAAGATGTATCAGGATTTGAGGCAGCACTATTGGTGGAGGTGGATGAAGAAGGATATAGTTGGGTTTGTGGCTCGGTGTCTAAACTGTCAGCAGGTTAAGTACGAGCATCAGAGACCGAGTGGCTTGCTTCATAGATTAGAGATCCCAGAGTGGAAGTGGGAGCGGATCACTATGGACTTTGTAGTTGGGCTCCCATGGACTTCGAGGAAGTTCGACGTTATTTGGGTTATTATGGATCGGCTGACCAAGTCCGCGCACTTTATTCCAGTTGGTACTACTTACTCTTCAGAGAGGTTGGCTGAGATTTTCATCCGAGAGATCGTTCGCCTACATGGTGTCCCAGTTTCCATCATTTCAAATAGGGGTACTCAGTTCACATCGCAGTTTTGGAGGGCCGTGCAGCGAAAGTTGGGTACTCAGGTTGAGTTGAGCACAACTTTTCACCCTCAGACGGACGGGCAGTCCGAGCGCACTATTCAGATATTGGAGGACATGTTGCGTGCTTGTGTCATTGACTTTGGGGGTTCATGGGACCAGTTTCTGCCACTCGTAGAGTTTGCATATAACAACAGTTATCAGTCGAGTATTCAGATGGCTCCGTACGAGGCTTAATATGGGAGGAGGTGTAGATCTACGGTTGGATAGTTTGAGTCGGGTGAGCCTAGGCTCTTAGGTAAAAACTTGGTCCAGGACGCATTAGATAAGGCAAAATTGATTCAGGAGCGGCTTCACACAGCGCAGTCTAGGTAGAAAAACTACGTGGATAGGAAGGTCCGTGATGTGTCTTTTATGGTTGGGGAGAAGGTTTTGCTGAAGGTATCACCCATGAAGGGTGTTATGAGGTTTGGGAAGAGGGGAAAGTTGAGCCCCCGGTTCATTGGGCCTTTTGAGGTGCTTCAGAGGATAGGAGAGGTGGCTTATAAGCTTGCCTTGCCACCCAGCTTGTCGAGTGTGCATCCAGTATTTCATGTTTCCATGCTCCGGAAGTATATTGGAGATTCATCCCATGTGTTGGATTTAAGCACGGTTCAGTTGGAGGGTGATATGACTTATGATGTGGAGAGGTTAGCCTGTGGAGGAGGCCACCTGGGAGACCGACCGGGAGATGCGTAGCAGATATTCACGCATATTCGAGACTCCAGGTATGTTTCTAGACCCGTTCGAGGAACTACGGATGTTTAAGAGGAGGATGATGAAACGACCCGGCCGGTCATTTCGAGAGTTATAGCCCCATTTTCCCCATTTCTACTTCTTTTGTGTTATTCAACTGCATTATGTTATATCGGGTTAGTTGGTTCGGGACCGGAGTGGTTTCAGAGTGAATTGAGACACTTAGTCTCTTAAATAGAACTTAAGTTGGAAAAGTCAACAGGATGTTGACCTATGTGTAAACGATCTCGGATTTGAAATTTGATGATTCCAATAGCTCCGTATGGTGATTTTAGGTTTAGGATCTTGTCCGAAATATTATTTGGAAGTCCGTAGAGGAATTAGGCTTGAAATGCCGAAAGTTTAATTTTTGAAAAGTTTGACCGGAGGGTTAAATTTTTGATATCGGGGTCGAAATCCGATTCTAAAATTTAGAATACCTCTGTTATGTCATTAATGATTTGTGTACAAAATTTGAGGTCAATCGGACGTGATTTGATAGGTTCCGGAGTTGTTTGTAGAAATTAGAAATTTCAAAGTTCATTAGGCTTGAATTGAGGTGTAATTCATGGTTTTAGTGTTGTTTGAGGTGATTTAAGGGTTCGACTAAGTCCGTATGATATTTTAGGACTTGTTGGTATATTTGGTTGAGGTCCCGAGGGGCTCGGGTGAGTTTTGGATGGTTACCGAGTTGGATTTTGGACTTGGAACTCTACTGGAATTTTTCTGATACACCATCTAGTTTCCTTCATCGCGTTCGCGAGTGGAGCCTCGCGTTACCGAAGAGGAACTAAGAGGCTGGTAATATTTGCTCTTCGTGTTTGCGAAGAGAAGCACGCGTTCACGAAGGGTGGACCGGGGGTGCATCGCGAACGCGAGATGTGTTACGCGTTCGAGAAGAAGAGAGGAAGCAGCCGAAGCCCCCAGGCAATTGGTCTACGCGTTCACGTAGGGGTTGTCGCGTTTGCGTAGTGAGAGGGAACGAAGCATCGCATTCACGATGGTTTGAACGCGTTCACGTAAAAGGCATTGAAGCAGAGATATCTTGTGCTTCGCGAACGCGAGGGTGATGTCGCGTTCGCGAAAGAGGAATTTGGACGGGAGTTATTTTGTGCTTCGCGAACGTGAGGCACTCACCGCGTTCGCGAAGAAGAAAAGTCTTGGCGATTTGGAGCTCGGAAGTAAGGCAATTTTGGACGATTTTCAGAGGAAACAACGGAGTAAGTGTTCTTAACTCAGTATTGGTTAAATTACCCGAATCCATCGTTGTTTTTATCATTTAATTTGTGAATTGAGTTGGGAAAATTTGAAAACCCTCTTGGTTTAAATCAAAGACTTGATGGTCGAGTTGGGGTCCGATTTTTGTAAAATTGGTATGGTTAGACTCGTGGTTGAATGAGTTTTCGGATTTTGTAACTTTTGTCGAATTCCGAGACGTGGGCCCCATGGGCAATTTTTGAGCTAATTTTCGGATTTTTATGGAAAATCATTATTATCTTGTGGAATTAATTCCAATGAATTTTATTGACTGAAACAAATTATTTATGACCAGGTTCGAGGCGTTTGGAGACCAATTCACGAGGAAAGGACCTTGCAGAATAAGAATTTCGCGGTTTGAGGTAAGTAACGATTGTAAATCTAGTCCTGAGGGTATGAAACCCCGAATTTATTATCATTCTACTATTTTGAAGTGATGCACATGCTAAGTGACGGACGTGTGGCATGCATTGTTGGGGAATTGTGACTTGGTCCGTCCCGTAGCAACTGTAAAGTTGCATACTTTGTTGAAACCATTTGATACTTATATGTTTTAGAAAGAATTTCTGTAAATTGAGTTGAATGCCATGTTTGGGCCTTGCGCCAATGCTATTTTGACCCTTAGGGGTTGTTTCTTATCATCCTCTCACTGTTTTCGATTGAAAATCTATACTCAGTCATGTTTATACTTGTTTACCGCATAACTCAGTTTTATGACTCTATTTTGATGCATATAAATATTATTTTGGGCTGAATGCCTTATTTTACTGAAATGCCCGAGTGGCTTGAGAGGTTTATGACTGAGTGAGGCCGAGGGCCTGATTTGTGAGGATGAGTGTGGATCGGGGTTGCCCGCCTGTAGCATACTTTATTATTATAGCACGTGAGTTGTCCGTGCACATTATAGCGCTTGGGCTGAAGGAGCCCCTCCGGAGTCTGTACACACCCCAGTGAGCACAGGTACCTAGTGAGTGCCGAGTGCTTAGTGGCTGGGAGGCATGAGTGATTGTGAGGTATGCCCGAGTGGCAAGAGTGATTGTGAAGTATGCCCGAGTGGCACAAGTGACTGTGAGATTTGCCCGAGGGGCTGTATATGAGTGATGTATTTCCCAAGGGGTTGTTTATGATTTCATCATTTTTTTCTCACCTTTGCATTTAGCCTTTGTTTGAAAAACTGTTGAAAAAATTATCTTTAAATGATTCTTACTGGAACTGGGTTTAAACGAGATGATTCGATTCAAACACTGATTTTTAAAGCATGTTGTACTTTATTGAGATTTCATGATATGAACGTTATATGCTTTATTGCTCGTCACTACTGCTCAGTCTTTATTTATTGTTGTTACTTACTGAGTTGGCGTACTCACGTTACTCTCTGCACCTTGTGTGTAGATTCAAGTGTAGCTAGATACGGTAGTGGTTATTGAGTGTTCTGGTTGCAGGTTTCTCTTGGAGATAGTAAAGGTAGTTTTTTGGTGATCGCAACCCCTGCTCTTCTACCTCTTATCTTCCTCTAGTTGTATTTAGCTATTTTTGAGGCTGAGTTAGCCTTGATATTGTTAGAGAGATTGTAGTTGATGCTCATGACTAGTGGCACCCCGATGTCGGGCTTTTCTTTTCCGCACTTCTGGTTTTCTTTTATTTGAACTCTTTAAATGGAGGTTTTATGTTAAATAACCTTGAAATTTTCTTTGAAATGAAAATATCGGTTTGTTTTGAAAATGAGTCGGCTTGCCTAGTTCCACGATAGGCGCCATCACGATAGAGGTTAGTTTGGGTCGTGATAGGAAATAGGAAAACATAAGTGAAAAACTAGTAGAAGAATTCCTCGCCTTGTTCCTAGTGTGTTCTTGCCTCCTTAAGTCAAATCCCCCCCAAAAATAGTGTTTAATGACTATTTATATGTGCAGGGAAACGACATAAATGAAATAACCAAGTCCAAAATCAAATAGGAGACAAAATAACTTGAAACCCGGACCATGCGTCGCCGCGCGAAGCAGCCCGCGCCGCTAGACCTCGCGTCGCGAAGCCTAACGCGAGGAATTTCTCTCACGTCGCATATGGCGGCTGAATTTTGACGCCTCACTTTGTTTCCAATTGATTTGCTGCTTAACTTTTTCAAGTCACGTTTTTGTCTTTCCTTTCCAACTCCTTTGCATTGTTTCTTTTCTACATTGAATAATTTTGGTCCTTCATCATAAAGACACCATTTACAATTAATTCACCATGTACTCCAAATTCGTCACTTTGTTCAAAATTCATCTCCAACGTACCTACACATAAAATAAACTCAATTAAGCACAAATATAGTATAGTTTAGCATTAAAGTCCCAAAATGTAAGGTAAGTAATGCACTAAAAATATAAAATTATAGCCAAACATCATTACCCCCACACTTAAACATTGCTCGTTCTCGAGCAATCAAACTACACTTTATACAGACACGACCTTTTTGAACAATTCTTCTAACTCATCATACCAAGAATCTTTAAAATAGACTAAGTACAAGGGTGTAACATCTTCACCTCAAGATTTGACTTGCAAGTACCATGCATTATTCACAACTCACTCACTTACTCTAACATAGAGGTCAATGACATTACCTTTCCTTCGTGAATCAAGTGCCCTCATACAACAAAAAAGAGTAGTTCCACACACAATAAAATTTAAGAACAATTAGGAACTCAAGATAGAAAAAATTCACTCACTCTGAGAAATAACATTCATATGCCACAAAAGATGCACCATAGGCTTGCCTGTAGTGTACTACTCTACTAATCAAGCTCATTCAGTCTAGGATCAAGTAAGATTTTAATTGGTTGTAATGTAGGTTGCGGGTCGGGTAGGATACATTTTGATATAAGAGTGCCTACACCTCCCTAAGCACTTTAATACATACACCTTAATATTTAAATCTCACACTTATGTCAAACCATAACTCCACATTCACATCAATGTATATTAACTCCATACTTCTTTAAGCACAATTACATCAAGAGTCACCACTATCAAGGAACATTTTATCATAACAATACAACTATTTTTTTTCCTTTCTTTCTTTTTCAATTCAAGTGGTTTTTATTTTTTTCAAAACAGTGCACATTTTTTCTTATTTAATTAGTTCCACTCAAAAGCCAAACCAACCACTCCACACTTTAACTCTTACAAAGTTCATAACAATTCAAGTGCTCGTGAGCGGTGAAAAGGTTTAAATAGATAGTTAATTCAAACAAAGGGGTAAGGCTTGTAATGTGGTTACCAAAGAAATATGATTACAGGCTCAAAGAGGTTAACTACGATACATAACAATTAGGCGGGTAAAACATATATATATATATATCTGGCTCAACAAAGAACGCCTATATCACTTTCAAGATTGAACAAAACTACTACTTCGCTTCGCAAACACACGAGGCAAGTTCTAAACATCAAATGCAATGCACAGAATAACACACAAACCTCACACACACACGGCACATAACTCACTCAGGATTGGACTCATCAAGACACTCTAGTTAGAGCAGTTAAGCAAAGTTAAGATCATACGATTTAAGGTACTTATACAAAAGTTAAAAACTGACCCTAAGTGTCACAACCAAAGTACTCACTATTCTCAAGGCATAACAAAGTCAAGAGATATTGTTTCAATTCAATTCATCTCACAGTGGCTCCTACTCCTAAAAAAAAACTAACTATACCCGGTTCAAATAAAATCCTTGAAAAAGAACTGCGGCACAAAGAAAAACCAAGGGGAAATTACTACACTACCTACAACGAAAATCTTTTTGTCCTTTTTCTTTAGACTTAAACCCCTCAAGAAAATTGTCTAGACGATCCATCGTCGGGAAAAGTCCAATTTTTCTACTTTTTTTTTCATTTTTTTCTTAGGAGCTACTAACATACTACACAACTACGAAAACAAAAATAAGAAGTTAACATTTTTCTAACATACTACTACTAATTATCTAGAGAATTCTCTCACCCCACATTTAAAAGAGTGCAGTGTCCCCAATGCACAAATAAAGCAAAACAATAACGAGGGTGGACAAGAAATTTCCTGAAAGGCCAAAGGCCGATGCAATAGCGGCTCATGGATACTCAGACTTCTCCCAAGCATGGTCTTTTGTGTGGGCACCCCACACTTAGTTCTCACCATCTAACTCGCTTTTGCACTCTTCCAATGACTTTGCCTCATATGCTTATAATCTTACAAAACAAAAATAAACACTACAACAATAATAAGATAAAAATAATTATAAAAATAAAAAAAGCAGTAAAGATGAGTTACCTCCCAACAAGCGCCTGATTTAACGTCGCAACACGACTTGAACTACTTTTTGCCTCCACCTTGAACTTATGAATTGGACCCTAATTTTTTATTATACTCTATGATCATGCTCTTGGAGCGATACAAATTGTTGCGATCCAAAAATTAAATGATTCTTTATGCACTTTTTGGCTTTCAACTGAGGGGTATCATTTTGCCTAGACGGCCTTGAAAATTTCAGAATATAGAGCTCATCTACCTCTTCCTTTGACTCTTGCATTGGCTCATACAGATCAATTTCCATTTCACCATCTGAACATAATGTAGAGAAGTGTTTGGAATGAGGTCCAACGCGCTCAAATACATAAACTTCAAGATTTTTAACCTCCTCAACACCAATCACACTAGAGTCAACTAAATTTGTATCTCCAACGTCTCTGGTTGACTCTAGTATTACTTCTTCAATATCGACATCTTCAAATTCTAGTTGGTTAGATTGTTTGTTTTCTACTTTGACCTCCTCCATGTGCACCTCAATTTCAGCATCTAATCCATGCTCTTCTTGGCTACAATATTTGCTTGTTGAGCATTAAATGCTTCAACTAGTTGACTCACTTGTGCCTCCAGGTTGCGAATAGCAACATCTTGCCTTTGTATGTGCAATTGTTTCTCATTATCTTGTTCCACAAGGCACCTTAGCATATCCTTGATCTCTTTCAGGTCATCATCCATGGATTCTTTGTTCCTATTAACTTCACAAGAAAAAGAAGAACCATCAAAGTAAGGGGTTAGGGGAAGATAAGAAATATAAGCACAACCATGAAAGTGACCATCTTGACCACCACACATATCACACACATTCCACACATAAGATTGAGTTGGTGCACATAACTCGCTCTCGGAAATATTTTGATAATTTTGCAATGGGTAGTTTTCTCCACAATATGCATAAGGATCAATAGTAGAATTACCAACACCTAAACTCCTATAATTCCAAGATGTCATGTTTATCAAATCAACAAGTAGAATAAAATAAAATAAAATAAAAAATAAAACAAAACAAATAAAATAAAACAAAGTTCAAACTTGAAATCTAGCAATATGTACACCTACAGATATACCGTTAGCTTTTCCGGCAACGGCGCCAAAATTTGATCACGCCCAACTATACCTTATAAAAAGGACTAAGCAGTCATTACAGATATAATCCGGTTTACAAGTTCGGAGTTGAATCTCATAGAGAACTAAGGTTTAGCTACAGCTGTTCAATATTGCTAAAAAACACAAGTCCAAATAATTTCCTAATTATACAGATTATAATATTTATTTCTAACTAATTAACTAACAACTATTATAAAGCAATAAAATTATCAACTAACAAGGATGAAATTTGAGACAAGACTAAGGAGGTCTAGAGTTATGATTTTTCCAATTGTTGGAATCTTTCCCGCTATGCCTTCTATAATTTTGCCTAAGTATTTTCTACCGATCGTGAGTACTTCGGGTGTCATAATTCTCTTCCGAGCAACTACCACAATTTACTAGATATATTCTTCCAAACTACGCTAGTTGGTACTAGTTTACTGCTTACTAAGATCGCACCAAGGTTTCGTTATTCCTATTCTCACCTTTAAACCCTTCGTATTGATTCCTCACATACGTCAGGAGTGATGTTATTCAACAACTACCTAAATATGTACCCTTTTGCAAGCAATACATACTAAATAGGCACAGTCACTTGATGGATATTCAATCAACAACAATAAACACGTAGTTGAATAAGTAGAGAAATCCAACGACTCAATTATATAGAAACATAACAAGAATTAATCCTACAAAAGGTTTTATCAAAACTCTAGATAACAAATTAGCTATTCATAATAGTATGCAAAACTATAATACTAGAATTCATAACCAATAATGAAAATAGGAAGACAGAAGTGAAAAACTAGTAGAAGAATTATTCGCCTTGCTCCTAGTGTGTTCTTGCCTCCTTAGGTCAAATCCACCCCTAAAAAATGGTGTTTAATGACTATTTATATGTGTAGGTAAAAGACCTAAACGAAATAACCAAGTCCAAAATCAAATAGAATACAAAATAACTTCGAAACTCGGATCACGCGTCGCCACGTGGAATGCGCGAAGCAGCCTGCGCCGCTGGACCTCGCGTCGCGAAGCCTAACGCGAGGAATTTCTCTCGCGTCGCTTGGTATATGGCGGCTGAATTTTGACGCCTTACTTTGTTTCCAATTGATTTGCTGCCTAACTTTTCCGAGTCACGTTTTTGTCTTTCCTTTCCAACTCCTTTGCATTGTTTCTTTTCCACATTGAATAATTTTGGTCCTCGATCATAAAGACACTATTTACAATTAATTCACCATGTACTCCAAATTCGTCACTTTGTTCAAAATTCATCTCATACGTACCTACACATAAAATAAATTCAGTTAATCATAAATATAATATAGTTTCGCATTAAAACCCCAAAATATAAGGTAAGTAATGCACTAAAAATATGAAATTATAGTCAAACATCATTTTCACATCTATGAAGGTCTTAAAAGGCGACGAAGTAGACATAAAATAATTTGGAAGGAAGTTAGTTCGAAAGACCTACAATCTCTTGGAATCCATTTAAATTTAGTCGAAAGATGGGGTACAGTAAAGAATTTTATTTTATATAAGTGATACATATTAGTGGAGATTATGTTTTAGTTATATTAGCACTTTTACTTTATGTCACATGCTTTTCTAGGAGTTGTTTAGCCTTTCATAAATTTATAGGTCAGTAGAAAATTTAAAGAATTTTTAGCACTTTTTTATTTCTATTCTTATTAAATACTCATATTGGCCTGAAATGAGTTTATATGGAGTAACATAATCAATAAGGATCATATAGCCGATCCCAACTTGTTCGGATGTAAAAGTTTAATTGTTGTTGTTGTATTTTTTCTACATAAAGATCATATGAAAAAGTATCTCTTGTTCTGCTTTCCATCATCAATTTCTTAATTGGAGTAACACCCCTTTTCTGAACTTTATCATTTAACTCTAGCCTTTGCTCTTTTTGCCCTCAAATATTTTGAAATCTATGACGAATTTTCACAATGTTCTATAGACAAGGTACTGTTTCTAGAATGGTATAGTACAAGAAGGAAAAGTTTCAATTTGCATGTTACTAAGGGCAATTCAAGGAGAATCAAATAGTACTATCTATCAAAAGGAACTATATCATGTGATCACTTATATATATTCTAAATCCAAAGACTCTAATTTAAATTAGTGGCTAAACAATAAAAAGAAAAGCTACTAAATACAAAGAACAAATAGCACATATCTGCAAAGTTTTCAGAAAAAAACTTCTCCTTTTTCTCTTAACACAAGAAATTAACATGGCGACGAACAATATCAGTCAATTTTCTGGTTCTGATGGTGCAATAGTATTACGCAATCCTCGTATACCTCCTTTCTTAACGAAGACATATGAAATGGTGGATGATCCGAATACGAATTCTATTATTAGCTGGAGTTTAACTGGTACCAGTTTTATTATTTGGGATCATATCAGACTATGTTCCAAACTTCTACCTCAATATTTCAAGCATGAAAATCTATCTAGCTTTATTTACCAACTCAATAACTATGTAAGTTACCTTGTTTATTTCTTGTTTATATTATGCTACTATTTTCAATATAACAGTGAATCTTATTTAAATGTTCATTGTATACTATGATCAACAGGGGTTCAAGAAGATTGGATTGCAAAAATGGGAGTATGAACATTATTGGTTTCAACCGGGGAAGAAACAATTGTTGTCTAACATAAAGCGACGAAACCAAAACCAGAAAGTTCAAGAACATTGTTATCAAGAAAATTATTGCAATGGGGTAGAGACAGAGTTGAGGAGCCAGAGAGATTTCAACGTTACATTGATGTCAGAAATCGAGAAGATGAAGGAGAAACAAGACGATTTGGCTAATGGAATCGCTTCGTTGAGGGAATACTTAGAAAAATCAGATGCCAAATTTAGGAAACTTCTCTTTTTCTTGGCAAGAGGAATTAAACAAGTTACAAAGAAACGTAAAGTAGAGGATACAACATAAAGTAGCAAAAGTTTAGTGAAAAAAATGGATGTTTTGGTAGCTTTAAAACAAGGACTTAATATTATGCAGAAGAGGCAGAAGCTTGAGATTGAGAAGAGAAGTGGATGATTTCTAGTGTTCTCTTGTCTTGGTAATTATTATTTTTACAGTATGATTATGTTTAACTATTGTGTTTGAAGTTTATTTGTTCTTTTTTGTTTTTCCTTTCGTTGATTAGTTTAGGGTTTAGTTAAACTCGCTATAGTTTGAAATACATAATTACTCCACTTTTATATATGATCAACTCTATAGATATATGTGTTGTGTTAAAGTTAAATATTTCAAAATTTGTACTTCTTTTCCAATCTGTAGCAACAGGTTTTGATTCATCTTTCTGGTTGTGTTTGATAACTAAAAAGATTATCTTTTGAAAGCAAAGGTAACATACTAAATTAGGATCAGAAGCACTAAAATTGTGTTATTGCTTGATGCTAATACTTTCTTTTCATCTTTTCTTGAGCCGAGTGTCTATCGGAAGCAGCTTCTATACCATTAAGATAGGTAAGGTGTACGTATATACTATACTCCCAATATCCCACTTGTGGATTATACTGAGGTGGTTGTTATCGTAAGCACTACAATCGATTTTTTAGCCCATATCATGATATTTCTAACTATTAAAAAAAACAGCTTTTTCCTCAATATCGATTCTTCTTTTTTAATTCCTATGACAATTGAATCATCAAGAAATGAAAATTTCCATGTTCTATTCAAGAAACAGGAACCATAAACTGTATTAAACGATACACATAATCCTCAATAGATTTTGCATATTAAAAAGGCAATTAAAAGAAAAATCAGAAACACAAAACTAACGAAGCAAAATAACTCAAATTCATTAAAACACCATGAATAACATGCAGAGTAAAAGGGCAGCACGGTGTGCACAAAGCATCCCGTGTTCACACAATGTCCGGAGAAAGGTTGCACCCCAAGGGGTGTGATGTAAACAACCTACTCTAATGTACGCATTAATGACTGCTTCTACAACTCGAGCCCATAGATCACGTAGAAACAACTTTACCATTGCGCCAAGTCTCCCTTCAAACATGCGAGTACAATAACCAAAAAATATTAAAGAACCAACGTAACATTAGACCTAAAATAACCATAGAACCTAATGGGGAGATTATTATTTCCTTAATCCCCACACTACCAAAAACAAATCCCTTTACCTATTGTTTATTAATTAAATTGATATTTTACTATAGTCTAATTAACAGTATCATCAATTTCAGGTCCTTCAAATGCCCAAGGAGCATCATTAATAATCTCTTTCTCTTCTTCTTCAGTAAGATCATTAGTAATCTTTAACATCTCACGAACTGCTCTAACACTCTTGTTCTTCAACCTATCAGCTGCAGATTGACAACACAATTCCATCAACTCGTGAATGTTCAAATAATTTGCAGCCATTATTATGTCGAAAAGCTCTTCCCATCCCATGTTCACGAATTTCTCGTCGAATTCCTTGAGATCTTCTTCATCACCTGTACAGGTAGCAAAATCAACTCATTTATTCGTAACTAGTCCGAGCTTAAACAAAAAAATGAGACTTTACTAAACAAGCAAGAAAGATTCTTTCTATTTTATTAGTCAAACGCTAACGAGCAAGAAAATGGATGCGCTAAGAAGTAATGACGATCTTGCTTCTTGTCTTATCTTAGTAAAGCAACATTTTGCATTAGGCTCTTACCTTTTTTGGCTTTTCTAAAATAGAATATTTTGACGTTGGTAAAGACTCACCCCTTGTTTCAGTTAGAATGAGTCCGCCGATATATTTGGACATTGGCTTCCGCCACCAGTGAACTATTAAACGGGGTTGGTTATGACTCAATTATTGATTTAACCTAACAGATTGAACTCGAAATGACCATCAAAATATCATATCAAATGAGCCAAAATTATATGATCTGACGGGTCAAATCTAACCAAACCCAAACATTACGGATCAATTTTTGAGATTACAATTTATATCAATTTGCAAAAAAATTGATATTTATGTCAATTTGAAAGAATTCTATCAAGAGCCTAAAAGGGCAAAAAATTGAGTCATGTTGGGCATCTTAAATTATGACCAATTATTTATTCCATTCTGACTCGAGCAAATTCTGGGCAAGTTGGATTACGACTTATTTTTTAATTTAGACCTGTCCAAATTTGACTCAACTCGTTCATTTTCCAACTTTACTCACCTGTTTCCGCCTCCTTTCCTTTGTCCTTGTCATCATCCTCGTCCTCATCCTCGTCCCTAGTAATGTGCTTGTTGAGATACTCAATGACTTTGCTTAGGGTATTGCTATCAATATTTGGGAGTGGAATAACACTAGTAGCACATCCATCTTCAATCATGTTCTTGATCATTTCTGATTGAATAACTGCAGCTTCTTCAACTTCAAATACCTTATCATCATTTGATTTTAATGTCACCATTTTCTTGCCTTCGGTTGCCATAATTAAATTAAAACTTTTCTATATTTTTAAGACAAAAAAGCAGAAAGAAATGAATGATGAAATGCAGTGAAGTGTTATGGGAATTTTGGGATTTATTATTGGTATATATGTAGGTTACAAAGTCCCGTAAGTAATGGATCATGTTGATTAGAAATTGAAAAAAAAAAAAAAACGTAACGAATTCCGAAAGACCATTTCATATTTGGTTTGAAAAAAGGGTGTCATTTTTTCTAGTTCTTTTACGGACAAGATAGATCGTGAATAGCGGGGACAAGAGACTTTAATTTTGTTTTTGTGTTTTTCTTTTTCTTTTTTAATTTTGTCGTTAGAGAGAGGAAGATTTCACTTTAGATAAGTGCTACTGATTTAAACTCCCACTTTTTATAGAGTAGGAATAATTAAGTATACAATAATATTAAATGAGCGATTGAAACTTTTGTCCTTATCTCTATTTTAGAGGATAGCTCTCGTAAATAATATTCTGTATTATATGTCTCCTTTTTAGCTCAACGTGTTATTCGTTGAGTGCATTTGAAGTTGAATTGTTAGTATATATACAAAGGTGTTATTTTTTTTGGGACCGATTAAAAAGGAAAAAAATATTATATAAATTGAGACGGATGGAGTAATTTGTACAACTTAACCCCAAAGTTGATTTGTTAATTGCTCAAAGTAAAAGCTGGCTCGAGCTAACTTGAACAACAATGGAGGTCGAAGAGAGAGAACATTCGAGAAGAAAGAGAAAGGATTGGGAAATAAACCTCACGTGTTAGTGATACATGTAATGAATATATATACATAATATTCTATCTAATTAATTGAATGTCTGGTGTAGCCACATTGCATCTAACTAACCACTTTACAACTAACTAGCATAATTAGATAATCTCAATACCCCCCCCCCTCTCCCAAATTGGTGGTGTGGAAAACACTTCCAACTTGTGCAAAGCTGCTGAATGCTTGACTCCTGTCAGGGCCTTTGTTAGAACATCTGCAAGCTGGTCTGTAGTTCCCACATGATGTAGTGAAATCAATCCCTCTTGTAGCTTGCTTCTCACAAAGTGACAGTAAACTTCTATATGTTTGTTCTCTCATGGAACACATGGTTCCTGGCTATGTGCATGGTAGACTGACTGTCACAAAACACTGCAATGGGCTTCGGAAAAAAGGATGTGAATTCTTCAAACAATCTACTCAGCCACACTAGTTCTCCTACTACCTTCCTCAAGTCTCTGTTTTCAGCTTCTGCAGAGGACAAAGAGATAGTGTCCTGCTTCTTGGACTTTCAACTAACTGGACTGCTGCCCATCAACACAAGGTAACCACTTACAGATTTTTTGGAGTCTGGGCATGCTGCCTAGTCAGAGTCACAATAGGTTCTGATTATATAATTTGGATCCTTAGACAAGAATATGTGGGATTCCCTTTTAAGTATCTGAGCAAATGAAAGGCTGCTTTTAGATGAGGTTCTCTGAGGTCATCCATGAATTGGCTCAAGTGTTGCACAATGTAAGCTATATCTAGTCTGGTGTTGGTGAGGAAATTGAACTTCCCTACCAATTTTCTGTAGTAAGCGGGATCTTCTAATGCTTCTCCTTCCTTAGATTTGAGCTTCACAGTGGGGTCCAGTGGAGAGTTGAAGTTGTTGTAATCCATGCACTAGTATTCCTTCAACAGGTTAAGAATGAACTTTCTCTGGGATATTATTACCCCATCATCTTTGTAAAGAACCTCAAGTCCTAAGAAGTAATGTAGCCTCCCCGGATCCTTTATTTTGAAGTTGTTGTTCAAGAATGTTTTTAAATCTTTAATCTCCACAGTATCAGTCCATGTAACTACAATGTCATTGACATACACTGCTATATAAACAGATGAGAGCTCAGTTTTCTTGTAAAATAAAGAGTAGTCATACATTGAATGTGCATAACCCATTGAGCATAAAGCCTTAGTGAGTTTGGCATACCACTGTCTGCTTGCCTGTTTTAGGCCATAAAAAAATTTGTTGAGTTTGCAGACCAACTCTGAGTTATCTACTGCTAGGCCCTATGGGACCTCCATGTACACTTCTGCATTTAGATCCCCATGTAGGTATGCATTGTTTACATCTAATTGGGATATGTACCACCCTCTCTTGACAGCAATGGCTATTAGGGACCTCATAGTTGTCATCTTAACTACAGGGGAGAATGTTTCTGTGTAGCTAATTCTAGCATGTTGGGTATATTCCTTTACAACCAGTCTAACTTTGAGTCTTTCTATACTAACATCTGCTTTATGTTTTATTTTATATACCCACTTACATCCTATGGCTTTCTTTCCAACATGTAAGGGAATTAAGTCCCAAGTATGGTTGGCATGTAATGCCTCAAACTCTTGGTTCATAGTTGTTTGCCAAGCAGGATTCATAGCTACCTCCTCATACGATGAGGGTTCACTGTCACTGCAGATATCTCTCACAAGACTTTGACTCTCACGATTTAAGACATCAGAGGTTACATGATGATTTTTAGAGAAAATGGCATTAAGGGAGAAAGGTACAACAGAGTTGTTGTGAGCAACAAATGGTGATGATTTTAGCTTAGGGAGTGAGTGTAGGTAGTCTTGTAAATACACATGTGTCATGTGTGGCCTTTGTGATTTCCTTAAGGCAATAGGTGTGTTAACAGGTTGATAGGCAATTGGTGATAAGGTGTGGCTTGAAGATTGTGGTGCTCCAAGTTGTGGTAAAGGACTGGAGGGACTCAAAGTGGGTGAACTAGTGTTGGACTCAAGGTGTTGGGATTGTCCATGTGTAACATTGGTGCCATTATCACTATCATAAGTATGTTCAGTGCCCTTCTGTATATAATCAATGAAGGGAACATAATTAAGAACAGAAGGAAATGAAGTATTTTCAGGTGATATAGTAAAAGGAAACACATTCTCAACGAAGACAACATCCCTGGAAACAGACATATTTTTAGTGGCAAGACTTAAGACCTTGTACCCTTTGACACCATAGGGATAATCAATGAATGTGTGTGGGGATGTTCTAGGTTCAAACTTGTCTCTATGTACTTTTGGTATAGAAGGATAACACAGGCATCCAAAACTTCTCATGTGAGAGCATGTTGGTTTTCTCTTATGAAGTAATTCGAATAAGGATTTAGGATAACTGTGTGAAGAGGGTAATCTATTTATGATATAGGTTACACACAAGATGCACTCACCCCAGTATTTTACAGTTAATTTTGATTGAAATAGGAGTGCCCTGGAAATTTCCATGAGATGTTTATATTTTCTTTATACTATCCCATTCTGTTGTGGTATATAAGGGCAGGTCTTTTGGTGAATGATGCCTTTGGATTGAAAAAATATACGTGCCTCTATACTAGTGAATTTCAAGCCATTGCCTGATATGATTGTTTTAACTTTTGTATTAAACTGGGTTTCAACCATAGAGATAAATATTTTTATAACCTTGTAAGGCATTGCTTTTGCAGGTGAGAAGGTTAGTCCAGGTGGACCTACTATAATCATCTACCCGTGTAAGGAAGTACTTGTAGTTGTCATGTGTTGCCACATGATAGGGTCCCCATATATCTATGTGTAGTAGTTGAAAGATTTTTGTGGAAAAAATTATTTTCTAGGGAAATAGTAGTCTTCCCTGCCTGGCCATTGGACAAATGGAACAAAGAAAGGGTTGCTTTGAAGGAAAGGAAATGGGGATAGAGAAAATCCCCCTCATTTTGACAAAGAGTACATGTCCAAGTCTATTATGCCACAGAACATTCACATCTTGATCAGGTGATACACAAGAATTCAGACTAAGGTTTTTATTATTCAAACATGAACCATTTATAGGTGGATGGGATACACACTTATTTGTGGACAATGAACTATGTACAAATGAATCAATATGACAGTGTGAGTTATGTGTGCAATGAGCCTTATTTCCAAGACAAGAGACTGAGTTGCTAACATCAAAACTTGAGTACTTGTTTCTCAGACATTTTGGGCAAAGAAGGTACAACACATCACAAGCCTTACCAATCTCCAGAGCCCTCTTCATTTAAGGGGCCTGCAGAATACAAAAGTTGTCAGTGAAGGCTACTACGCTTCTAGGTTAAAACTGGTCAGACCATGAATGGAAATTAGATTGTATTTGAAAGAAGGTACAAACATTACTTTATGTAAAATGATATCAGGCATAAGTGTTATACTACCAATTTCTGTTACTCTCACTTTATATCTATTTGGTACGACAACTAGGAGTGGATAGGGCAATGTTACTATGTTGGTTAATATGGACTTATTGAAGATCATATAATTGGAAGCCCCTGAGTCTAATATCCAGGAATCAGTCTTGTTTTTGAGATATTGACATGACAATTTACCAAAATCTATAGAGGAAGTACAAAATATTATCCCTGCAAAGTTCATAGCTCCATTGATAGATTGGTGGCACCTGCATTCTCTCCTTCATTCCAGCTTGAAATTAAAGCATTGTAGCAGATTCATAATTTGTCCATATTGCTCCTTTGACAGGTTGATGTTCTGGTCTTCATTCAAATTATTTTGTTCCTCTCCTTTGTTAGATAACATATCCGAGGGTTGATTTCCATGTACATTGGCCACTATTTTTTTCCCTTGTTATAATTCTGGTTTCAATTGAAGCCTTGATTCTGGTTGAAGTTTTGGTTTGGATTTTGGTTTTGATTGCAAGGATATCCAGAACTCTCAGGGTAGCCATGTAATTTGAAACACCTATCCTTAGTATGCCCTGGTTTCTTGCAGTAGTCACATATAGGTCTTCCCCTTCCTTGTCCTCCATAGTTGTTGTTGTTGGTCGAATAGTTGATCCTATAAGTGTTGGACCTAAAACTAGCAGCATTCATAGAGGTTGATTCGATAAACAACTGAGTGTTTGGTTTGACTTCCCCCTACTTCTCATCTAGTATTAGGAGAGAAAAGGCTTGAGCTAAGTTTGGTAATGGGTTCATCATGAGGATACTTCCTCGAATCACAGTGTAGGTTTCATTCAATCCCATGAGGAATTGTATTAGTCGCATATCTTGCTCAGCTTTGTAGATTTTCCTTCGCGCCACAAGTACAATTGCAACTGCATTAAGACCTTTTACTCAAGGTGCTCAATTCTTCCCGGAGCTTCTTCAATTTGGTGTAGTAATTGGTAGTATCAAGAGTCTCCTGAGATGTATCGTTTATTTCCTTTTGGATTTGATACAGTCGAGCTCCATTTGTCTGCTCATATCGATTTTCTAGCTCAATTCAAGTCTCCATAGCGTCATTTGCATATTCAACACTGTCTGTGATTGCCTTTGATAGAGAATTAAGGATCCATGAAGTCACCATGTCATCACATCGCTCCCATTGACGAAACATGGGTGAGTGAGGGTCTGGACGCTTGCATTCGCCAATTATAAACCCTAACTTATTTTTCACTGACAGACCTCGCAACACACTACGCCTCCATAAACAATAACCAACTCCACTGAAGGGAACGAAAACAAGCATAGCACCGGGATTATCCGACGGGTGCAGATACAAGGGATCACTTGGATCGATTTTGGAATTTCCTGTAACTCCGATGTTCACTTCTGTGTTAGCCACATCGCTCAAATCATCAACAACCATGAGTGATTGAGATTAATTGTGTGAGTATCACACTTTGGAAGAAAAGGCCCCTTATCAGATAGTCAGGCAAAAACAAGACCGCTCTCAGAAATCGACGAACACAAAGGAGAAATGGATAATTGAGAGATGATATATCGGAACAACCAAGATCTGATACCATGTTAATTGTTCAAAGTAACGTTGGCTCGAGCTCAGCTTGAACAACAATGGATGTCGGAGAGAGAGAGAGAGAAAGAGAGCATTCGAGAAGAAAGAGAGAGCATTCGGAAAATAAACCTCACGTGTTTTATATATATAAATAATATCCTATCTAATTAACTGAATGTCTGGCATAGTCACTTTGCATCTAACTAATCACTTTACAACTAACTAGCCACTTTACATAATTAGATAATCTCAATAGATTTTTCTGGTCAAAGCGACCAATTACTAGAGTAATTATATATTTATACCTATGATTCTTGAAACACAAACTCGTAGTAGCATTTTGATAATCATGAATAACAACAACTATTACACATCAATCTCAAACAAGTTAGAAAAAACTTTAGCAGTCATCAAATTTTAATAATTTTGGTTGTTAAAGTAAACTAGAGATAAAATTAATTTCAGAAAGAAGGATTAGTTAATTTTTGAAGAAAATGCGAAAAGAGTAGAAGAGATGCAAATGCACTCCAAATAATTCTGATTTATTATAATGTAAATAAAAATGAAAGATGCATGTTAAGCATTATATTGTTGGTCTATTTTATTGAGGTTCACTTATGTCTTTGTGAATAAGAGTTCTGAAAATGAAACCAAATGATGACAAGAGCGAGTCAAGCATAGAAAAGTGAAAACGCGTATAAAACTCGGAAATCTCATGTCAAATGATCAATTCTTTTAAAAAAATAAAACGAAGAAAAAAAATCCAAATAAAAGGAAAAATTCGTCAATTGGATTTTAATGCAAAGAACTAGATTCAGAGAGAGAATAAAAAGAGTGTATGTAAAGAGTGTGAATGGTCTTATCTCATCAGTAAAAAAATTACTCGCGCTAAATATTTAGTTAAGTTTCAGTTGAACGACTTGAATTTTGACTTGACTCGACTAATTTTAACTTAACTACTTTTAACTCAAATAAATTAATTTTGTGTGGGTTTGATCATTAGCTTACTGATCGACCTGTTTTAAATCCATCTGTACTTAATTAAAATTATTTATTTAACACCCTTAATTAATTACACAATGACAAATCAAACAACCAAAATTTAACCAAACGACCACTAAACAAAAAACTGTAGTTTGTCACCTTTGATTTTTAATTACTCTATTTTAACATTTTACTTTTTAAAATATATGTTAAGAATTGAGAAATCTAAACGACTCCTGTTTCATTGAATATTCTTTTTGTAATAATTAGTTTAAATTTCAAAGACTGAACAGCCAATGGACATCGTTAATGCCTTCACCAAAAGGCAAACAGGCAAACTAACGTCTATTCTTCAGACTTTTCCAAAGAGTTGAAAAAAGGGAAACTTCTCTACCCAAGTCATGTCGCATTCATACAGGGCCCGAAAAAGGGAGAAAGTGATATAGACAATCAGAGACGGAGCTAAGATTTAAATTTTATGGGTTCAAAATTATAATTATTTTAAGTTACTGGATTCTAAATTAATAATTTATTCATATACAAATACAGGGTTTGAACAAAAGCTACTATATCCGGCCGAACCCACAACCAACACTGTAGCTCCGCCCCCGTAGATCTTCTCTAACGCAAACATTAGTGGCTACTTTCACGACTTAAACTCGTAACCTATAGATAACCCGAATGCAACTTTACTATTGCTTCAAAACTTCCCTTCAAATAGTTGAAAAAACACACAAACAAAAAAAAGGAAAAGGTGGAATTATTCTCCATTGTCGCCAACGTTGCGCTGTTTAATTGGCCTCAGTTCTTATAGATAACGACTAGGCGATAACAAAATTTAATTTTCTGCACCTAGCAAATAATTTGGTTGAATTACCAAATACTTACTCCATAACACCATTTAATTGAATAAGAAGTTAAGAAACTACTATGAGTACTATATTAATACAATATTATTATAAAAGAAACTTATTAGTAAATAATACTCCCTCCGATTCATTTTACTTGAATTTATTTGATTGTATACGAAGTTTAAGCAAGAAAGAATTTTTTTTAAAACTTATGGTCTTAAGTATACTACTATAAAATTATGTCATTAAAGATAAAATAGAAAATTGAATTAAATTAAACTCGTTATTTTGAGATGTTCCCCTCAGTTTTATAACTCGTTATAAATGTTCTTTTTGTTAGATGCTCTTTTTTACATAGAATTAGTGAGTGAAATATAAAAGATTATGTATATTCATTTCTTCAATTCAAATTAATTTGAGAATGTATAACTAGAAGTATATGAGAAGGTCGTTCGTTTGCTGATATTGTTATCAGTATTCGATATTAAGCCATTCATAGCTTAGTATACGGATAGAGAGTAAGTTGCAGTCATTGATGAAATATATGGAAAGATAAAACTGTAAGCATAAGTTATTTTTAAAAATTATACTATGTACTGTTATGAAATATAACTCAAAGTAACAATATAGAACAAGAAAAAATAAGCTAAGAGATATAGAGAGAAAGAGAGGAGAGATTTTTATTTCTTCTTCAATTGTGTGTATTTTTCTATCTATTACAAGGCCTTTATATAGGCATGAAAAGTGAAGAAAAATATGTCATTGAATATGTCATTAAGTATAAAAATATGTCATTGAATATGTCATTAAGCATTTGAGAAATCATGTAGGAAGAGTAGACATCCACCATAATTTGTTTTTTCTTATAACACTCCCCCTTGGATGTCCATAGATAATGTGCCTCGTTAAAATCTTATTAGGAAAAAAAACCCTATGGGAAAAAAATTCTAGTGAAGGAAAAAGAGTACACATGTTTAGAAATACGCCTTTTGGTTGCCTCGTTAAAAACCTTGCAAGGAAAACCCAGTGGGACAAAACCTTGTAAGGGAAAAAAAGTACAACGCTTATTAACTCCCCCTGATGAGAGCATCAGTTCACATCCTTGAGCCTTCGCATCCCAATCTTGTACACTAGTTTCTTGAAGGTTGACGTCGGTAGAGATTTGGTGAACAAATCAACCATATTATCACTTGAACGGATCTGTTGCATATTGGTATCACCATTCTTTTGAAGATCATGTGTGAAAAATAACTTTGGTGAAATGTGCTTTGTCCTATCCCCTTTTATGAATCCTCCCTTCAATTGGGTTATGCATGTTGCATTGTCTTCATATAAAATTGTGGGTAGTTTGTCACACTTCAAACTACATTTGTCTCGAATAAGGTGTATTACAGACCTCAACCATACACATTCTCGACTTGCTTCATGAATAGCAATTATCTCAAAATGATTAGATGAAGTAGCCACAATTGATTGCTTAGTCGATCGCCAAGATATGGCAGTGCCTCCATATGTAAATATATAGCCTGTTTGAGATCGAGCCTTGTGTGGGTCAGATAAATACCCAGCATCGTCCTAACCAACAAGATCGGGACTGCAATCATTGCCATAAAATAATTCCATAGTCCCTTTTAGATACCGCAATATGTGTTTAATTCTATTCCAATGTCTCCTTGTAGGAGCAGAGTTATATCTTATTAAGACATTAACTGAAAAAGTTATGTCGGACCTTGTAATGTTAGAAAGATATATCAGTGCACCAATTGCACTAAGATATGGTACTTCGGGACCAAGAAACTCTTCATTATTTTCATGAGGTCAGAATGGATCTTTATTTATATCGAGTGATCTCACAACCATCGGGGTACTCAATGGATGTGCTTTATCCATATAGAATCACTTAAAAATCTTTTTAGTGCATGTTTGGACAAAATTTTCATCTTTCATATACTCAATTTTTAGACCAAGACAAAATTTTGTCTTTCCAAGATTTTTCATTTCAATTTCTTTCTTTAAATAGTCTACTGCTTTAGGAAGCTCCCTAGGAGTTCCAATGATATTTAAATCATCAACATACACGGCGATTATAACAAATTTAAATTCATATATTTTTATAAAGACACAAGGACAAATTGAATCATTCTTGTACCCTTCTTTCAACAGGTACTCACTCACGCGATTATACCACATGCGTCCTGATTGTTTCGATCCGTATAAGGATTTTTGAAGCTTTATTTAATAAATTTCTTGGAAACCTTAATATGCTTCAGAACAATAAATCTTTCAATGATTTTCATTATACAAATATCACATTTTTCTTGTATTGCAAGATTAAAACCTGAAATGACGATATCCACCACAGGAGAACATGTCTCTATATAATCAATGGCAGGATATTTACAAATCTTCTTGTGACACAAGTCGTCTTTTTGTCTATTGACTTGACCTTTTTTTCGCACAAGAGCATATTTATACCTCCACTGGCTTTATACTTTCAGGTGTTGGGACTATCAGTCCAACTTCATATTTTTCAGGTAAAATCAATTTTCATTGCGTATTTTTCATTTGGCCAATCATATATCTATCCAAATTTCATGACAGATTTGAGCTCAAGATCCTCGTCAATATTAATAATATTAAGCGCTACATTATATTAACAATATCGTCGACGATCATTTTATATCGGTTCTACTATTATCCAATAAAAACATCACTTATTGAGATCTCTTTATCTTATTATTTTCAGGTACCTGAGCCTCTCCCATGAGGTCTTATGAAGTGGTATGTCAAGGTGCTCTTCTAGAGCACTTGCCTCCTTATTATGACCATCTTGAGCATTTGCTCCTCTCCTTCTTCAAGGAGTTTTATCTTTGGAACCGATTAGTCTATTATGCTTCATGCATATCATAGACTCTATTCATTATGAACTTTATTTTATTTGGAGCATTAGCAGTTGAATATGACATTTAGTTTTGGGTCAGCAAATACGCCTGGCAATATTTTGCAAATGAATTATCAATTAAATTTAAGTTCACATTTTCTCGTACGAGGATCTAGATGTACTCATAATAATTAATTATATTCATTACTTTTTCAGCTGCCCATTTTCTCCCCCTATTGTTGGGATCACCAACACATATCCCTAGCTTTATTTAGGGATCCATCTTTGTGCATTGCGGTGGAACAATTAAATCATATAGCATATTCATATTTTTATATGGAAATTATTTGGTTCCTGACCCTGAACCGATTGTGATAGGGAGAACTTATCATAACTTGGCTAGATGCGTACAAGTGCTGTTGTATATTAAATAATACATCACATACCAAAAAACAAATTGGCAGTTTTTTTTCTCATAACCAATGGTTTAGATATAATTGGAGGCATACAATTTCTGTTAAACCAACTTGAATTTAAACCAGTATTATCAAGATAAATCATCATAATTTATATTCTGCAATTGTGCTCTAATAATTTGAGCAATCAATCTTGCAAAACCCAAACTGCAAGTTGATAACAAATGCACATGTGACCATAGAATAGATGCATCTATTAAAATCATATAATAGTAAACGGTCCACATGGAAGGTGACTGGGCCCATATATTTATCACCTTTTATTCGTTCCAGAAATCAAGGGATTCAATCCCAACCTTAACTGGTATATCATAAGAATAAGCAGCACAAGAGAATTTTTGAAGAATCTTATATTTCTTCAATATATGCCAATGTAATTCTCAATTAATTTCTCACATCATAATTGAATCGAGATGGTCAACCGGTCATGCCAACTAATATTTGTTTTAGTAAACCTCTAGTTTACTTGTGACATATGATTCCATCATCATGCTTATATTTGTGTAGTACAAATAAAAAAAAATTGGGTAATCTTTCATATTTACCCGTTATGATTATAGAAATATGAAGATATTCAATATTCCTTTCATTTGTAGTCTCAATATGCCAACTACTTTGACTTATACATTTGAAACTCAAAAAGTTTCTTTTGAGACTTTACAATATCAATGTCGTGAATAATTTTATTCATCCGGGTGGTAACAAATTAATTTTTCCAGAGCTCTTAACAACTTTTGTACTACAAGTTCTTTTGTCACATCATTCATATGGTAAATGTCTCATTCACGGAGAAAATTATATCATAATAAATTGTCATGATCAAAATCATCATAAGCAAAATCATTTCTTGCTTTAATTTTGCCTTTAATAACCTTTTATAAGGCACACCAAAATATTTTTTGGCGTATCACATGTACGCGACCAATGATATATTCATGTAACCACGCAATAATATTTATTCTCTTTATTTCACTCAAACCTCCCTTAGAAGTGAGTTGTGTGGTATTCATCTAATCATGCATTGCATGTCTTTATTCATTACTTTTATCACATATTGCCACATTAACTTTTAGGAATGGATCTGCATTCTCAATGCTTATTACAAGTCACATTCTCTTCAAGGAATGGATCATAATCAGCGGCGTGCTTTATTATTTTTCATATCAATTTGATGGTAAACATTGCCATCACATTTTGAAGGACTATTTTGAGAACCCTTATTGTTCTCCTTTTATAATCATACTGATGATTATTATTAATTTGATCTTTGGAACGCTCACGTTCATTATTCAACCACTTTTCTTCATTTAGACTTATTATGCGCATCTATCACATTTACTTCAAGAATGGAGCAAATCAAGTGGAGCAATATTCATGTCTTTTCATGAAAAATATATTATTTTTCTTTAGTCATCATTATATCATCAATATGGTATAGTGAGACTCAAACCCAATATCTTACCAATATAAAGACATGTTAGGCCATAATGAATTGGGACTCAAACCCAACTCTTATCATCATGGAGTATCAGGACTTGATCTTGATGTCTTACCCTCATGGTGCATTGCGACTTGAACTCATTGAAATTGATATCATTAATAGCAAAGGACAAAAATAATTTCAAATACGAAGAAAATGCGTAGCTCTTGAGTTAAACTCTTCATAATGTCATTTGGATATAATTCTCAACAATAGACTTTCGTTTGCTCAAATCAGCTAAACAGATATATGAAAATACAAAATAATATTAAAAATTCACACGTGGTCTTTGCTACAATAAGCTTACTTCAGGATGAAAGTGATATGACCAGAACATTAAAGAAAAATGATGTATCAAATAGAATAATATAGTACTACTAGTTACCATGCACTTTTATGGAAATTAAGTATTATGCTCTCTAGAAAAATAAAGAGATATAGCAGAATCTTTAGGTTAATCAGGAAATCAAAAAAAAATAAGGGACAAATCTTTGTCTACTATCTACTACTATATGCTTTCCATATAGAAATGATTCAATATGTTAATTTGATAAGAACTATCATCAATGAAAAATTTAGTGTAGTACACACTTCTTGTACTAATATTTTATCTTATTAAAATAAAATAGTTACGTTTATTATTATTATTATTATATTATATTTGATAGTAAACTAATGTATAATCATTATACTAGGCATACTAAAATCGTATTATAAGGTAAAACCATAAGCATACATAATAATATATAATTTTAATTTTGTAGATTATTTAGTATATCGCATGCCACCTATTATTTAGTTAATAAAAAATTTAACAAGGTGACATCCTTAGCAGCCACATAAATACTAATTTTTTAATAATCGGACCATTGCTTATTCCAAATATTGATATAAACTTATATGGTTTAAAGCTCGGACTTGTTGCTGTAGCAGAAAGACGTGCCTGTAACACATAAGTGGAATTCAACCTTGAGGTTAGAGACTTCGTGCTGATAACGTGTTATGAAATATGACTCAAAGTAACAATATAGAACAAGAAAAAACAAGTTAAGAGATATAAAGAGAAAGAGAGGAGAGATTTTTATTTCTTCTTCAATTGTGTATATTTTCTTATCTATTACAAGACATTTATATAGGCATGAAAAGTGAAGAAAAATATGTCATTAAGCATAGAAATATGTCATTGAATATGTCATTAAGCATTTGAAAAATCATATAGGAAGAGTAGACATCCACCATAATTTAATTTTTTGTTATATGTACTAATTAATTGATAATTACAGAACAACAATAATAATAGGAGTAATAAAAGGCAATAGGCATGCGGCAGACACGTCAATAAAAATAGGCCAAATGTCTAAAACACATCATGTTTCATGCTCCCAATTTTGACCAAATCTTCCCCTCTTTGCCAAGTCAGCCTTTTCCCATCTTGTGTCACCCAATAGGCAAGTAGACAGGTGTGTCTTATTCGGAAAAATATTTTTAATATTCAATATTTCCACCAAATCATATTAATTAGTATCGCCAAGTAAAATTAAATAGTACTATAAACTTTGACAATTTAATAAACATAGTTAAAGAAACATAGCTGCACCTAGATTGTGACACTCCAGTACGACCATAGCTAGTAGACTAGTTCCTTTGTTATGACTTATGATGCTCATGTCGGAGCAATACTGATGAGAGCGGATCAAGCAGGATTGACAGGTTTTTAGGCTGACAAGTTTTTTAAAAAGTGGCGCACATGTCACCTTAGACGAATCCTACATCAGAACGAGTGTAAAGTAAAGAGTTATATAAGGCATGACACAAGTTCATATAGTATGTGTACTTTTAGGACTCGAGGTAGCGTAGCCCGAAAGATAAATTCATGCGGGCCTATGCCCAAATCGAATAATATGTGTCATTGGCTTGGGTCGTGACAAATATGATACCAGAGCCGAATCTCGCACATGTCACCTTAGATGAATCTCATATCGGAATAAGGAAGGAAAATAAAGAGTTATATAAAGCATGACACAAGTTCACATGGTACTCGATGTGACGTAATTCGAAAGATAAATCTATGTGGGCCTAGATCCAAAATGGACAATACTTGTCACCGACTTGGATTGTAACATTTGTTTTGGATACAACGGTTGTCTCTGAGCATGTAAAATAACCATGGTTAAATAATAAAAATATATGTAAATTATGTGTAACAAGATTTTTTTTGGGTTTTTTCTTTGATTCAAGCATGATGCATGCAGTGAAATGTTTTAATAGTAATTGTACCCTAATCATCATCAAATTGTGTGAACAACATTTTCCTTACAAACGAATACTCATATAATTATAATCTACTTTTTTTTCTTCTGGATAAGGTACACATTAGCATGTGTGACAAGTTATATACTCTTTGAGTTGGTTTAATGTGATGGGGAACAATTCCAACATATTTTCAATGTATCTTCAACTACTTATTGCCCCAAAAAGAACACCAGAAATGTTAGAAGGGCGGTATTGTCCAAAAAACAGATGATACAAATTTATCTTATGTTGAGATTGATCATACCCGTATTTTCCCTCTTCTCCCTCACTTCTTAAATTGCCAATTCACACATTACAGTAATCCACTATATTTTATTTTCTCCGATTCATAATAAATGACTTTTTTGGCCTTCGACATATCCCTTAAGAAAATACTAATTCATAGAGAAAAAAAATATTTTGACTAAATTATCCTTAATTAAAATTTGTATATTATTAACTTGACACCTTGGAATATGTAAATAAGGGCAAATTTTTGAAAAATAAAGTTAATACCGTATTGATAATATAAAAAAAATACTTATTTTGGACCAAAATAAAAAGATAAAAAAAAACTTATGAATGGGAAAGGATACCCCTCAACCTTTGATGGTTGGGAAATGATAACCCCTCACTTTTTGAATGGGAAAGGGAATCCCCTTGTACAATAACTTTCCGGTGAAACATTTTGTTTGGAATAAAAATCTTTTTTTTTTGAATAAATAATTTTTAAAATAACCAACTTCTTTCATTATAGCCAAAAGCTCTGCATATGACAACAATTATGATCTATATAATTTTTGGAGTGCCCCCTTTAGCCTTTTCCTACTAGTTTAAGATATGATGTAATGCTAAAATGCCTCCGTAATAAATTTTCAAATATGACCTTGTCAACTATAATTTCTGTTTGATAAAGATATTTTTAAAATAAGTAAAGTTTAATAATTGCTTTAGCATAATAATTTTAATATACACAAAAATACATAAATAAATTAATACTCATGTAACAATTCTTTTATCTAATAGATAAGTTAGAGAATTAACTAATTTAGTATATTTTTTCCCTTCTAATTGATATGCTAAAGCATCTACGGTGAATGTGTGTTTAGTATAGTTCTTGAATTTTGTATACAAGATATTTTTTTTTATTATAAAAATTTTAACAATGACCTCAATGTAACAAAAAAACATCTTAAATTTTGCAAGCAAAAAAGACGAAACTCAAATATTGGTTTGGATAAAAAATATTAAACTTCACCTTTGAAAGACTAGAAAAAAAAAATTCTTTACTCAAAAATATAAATTCTCACCGGAAAATAATTGCATAAGAGGGTCCCTTTCCCATTCAAAACGTGAGGGGTATTATTTTCCAAAAGGTTGAGGAGGTAAAATATATTTTACTCTAATATAAAAAAAAATTATTTTGGATCAAAATAAAAAAATTAAAAAATAACTTATTATCTACCGAGGGAAGCATTAATTTTCATTACAAACCCCTTAGTTGTACCATTACTCTCGTTATTAGTTATCATAATCATGATTATATCTGTCAAATCTACCCCCAAAAACTATAGTATTAATAATAACTCCTTTTAAAATGACTAAATGGAAACTCCACTAATCAATTGCTCATTTCATCTTTTGCTTCACCTGCTCAGTTTCCTTGTATGTTCACACAGAGCTTTGAATTTCTCTCTTGATTCTTGAAATTCAATCAGTTCTTTGAGCTGGCTCTTCTTAAAATTATCTCTAGAACCCAAAACCTCATGGCTTTTCTCAAAATTTTCCCTAAAATAATTGGTGAAGATCAGTTGTAATTTCCTCAGTCAACTCAACAACCAACCACCAACTCAGCAAAGATTTGCCAAATTATTGCTCTTTTTCCAACTGGGTCTCTCCCAATTTGATTAAAGATTCCATTTTTCAAACTGGGGTTTTCCCAATTTGATTAAAGACTCAAATTTTCCAGCTGGGGTTCTCCAAATTTGATCAAAGATTCAATTTTTCCAGCTGGGGTTCTCCCAATTTGATCAAAGATTCAATTTTTCCAATTGGGGTTTTGCTCAATTTGATTAAAGATTCAATTCTTTCAGCTGGGGTTCTCCCAATTTGATCAAAGATTCAATTTTTCCAACTGGGGTTTTGCTCAATTTTTCCAACTGGGGTTTTCCCAATTTGATTAAAGAATCCATTTTCTATAAGGAGGTGCACACATGGATCATGAGAAAGAGGCCTTAATCAATGAGCTGACGGAGTTAATCGACGCCGTTTCAGGTTTGCCGGAGTGCAAGAATGTGTCTAAGAGGATGTACAGTAATTTGGTGAGAAGGGTGAAGCTTTTGAGCCCTTTAGTTGAGGAAATGAAAGATAGTGATATTGTTGAGGTTGGAGATGAGGTGGTTCATGGGCTTGAGTTGTTGAGAATTGCTCTTAATTCAGCTTTGGAGTTTCTCAAATCTGTAAATGAAGGCAGTAAGATTTTTCAGGTATTGTTTTCTACCTTAATCTTTCACTGCTGAATGATATATGCCAATTGCGTTTTTTCGGAAAATGAGAAAGTAATATAAGTGATCAATTATATAGGTAATCTAAGTATAAGAGCTATCAATTTGTATCTTACTGTATGTTTTACTGATTGAAGGGGAGCCTTGGAGCAACGGTAAAGTTGTCTCCTTGTGACCTATAGGTCACGGGTTCAAGCCGTGGAATCAGCCACTGATGCCTGCATCAGGTTAGGCTACCTATATTATACCCTCTTGGGGTGCGGCCTTTCCCAGACCCTCTAAACACGGGATACTTCGTGCACCGGGCTGCCTTTTATGTATGTTTTGCTGATTGTATGGCTGCTGGAAAGATCAATGTGATATTCAACTTTTTCCCTTTTTATACTCTGTGGTGAAATTTAGGTGTTGAGTTTAGTTGGTAATTGTCCTACATATTTGTCAACCAAAACAAAGTTGAATCATATATTTTAATTACTTAGGTAAAATCGGATTAAGTACTCCTGAAAGGCAGTAAGGTCTAGAAATATTCAAATCATAATCTTATCTAGGCAGTAGAAATATGGATTTCTAAGCCTTTACATTACGTGTTTTTGAGTAGTTCCTGTCTTCATATAATTGTGTTACGAACCTTTCTCTTAGTAGACTCATCAGACAGCCCTGGCTTGAAACTTTTGATCTTTCCTTGTTAAGTTTGAAGCTTTTGTAGATTCTATGAGCTTTTCAGAAGTTCGAAGTCATTAACTAAGTACCTGAATCAAAATCTACACTTTCCGTCTCACCTTTTACCATGTTCCATTTCCAGTATATTTTTGGTGGTTCTAATTTCAAAGCGGGTTGTAGCTATGTTACTCGGACTCTTCAAAAATGTTGGTGGGTGCGTGTCGGATCCTCCAAATTTAGTGCATTTTTGAAGGATCCGACACGGGTGCGGCAATACTTTTGGAGAGTCCGAGCAACATAGGGTTGTAGCAATTACTGTATGTCCAATGACAGGATTTTGTAAAGAGTATGAAAATTCAAGAAGTATGCCAAAATGAAGTTGTAGCAAGTACTGTTTGCCAAATGACAAGATCTTAGTGTTTTCAAAATGTTTTAGGCTTTTTGATTTGATTTTTGAAATTGGTTAGTTTTCAACTTAAGTCATCTTGGTATCTTACTCCTACTATTTGAAACTTTCAAGGCAAGAATTTGGGGAGTGGTATATTCTATTTCAACTGAAATTCTCTGTTTTTTAATAAAATTTGGAAATGGTTCCAGTTTCCTTCTGTTCTAAGTCTAATTTCCTTCTGGCTTATGTTCTAGACACACTAACATATATTATTAAACATAAAAAGGAAATAGAATGAATTGTTCCTTGGATCTCTCATATGGAAAATTCAGTTTCTTAGGATATCCGGTACTTGAATTTTCTCATGTGACAATGAGATTTGTTAAATTGTGTGAACCATCTCATCTAAAAGCTCGAACAGTTTGAAAGAGAACACTTTTCAGTATTTAATTTGGTCTTCAAAGCACCTCCTCACGTGCTAGCCTATTTTTTTTCCTTGGCCCGAGTACATGGAAATATTTTCATTGACAGTTGACGTGAGATTCAAACCAATGTCTCTGCCTTCCTTGATACCATGTCGAAACATGTAAAGCATCACATCTAAAAGCGTCATCTGTGTGAACCCAGTATGATTCATTTAATTGTGTTTCTGTTGAGATGTGGACTGCACCAAGTTGCCATTTTTACTATAGATTGTACCCGATCTGTACTTCCATAATCGAGGGGTCAAATGAATGCTCTCTGCTCTAGTTTTACACTCTGCATGGAGGATGATTTTTGTGCAGTATCATCAAGCGCGTTCTGTCGCTGTGCTAAACATTATCATCATGGTTGTCTCTTGCTTCATATTTCTAAATGTCACCTGTGCCTTTCGTCTTGCAGGCTCTGCAGATGGACACCATATCATTAAGGTTCCTAAACGTAACAGAGCAAATTGAAGATGCACTAAGCCACATTCCTTACAATAAGCTTGATATATCCGAGGAAGTCCGAGAACAAGTACTTCATTTAGCAATCCTTTACTAGTTAGTTATGGCCGATGTCCATTCTATTTTACTGAAAATCTTTACAATGTTTGGCTTCTTCCAGATTGAACTTGTGCATACTCAATTTAAAAGAGCAAAAGGAAAGATGGAATCACCAGATGTGCAACTGGTAATCGATTTAGCTATGGCAGAAAGGGAACAAGATCCTGAATCCATGATTTTTAAACGGTTGTCGGAGAAGCTGCATCTCAGGACCGTAAATGATCTAAAGAAGGAGTCACTCGCCATCCATGACATGGTCATTTCTAGTGGTGGAGTTCCCGAAGAGTGCTTTGAAACGATTGCGTTCCTCCTTAGAAAGCTAAAGGACTGCGCAATGACGGGGAATCCTGAAATGGATGCCCTTGAGGGTGACAAGAGTATGATTAAGCACAGATCCCCGGTCATTCCAGATGATTTCCGCTGTCCAATATCACTTGAGTTGATGAAAGATCCTGTTATTGTATCTACGGGACAGGTTTAGTACCTTTATTTTCTTGATAGTTCACTTTACCTTGGCAGATTATAGGATTAAATTAATTGCTCTTTGTATAACTTGCTTAGATTAAACGCTGTCTGCTTTTCTTTCATGTGCAGACCTATGAAAGGTCTTGCATTCAAAAGTGGCTGGATGCAGGACACAAGACCTGCCCTAAGACTCAGCAGACATTGTTGCACACTGCGTTGACTCCAAACTATGTTTTGAAGAGCCTGATTGCCTTGTGGTGTGAGAACAATGGTGTTGAGCTGCCTAAAAACCAAGGAAATTGTAGGAACAAAAGGTCTGGAGCTGGTGGTTCGGACTGTGATCGTGCTGCTATTGATGCGTTGTTACAAAAACTTGCCAATGGTAATCCGGAACAGCAAAGAGCAGCTGCTGGCGAGCTCCGTTTGCTGGCCAAAAGAAATGCTGATAACAGAGTCTGCATTGCTGAAGCCGGAGCAATTCCTCTTCTTGTTGAACTGCTATCCTCATCAGATTCTCGTACTCAGGAGCATGCTGTTACTGCACTCCTTAACCTATCCATAAATGAATCTAACAAGGGAACTATTGTAAATGCTGGTGCTATACCTGATATAGTAGATGTACTAAGAAATGGAAGCATGGAAGCAAGGGAAAATGCAGCCGCTACCCTTTTTAGTTTATCGGTGGTTGACGAAAACAAAGTGGCAATAGGAGCCGCTGGTGCTATCCCAGCACTTATTGATTTGCTTTGTCAGGGAACTCCAAGGGGAAAGAAGGATGCAGCCACTGCTATATTCAACCTCTCAATCTATCAAGGAAACAAGGTAAGGGCAGTACGGGCAGGGATTGTGCCACCGCTAATGAGATTGCTCAAGGATCCCGGAGGTGGAATGATGGATGAAGCACTCGCAATATTGGCAATACTTGCAAGTCATCAGGAGGGTAAGGCCGCTATTGGTCAAGCAGAGCCAATCCCCATCTTAGTTGAGGTAATTAGGACAGGTTCTTCTCGGAACCGAGAAAATGCAGCAGCTATTTTGTGGTCTCTATGTACAGGTGATGTACAGAACTTAAAGGTAGCTAGGGATCTTGGAGTAGAAGAGGTACTGAAGGAACTGTCCGAGAATGGCACTGATAGAGCCAAAAGAAAAGCCGGAAGTGTTTTGGAACTTCTCCAACGAGCTGATGCAGTTGATTCATGACACCTAGATTGGCAGTGAAGGACTAAATTCAACCTGAGAACTGAGGTCAGACGATCCAGTAATTGCACGACCACGTCTATGAATGTACAAAGATATAGAACTGTACCTCTATATGTATGTTTTCATCTTCTTTTTGACAGCTTGGTCCAGGGGCAATGGGTTATTTTTTAAATCAGTGTTTGTTTGTAGATGTAAAATTTTGTTGTTTATACTTTCTTCATAGTTTTTTATTAAGTAAGCACTGTGATTTCCACTTTTGAATATGAGAAATGAAGAGAAAGTGTGCTGTTCTTAGTGTTCAATCTATCACAAGTGTTACACACTGCTCTACCATTTCAGTGCTAAGGATTATTGGAATCGGAAAAGAAGCTTTTGACAAGGTTCTGCGTAACTGGTAAAATTGCTGCCATGTGATCAGGAGGTAACGGGTTCAAGCCGTGAAAACAGCCTTTTGCAGAAATGCAGGGTAAGGTTGCGTACAATAGACCCTTGTGGTCCGCCCCTTCTCCGGATCCCGCGCATAGCGAGAGCTTATTGCACCGGGCTGCCCTTAGAAATGAAGCTTTGACCACCCATAACCGGCTCCAATTCTTGTTTATTTTTTGAGTTTAACTTTTGGGCACTGATTGTACAGTTTGTTAACGCTATCAGGTTAAGATTACTTACAACGACAGGTAAGTTGTACATAGCATATTAATCTGTTACATGAAATAGTTAATAACTTGTTATAACATGTCAAAATGTACTAATAGTATAAACAAATCTTTAGACAGTTAGTGTAAATAATTTTTATATTATTATGTATTTTTATATATTATAACAATGAAGTTACAAAAACTTTTTTTGTCCCGTTAATATAACCGAACCGTACGCGCTATAACAGTATAGTCATTGAACTTCACTCGCTATAACTTAAAAAGTCACAAAATTTATTTTGATTCATTTGTTACATAGTACTGAAGTCAAAACTCAATTTTGTACCGCATAAATATCGTCAAATTGACTTGCGGTTGAAATTCAACCCTTGGATCTTTTCTAAACCAATTCAATTGGATTAATCTTTTGATAATCTTTGTTCATTATCCTCATAATTGTACATCCAAGGGTGTGGTCTAGTGATTTGAGAACCATGAGATTTCATATTCAAATTCCAGCGGAGGTAAAAATACTAGGTGATAGGCATCTCGTGTAATTAGTCGAGGTGCGCACAAGCTAACTCGGACACCACTGTTATGAAAAACAAATCATCGAAAATCAGCATAAAAAACTATGAGGTCTTAGGTTCAAATTCTAGCGGAGACAAAAACACTAGGTGATATGCATCCCGTGAAATTAGTGGAGGTGCGCACAAGTTGACTCGGACACCACAGTTGTTAAAAAAATATCAAAAATCAGCATAAAGAACCATGAAATCTCAGATTCAAATCCCAGCGGAGAAAAACATACTAGGTGATATGCATCGCGTGGAATTAGTCGAAGTGCGCACAAGCTGACTCGGATACCTCGATCATTAAAAAAAATCATCGAAAACCAGCATAAAGAAGTACAGTCATGGTTACTACTTGCATCTATTTGAATGGAAATCCGTCCACCATAAAAGCAAAATTGGAAGAAGTAATTTGAAGCAAGTAATTTTGTTGAATCAATGAATTGAATAGGATCACAAGAAACTTGAGTTGGGGGCGGAAAGGCATTAATTCAAACTACGAGGTTGAAAATTCAAAAGTAGAAGAATTTGGGAAACAGTTAGCAATATGTTTGTTAGCGCTAATAAAAGGTGGGTGGGCGTGTCACGAGCCCATGCTTCTTCTGCGCGGCAGTAGTTGAAATTGTTGACCCACTAATTTAATTACTTTTATGTCCTTATTCCACTACGTAATGACAAAATTGGTCCATCATTGTGAATTTTTGCTATTTCTTTTATAAAAAACTTTAACATAGCAATAAAAGCTAGATTTTTAGGTAAAAGAAGACAATGAAAATGATTTAGATATTAAGAGACAATCAACTTTAAGTGGGCGTTCGGACATAAGAAATTGTAAAATTTTTAAAAAAAGTGATATTTTTTTCAAGTGAAAATGATATTTAAAAATTAAAATTGTATCTGGACATGAATATAACTTGAAGTTGTTTTTGAATTTTTGTGAGTGATTTGAAGTCAAAATTTTGAAAAATAGTTTTTTTGAATTTTTTAAATTATCAAAAAAATTCAAATTTCTACTTCAAGTGAAATTTAAAATTTTTATGACTAAACATTTCCGAAAAAAATAAAAAAAATTATGGCCAAACGGACCCCTAAGTGTTCAACTCAAACTTCATAGTTAAATTGCAAAGAATATTTACAACTGATTTTTCATCAAGAGTTAAATTGCAAAGTAAATTTACAATTGATTTTTCACATGTTAAGAAATTTAATATGCACGACAAATAAGATTTATATTGACCAATATATATATAACTAGAATAGGAGTTAGAAGTATATTATTTTATTAAATGAAATGACATCATAAGTACATGCAAAATATGAAAATATTATTCAACATATTGTTCTATTAGCATTTAATTTCTCTTAGGAGTATTCTATTACTTAAAAGTATATAAAAATATGAAATTTCATTAATTCTTTTGAATTATTCCTTATAGGTGGGGTATTTTCTTAAGTTTGCTATAATTATTGCTCCAAACATAAAAAATCAAAGCTTTAAAACTCATAGATGGGAGTTCCATTCTCATTATATCTTTCCCCTTAAAAATAAAAAATTAAGAAAAAAAAAAGCAAAATAAAAACTTTAAAAAGTTAAGAAAAGAAACCAGCACGAGACTTACGTAAAAGGGTATTCTAGTCATTTGAGAGCGTACACATTCCATTTTTAGATTCCCAATGCAACCTTTTAAAATGCAAAACAATTCAATCTTCAAAATCTCAGCTCCATCTTCGGGTCACTCCATACTCGTCACCTCTACACCACCGTATGGCCACCTCCATTCGCCTCCGTCGTCTCGGCGCTATCGCCGTCGTAGCCGGCGGAGCATACACAATTGTACGGAATCCTTCATTCTCATCAAACGACCGCGGCGACAAGTCCACCGCACTCGACACCTTCCGCCGGAAAATTGCTGATCCTTTCGCCGTCGTTCCGTCTCGAGCCACTCAGGAAGCGGCTCTGATCGGCTCCAGCTTGTCTAATCCTCTCGACATCCTTGTTGTCGGCGGCGGTGCCACCGGCTGTGGTGTCGCACTTGATGCTGCAACGCGTGGGCTCCGTGTTGGCCTTGTCGAACGAGATGATTTTTCTTCTGGCACTTCTTCAAGGTCCACTAAGTTAATTCATGGAGGTTAGCCTTTAAAAAATTTCATCAATTTTGATGTGTAGTCATTTTATGTCAAACCAATGAATTGATAACACGTGTCTTTCTTAAAGTCATCATGCTTAAGTGATGTATATTCTCACTTTAATTTTAATTGCTAAGGTTAAATTGCTTTATTTGGCGTAAACGCTACAGGTAAAAACTTACCGATATGGTATACCAGGCTTAAGTTAATTCAGTTACGTGTTAAAGTAAATGGTGTGATAACAGTCAGCTTAAAATATTCAAATAACGAGGAATCCGCTTATGGATATAGAGGATTCATATAGTTGATGGGTACTGAATTGTGATTGAGATGCGAGCTTTTATTTCCTATATGGTGTCCACAATACCTAGCTATTGGAATATTGGCTAACACGTAGTCATTTTTTAGTTAGTTATAAATAAATAAATAAAAGTGATTCGGGCGTAGGGATGAGTACAAACCGACAGTGTAATGATCTTTTTACACATCTTATAGCAGGTTACTTACTATTTTTTCTTTTAAGCGGCCTTATTGTATAAATTAAGTCTTACACCTTTAGTTCATAGATCTTAAACTCATAAATAAAAGTTTCAAGCTTAGGGATGAGGTAACACTTGTGAAAACAATAGTGGTGTCCATAGATAAAAAAGAGAATAAAAACTAGTAGTTTTCTTTTTAAAATTAATTTTTGTAAAGATAAAAGTAGTGTACAAATTCTCTTTTTGATAATAATAATAAGATATTTAAAAGAATTGAAGAGTGTGGATCATCATATTCTCTTTTATGAAAGTGGACACAATTTCAGGACAACTTAATATAGAAGATGGAACTTTTAAATTTGGAACTTGTGTAGTATCTTTATAATAGGCAAGCAACATTAGTTTTGGGACACCATATTTTTGCTGCGTGCTACACTATATATTCTTGTTTGGGGCGCTAATAACCAGTGGTGTCAAATGCTCATTTAAGACGCAAGGAGGGCGCTTCGCCTCACTTAAGTTGAGCTTCAGTGTAAGGCAAGGCACTAAGGCTTGCGTCTCATTGCCCACGAGTTCTCTGTTGAATCAAGTGGCACTAAACAACAAATGTAATTGAAAATTAGTGTATCAGTTGCTAAGGGAAGCACTATGAATGAATTTGTTACTTTGTTCTTGAATTACAAATATATTTTTATTTTTTCCCTTCATTGTGCCTTTTTTTAGTGAAGCCGTCACTTTAAGTGCGCTTTGCGCTTAAAGCCTTAATAGATCTAGAGCGCTTTTTAGAGCTTTTCGCCTTTGACAACACTGCTAATAAATGCGTTTAAAGTGAAATCTCAAAAGTTGATTTAGTGTGGTTTACGAAAACTTTCTTGGAGAGTATTTTTGTCTATGTTTCTAAAAATTCTGGAAGCTATCCTTGAGGAGGAGGGGTCTTGATGTTAGGAACATTGTTACTCGATTGTTGGGCGTCTGAATTGGCAACATAAGGAAAATTTGGATTGAAGAGAAAGACTTTGTGAGATAATTATACGGGAATATCAAAAAAAATATCCAACTGAAATTTCTTTGTAATGTTGACTTTGGAGCTTGGATACACATGTATCTCTCATCAGACAGGGTACATGAGGGTACATGAGAAAGGATTAGGAAGCTTATCTTATTATTTAAGAATCTCAAGAGTTCCAATAGGAGAAGAATTACTAAATTCATCAATTTAGTATGCTCAGTAGTTACTTGGTTGTGTGATTTCTTAATATTTTATCTAAGTGATTATGCCTCCCATTTTTTCCCTAGGGAAAAAATCTTGATGTTTTCAGCTCCTTGAATAGGAACTACCGAAATCAAAGTCATTAGCCATTTTTATTAGTCAATATTTTACCGAGGCGGTGTCAAAAATATGTTCAGAGTATGTAACTGGATCAACCACAATCATCTATGAAACTATTTCAACCATTCTCCCAAACATTTAGAATAGGAACTTTTAGATTATATGATCTGTTAGCTTCATGGATATCCAAGTTGCATGACTAACCCTACTCTCCGCTAATCTTAAATCCACTTGCTTATTTCCTTTCAGTATTCCGTCAAAAAAAATTCTTCTTTTCTCAAAGGCATTCTGAAATGTGGATATGAGATTTTTTTCTGTGATGGGTAAAATGTGGATATGAGATTATCCATCATCTTTAAGTCTCATTGCTAATACATTCGCTGTTACTTTGCATATACTCCAGAACAAACTAATAGGCCAAAACTCCAATGTATCCTTAGCCTCTGGCTTTTCTTTGGGATAGGCACGATGAAGGAAGAGTTAAGACTCTTTTCAATTGACACTGCTCGGTATAAAATGCTTCAAACATTTATCTCAGCCTGGGGACATTGTCTCTAAAACCATTTGCAATAGGTGCTTTGTCTCCCTCACAACTTTTCGTTAGCCATTAGCCCTTTAAAACTTCTATCACGTCCAAAATAATAGGTGCATCTTGACCAGGGAATTGGGGAAAGCCAAAAAAATCAAAGAAAATGCCAGTGAGTTAAGATTCTCATATCAAATTATCTTGTTTTCTCTTCTATAAGACCACTCTAAGCTTTGAATGGTATAGCTAGCGACTGCCTTACAGGTTAACTCGTTATTCTTTGTACTACCTTAAATGCTTGGTGGTGGTTTGAGAATGGATTCCACTTGACCCTGCAGATAATGTGAATAACATTACTGAGGAATTTAGAGGGTCCCTTTTGATTTCTTCATTGAGGCATCTCTGAATTAGTAGTTAGATATTTCCATGAATCTGTCCTTCATTTGTCATGGTTACCTTCTTTTATCTAAGATGTGCAAACTGCTTATCCTAAGACCCATGTTTCAGGAGTTCGCTATTTGGAGAAAGCATTTTTCAACTTAGATTACGGGCAGTTAAAGCTAGTTTTCCATGCCCTAGAGGAGCGTAAACAGGTCATTGACAATGCTCCGCACCTTTGTCATGCTTTACCATGCATGACTCCTTGTTTTGATTGGTTTGAAGCGATCTACTACTGGGCTGGCCTGAAAATGTATGATCTGGTCGCAGGGCGACACCTACTGCATTTGTCTAGGTATTACTCTGCACAAGAGTCGGTTGAATTGTTTCCTACCCTCGCACGAAATGGTAAAGATAAAACTCTGAAGGGAACTGTGGTATATTATGATGGACAAATGAACGACTCGCGCCTCAATGTTGCAATAGCATGCTCTGCTGCTTTGGCTGGTGCAGCAGTGCTTAACCATGCAGAGGTTGTATCCCTTCTCAAAGATGAGGGTGATGGTAGAATAATTGGTGCACGTATTCGGAACAACTTGTCAGGTACTTCATGAATTTTATTTATAATTTGTTTTCCTACTCAGTTCACTGGTTACAGTTACCTTGTAATCCTGCATGACTCATTAAGGTTGTTAAATAAACTATAGTTTTAATTTCCTGATTTGAAAAAGAAAAAAAATTTATAGTGGCTTTACTTGCACAACTTGATAAAAAAAGAACACTACATTTTCTGTATGCATAAACGTGTGAACAAGTTAGCTGCTGACACTTCAGCTTCCTATTTCCCTGGACCTAGACTAAGTTTTGGTTCAACATAGCAGAAAGTTGGTCAAGACGACAAAATGGGGAGGGGTGAATAGAAAAGATATCTTAGGTGTATCACTTGTCCTTAGAGCACTGCCAACCCAATTATATATGTCCATGTGTGTGACTGTTCAATTTTTAGACGATTAGAAATGCTTTTAGTACAATTTATTAATTTGACCTCTTATGGTTTGCTCCTTTTGTTCGTGTGTTACTCATCTGTCTCTAAGGTCTCACTCTAGGTTAAAGTTTACAGGTAAGGAGTTTGATGCATATGCAAAAGTTGTTGTTAATGCTGCTGGGCCCTTTTGTGATGCTGTACGGAAGTTGGCTGATAAAGATGCAAAACCCATGATCTGTCCCAGTAGTGGTGTTCATGTTGTACTTCCTGATTACTATTCTCCAGAAGGAATGGGCTTAATTGTCCCTAAAACTAAGGATGGTCGAGTGGTCTTTATGCTTCCATGGTTGGGTAGAACAGTAGCTGGTACTACTGATTCAAACACCAGCATAACGATGCTGCCAGAACCTCATGAGAATGAGATCGAATTCATTTTGGATGCCATCTCTGATTATCTTAATGTTAAGGTGTGTTGATGTCGGTGATATGATAGCAATCCTCATCTCTATTCCCTTCTCTTAATATCATAGAGTGCCTCTAATATAAATCCCTGTAAGCCAATTATTTATATAATTGCTATTCTTCATTGGGCACCTGGAATATAGGTTTATATTTTGACCCCTTCTGGCCTCTTCATCTCCGTTTTGGCTTGATATCAAATTTCAAATGTTAGTTTTCTTGATCAATAGCATATTTCCTCTATCACTTTCACTGAGCTAACTATTATCTCATCATTTCTTTTCGTGCATTTTAATTGAACAAATTGGTAGCTTATCTACAGGTGATATCTTGGATTACTGACTAAACAATCAGTTAAGCCAGAGTCTGATGTATATTGTATTGAATCCATGAATAGATCATGGACCATTTACTATATATTCCAATTGGGATCTAGTCTTGCTATCCAACATGTTTGAAGTAGATTATGGTAATAGTGTGTGGTAAGATCTTCTTGTTATATAAATGATATTGCATAAAGAATTATTTGCCAAATTTATATTTGATAAATAAATACAGGTCCTCTTTCTTATCTGGGGTAAACTGCTAACTCCACAATTAGATGGTAGTACTGCTGTGGTCAAGCTGCACGTATGCATATCCATCAAAGCCATGTTAACTTTTTTATTTTTGATAAGGTAAATAATTTTATTAACAATTGGGGGAAATCTCATATACAATACTTATACCAAAAGAGGAGAACCCACACCATAATATGGTTCTCAACAAAGGAGGTCCAATCCTCTATGCAAGTAGGGACCTCATGAGTACACCAAAAAGAAACTAGAAACAGAGACGTCTTTGTAATTTGCAAAATCTTGTTCCACTGTTAACTTACAAACAGTGGATGACGGTTTCTTGATTATATTGTTTGATAACAAAACTTCTTCATGAAACTGAGCTTTAAGTCCCTCGGTGTGGTGTGTAGGACTTGTGAATAATATTTTAATGTGTTAAAAGATTGTATTGACAACATGGGAAAACTTAGTGACTAATCTCAACTCCAGTGAATATAGTAGCCAACAAATTGTGTGAGGACCCAGAAATTCCAGAGGAAAATGTCTGACCCTAGGGAAATATTGAGAGAGAGAGAGAGAGAGAAAGAGGGGAGCAGAAAAAGGACAAAGCAAAAAAGATAGAAGACAAAAGGACTTTGTGAATGACATGAATTTAAAACCCATATCATGAGCTTCTTAGCAGTTAACGTGGTCCATCTTTTTGTTCGTGAGACGTAGGAACTTCACTAGTGGGCTTGTTAGCAGTTATGTATGTGGTGACACTCTTGATGGGAGGGAAACATTTCCTTTGCACAGACTTGCTCAATACTTGAATTAAAATTTCTCAGTAGCTTATGGATTTTCCTAGGTTTGAGCTTCTTGTTTCAGTGAGCAGCATTGAAGTTGTCAATACAATGAGCATGTTTGTCATCCTGTATTTGCATGCTAATTTTCCCTGTTTTCTTGAGGGCAGCCAAAATGCCAGTTTATACAGTTTTTCTTGTTCTATGTGTCACCTATAGCGTTCTTTCTTGCTTATGGAGAATGATGTTAGATTTCAAATTTAGGTACGGCGTACTGATGTCCTATCTGCTTGGAGTGGTATCCGCCCTCTAGCAATTGATCCCAAGGCAAAGAGTACAGAGAGCATCTCCAGAGATCATGTTGTCGCTGAAGAGCATCCTGGTTTGGTGACAATTACTGGTGGAAAATGGACTACATATAGAAGGTAACATACATCTCAACTAATGGTTGTAGTATTAGCTGTCTTGAGAGATACGGATCCATTTCAATATCGGAAAGAGGCCTGTTTGGATTAGAAAGAAGCCCAAGTTGTTTTTGTAATGGTGCAGTTCTGTTCAATTGGAAACCAGCTTAGGCTACTTTTTATACACGAAGCAGAGGGTGTTTTTTGTTCCGAGAACAGTGGTTCAGCTTCCTCTTTTTTGGGTGCCCCCTTTTCAGCCAAATTGCTATTTGGACCATAGTCGTGTTTTCATTTTAACTTGGAAATTTTTGTTTATTCTTCAATAAAAATTTACTATTAGGGGACACGTTTTGTAACATCTGAAGTTGTTTAGTTGGTTTAATAAATTTATAGAATTTAATAGTTTTTTACACCATCTTGGGGAAATCAATTTGATTTTATATATTAAAAAACTCACCCCTGTGAAAGCTTCAGAAAATGTTTTGTGGTTATAGTGATACTATCTAAAGGCCAAACCCAAAACCATTTTCCTAAAAACTGAATCTGACCACTCAACTGTTTTCTGGAAAAAAAGGAAATAGAATCCATTTCTTGCAGAGCCCCAACAAAAAATTCTAATCCAAACGCAAGGTAGAATGGAACACCTCCTAATTTCTCTCTTCAAGGCAGGCTGACTAGGTTAGCTCACTGTTTGAGTCTTTCATACTCCTTTATCTTTGGAGCTTTCCTTTAAACGGCTTAAATCATAGATCAATATGCAAGTATACAAGGTTGTCGGTCCAAGATCTGCTTATCTTATGAATGTCCATTGCTTAAGTTCTTTTTCTCCATTATTAAGATTTTGAAGGTTTAACCCATTTCAGCATGGCAGAAGATGCGGTTGATGCGGCTGTAAAATCTGGAAAATTGAACCCAGCGAATAAATGCTTGACATACAACCTACAACTTATAGGTGCAGATGGATGGGAACCTGCATCTTTTACGATACTTGCTCAACAGTATGTCCGCATGAAAAGGTCACATGGAGGAAAGGTTGTTCCAGGAGTGATGGACACCGCTGCCGCTAAACATCTATCTCATGCATATGGTGCTTTGTCTGAACGAGTGGCTGCTATTGCTCAGGTTCGCGTTCTTCTTGGTTCCAACTGTTCCTTTTTCTGCTGGCTCTTTGGGTATATAACTTTATACTGACCTTAATCATTTTATGTTAAGTGCTTCTTAAGGTAGTTCATCGCAATACAAACTACTCTATAATACATGAAGAGGACAAAACTAAACATAAAAGGTGTTAGGCAATAACATGCTTGCTGATTTAGACACTAGTTCATTCTTTGGAGAGGAGCATGTCAACTTTGAATTAAAATTCATTCTCAACAACACTTGCATATGGAGTAAATTTTGATTTTTGATACAAGCTTCCTATGTTATGAAAGAGTCATGGCAGTATCACTCTGGAATAAGAACTTTTGCTGTTTGAGAATCTTGTACTGTCAGTAGGTACTAGAACTTGTTGAATAGGATGCATGATAAATGCAAGGTCGATTAGACATTCTGGCTTTATAGCCCTTGTCAAGCAGAATTTTGAAAATACTTTAGGAAAACGTACACGATTTCACAGCCCCTCGGTATGATTTCAAGATCTTTACAAGGCATTTGTCATGGAAGATATTTTATAATCATGCAAAAGGGTTTTCCAAAGTACTTTTTTGTTTAAGTTTTTCCAAGAAGTTATTGCCAAAAAATCAAAAACAAAAGTTTGAGCGTCTTTTAAAGAAAAAGGTTCTTTTCTACTCACACAACACTCGGAAAATGCTCATAAAAGTACGATTTTCCAAGCACATTTTCTTTTTGCACAATTTTTTCCCGAAAGAGTTTCTCAAAGTACTTTATACTAAAGTTGTTCAATCGGCTCCTTCATGTTTCACTTCAAAGTCATTTAGTGAGGAGGGTATTTTCTGGCATTTTCATGTCTACTTCTATGAGATTCCAGCTTAATTGATTGATCTGAATGATAGAACGAAAATTTGGGAAAACGACTGGCACATGGATACCCTTTCTTGGAAGCTGAGGTTGCCTACTGTGCTCGGGAAGAGTACTGTGAATCCGCTGTAGATTTTGTAGCTAGAAGATGTCGTCTTGCCTTCCTCGACACTGATGCTGCACAGCGAGCACTGCCGCGAATAATAGAGATACTGGCTGCAGAGCACAAATGGGACAGGGCTAGGCAGAAACAAGAGTTGCAGAAGGGAAAACAATTTTTAGAAACTTTCAAGTCATCAAAAAATGCACAATTCCATGACGGGAAGCACTAGTAAGTTAATTCTATCATATACGAAACAAGTTCTTTTAGAGTGGTATTTCCTCTTTCTGACATTCACCTAATCATTGTTCTAGGTTCATAAAGCTGTATATCAATCTTCAAGCGGAGGATTTCGCTTTTACATTCTTCCGTGTTATCTAGCAAATCTTGTTACGAGGAGTGACAAAAATATTATACATCCCTTTTTTCGTGTACGCGTTATATATGCCTTAAAGCTGCAGAATGACCCATTTTGTCAAAGCTTATAAATTTCTTAGAAACAAATCATTTTTGCTCGGTCAGTTGCCTATTGCAACCATCAATGAAATAATTTTTCTCGATCTTATAGTTATTGGATTTAGGACGGGAAATCATGGTTCATGGCCCCTCAGATGTAATAATTTCTAATTTGATTTAGCATAGATTAATGCACTTCAATATTGTTGATTCATTTGTTTAGTATTAATTTGGTTCAATTATTCTCTCCATCCTTTTCCTCTTCTTTTTTCTTTTTGGGATGGTGTACTGTTCATGAATGTGGGAAAGTGAAATGGAACAAATTCCACTTATAGCTTACAATACGTACCAAACTTTATAAAAATGATTCAGCTTGAATACATGGTATCAGAAAAAGCTTGTTTTTTAGGACTTTAAACTTTCTTGTATTATAAGGTTGAGACCCTTTTTCTGCTTTATTCAAGAACAAATAACTTTGGTTCTTGAGTTGGATATTTCTCAACCTTTTTCAAGTAACTATCAGATAGTTTTGAGAAGATTAGCTATTTGGCTGCTTGCATTAATCAAGGAATATTGAAGAGAAATGGAATATATAAAATCTGTATTGCTCAAAGGCTCTTGACGTTAGATGACCATAGTAAGGATAGTAAAGTTGTTGATAAGTAAAAAGAATAATGCAAAGGAGATCACAAAAAAATTAGTTCCCTTTTTCCTTTGAAAAGGAATTCATAATAATAATAATAATATATTTAAACTCCAAGTTTATGTTATTAATGTAATGATATGCCTTTTTAAATATATGTTTTTCTTTAAATGAAAATAATTAATCATATTAATCCGGAACTCCAACCAAGGGATAGTAATGACATTTTGTAAACATGGCTAGATCTTTTCCATTTTTTGGGTTGACTTATGGGTCAAAAGGGTTCCCTTTTCGTTACCTCTAAAACTAGAAGGAACGCTAAAGTTTAAGCTTTCGAGATGTCAACATAAGAAGATAAAGAAACCAATACTTTCCTATCATATCTATAAAGGTATCTCTGTTTCTTTCTATTGTATGTGTTGTTTTCTTTTAAGGTGGTATAGATAGCTCAACTATTCTAGTAGATATCTGGTACCTCTGTCCACCAAGATCTCTATTTTGTTTGTGCTTTATCCTCTATATGAATGGACCTAACCACAACATCCACGGTGTGACCTACATATTTTGGTTTGGCTTCTTTTTTTTTCTTGATATTATTGTATCTACATAGTTTTGGTTATGAGATACTAGATTTTATGATGTTCAGAGTCAAAGGTTATGTAAAATTTGCTTCTTTAGACCTTCTTACCCCAGTAGGTTGTAGGAATTTAGAGACTGAATTTAGGAAATACTCCTTGCGTTTTCATTGCTATAGTGTAATGCATTTATACAAGTATTTTGCTAAAAACAGAAAAGAAAAACCTGCTATATTTGTACATTATCTATTGGTTATACACTATAATTCAAATCCAGTTATTGTACCTATTTAGTATACAACTATTGTACCTATACAGCTAATGTACTGGTTGTACAATTTCCATATATATATATATATATATATGTTAGTTTGTGTAATGAATCAGCCTGATCTAATGGCTGTGATGAAGCAGCAATATCTGATCTAAAAGCACACATTCCTCCACTTGGCTTGTTTGCATTTTTGCAAGCTCTATTCAAAATAATCGGACGGCTCTAGTTGAGTCTTTTAGTGCTTGATCTTGTGGGCTGGGCAACCCCACATGTCCCATTAACTTTATCAGATAATTGAGAGACCAAGTTTTTAGTCTCTTGTACTTGTTTGCATTCCTGAACCTTCTTCTTGCTTTCATCAAAACTCTATCTTTCGAACTCTTTAATCATTCTGCTTTTCTTTTGTGAATCCTTGAGATGAGAATTATGAGAATTGGAATTGAAGGTTTCAATTTCAATACTCCCCTCAAGTTGGAGGGTAGTAAAGAAACCCCCAACTTGCCAAGAATCAAATGATGGGAAGGACCAGACAAAGATTTTGCGAATAGATTGTCTAGTTGTGAGGATGAAGGGACAAACGAGAGAGAGATCGGTCCAGAGATGAATTGTTGCTTAACAAAGTGGCAATCAAGTTCCACATGCTTGGTCCTTTCGTGAAAGACCGAATTCCGAGCAATATGGATTGTTGCTTGGTTGTCGGAGTGCACCAGAATAAGAAGAGATGGAGCAGTGTTCAGATTTATAAGTAAACGAGCTAGCCAAGTAATTTCTGTCACAACTCTTCTCATGGAATGATATTCTGCCTCGGCGGAAGAGAGAGATACTGAGGATTGTTTCTTTGATTTTCAGGAGATGGGAGAGCCTCCAAGAGTGATGAAGAATCCACTAATCGATCGATGCGAGTCTATACAAGAATCCCAATCAGCATCGCAAAATGCTAACAGAGTGAGTAGGGGATCTGTTGAAATGAAGAGCCCTTGAACTGGATCCAAACGCAAATAGCGAATCACTCCAAGAGCAGCAGAGAAATGGGAAGTGTGAGGTTGTTGCATGAATTGACTTAAATGATGTACCACAAAAGAGAGATTCGGTCGAGTATGAGTCAAGCAATTTAATTTTTCAAAAATCCTCCGATATGAAGTTGGATCCTTTGACAATTCTCTAGAATCTGCACTTAATTTGCGTAAAGGATCCAAAGTGATGAAACCATTGAGAGATGACTGCAATTGTACTTATCCAAGAGTTCCAAGATAAACTTTCTCCGATTAACTATCATTTCATGCGTTTTTCTGAGTATTTCCAAACCCAAAAAATAATCCAAATCCCCTAGATCTTTGATTCTGAATTCTAAGTCTAGAAAACCCTTTAAATCAGACAATTCCTCAAGATTGTTCCATGTTAGGACGATATCGTCTACATAGACTACTATGATAGAAATAGAAGTGCTTGTCCTCTTAAAAAATAATGAATAATCGTTCATAGAAGAGACAAAACTTTGAAGTTCAAAGCTGTCGTAAGCCTTACATACTACTGTCGTGATGCCTGTCTTAGTCCATACAAAGACTTTTTGAGTTTACATACATGATTTGAACTGGGGCAAGTTATTCCTGCATAAAATCTCATGTAGACTTGCTCTTCCAACTCACCATGCAGAAATGCATTATTTACATCTAGTTGTGAAATTCTCCAACCTTTCTTGACTACTATTGTCAGAATACATCTAATAGTGGTGATATTTACCACGTGGCTAAGTGTTTCATTGAAATTAATCCATTCCCTTTGAATGTCCCCTCTAATTACCAATCTTGCCTTTAATCTTTCTATGCTTTCATTTGACTTATGTTTTACCTTATACACTTACTTACAAGGTAAAGCCTTTATTCCTTTTGGAAATTAACAACCTCTCAAGTCTGATTATCAATTAGAGTTTAAATTTCAGACTCCATTGCGTGTTTCCATCCTGGATGCAAGGATGCTTCATAGAAACTAGTTGGTTCAGTGATATTACAAATGGAGTTTATAACCTGCTGGTTGGAAGTTGATAAAGCAGAGAAAGAGTATGTTAGGGGCTAATGGGTTGGTTGAAGCAAAAGTCTGTCAAATCAGTAAGATAAACTGAATTGCATATATAATCATTTAAATATCCTGACTTTGTATATGGCCTTTCTGATCTTCTTAAATGACTTTCAGAAACTTGTGCAGGGCTCTGTCTGATTGGTGATATGGGAGAAGAAGAAGGATAATATGGGAGTTGTGGACTCTCTCTACTTGGTGAAATAGGATGAGAAGAATAGTCAGATGTGAGATGAGGGTCTGAGACAACTGTTGGCTGAGAAGGGACATTACTGATGTCTTTAGTAGTTGAAGGTGTGAATTCAGATTGTTTTTGTGAAGGTGTTGGACTGGAAAAAAGGTGTAGAATATTCATTTGTTGGCGAAAAAGAATCAGAAAATGGGTAAATATGTTCATAGAACTTCACATTTCTAGATACTATCATTCTCTTGCTCTTTAATTCTTGCACTTTATATCCCTTCTTTCTATAAGGATATCCCATAAATATACATGCATTGGCTCTGTTTGAACTTTCCTCTGTTGTGTGAAATTTTGGAAGTGTAACACAGACAACCAAAGCTTCTTATAAATGAATAAGAGGGTACCCTCCCAAACAAAATCTAATATGGTGTTCTGTTCTTAAGAATTCTGGAGGGATATCTATTGATTAAAAAAGTTACAGTCAACAAACTTCTCCTCAATAGGACATAGGTACCTTAGATTGATGTAGCAGTGCCCTAGAAACTTCAAATAGATGTATATGTTTCCTCTCCATAACCTCATTTTGTTGTGGAGTATGAACACATGATGTCTGATGAATTACGCCATGAGATGCAAATAATTCAGAAGAAATTGTACTCCCCCAAGCTCTAAAGCATGGTCTGATCCAATTACTTTCACTTTTATATTGAATTGTCTTTCCACCATGGCCAAAAAAATACTTCAGTGGATAAAATGCATTGCTCTTGGTTTTTAAGATCAGATAACTCCATGTACCTCTACTATAATCATCAACTATAGTTAGAAAATATTTATGTCCATCATGTGTAGATATTTTGTATGGGTCTGTGTATTAATTCAAAGACATTTCTAGAACCGATATCACTGGATAAAAATGGCAACCTTGATTATCTTGCTAATGGACAAATATTGCAAGAAAATATTGCAAGTAGAATCTAAATGAAAGGGAGACAATGATTTTAAACAAATATTCTTCATTTCTGAAAACGGCATATGCCCTAATCTAAGGTACCACAACCTTACATCAGAAGCATTATTTACAGGAATTGAAACACAACTGGAAATTGAAAAGCAACTAGATTGCTCTTGACTACATAAAGAAACTGTATTCTATAAAGCTAACTTCTTATGATGCTGAATGATAAAATCTAGAAGTTAAAGGCATGTCTTAGCTTCACCAAACTCTGGAGGCCTCTTCATTGAAGGGGCCTGCAACTGACAACCATATGAGGAAAAAATTAGCAAATATTATAATTGTTGACATAATCTTTGAATTGAAATCAGATTATACTTGAAACTAAAAACAAACAGTACATTCCTAAGAGTAATATTGGAGTTAAGAATGTCATTTTCAGCTTGAGTGACTTTAACCCTAAATGAGTTGGGAAGTTTGACAAAATGAGGAAAAATAAGAGGTTTTAGTTCTAAGAAAGTCTTTGAATCAAAACACAAGTGCTTTGTTGCACCAGCGTCCAATATCCAGGTGGTTTGTTTGAAATGAACAATTCTGAAAATTGAGTTCTTGAAAATGTTACCAGAACAACTTGCAACATTTACTGCAATCTCTGAGTGCTGATGTTACTGCCTGGTTTGCATTCACATTCTGAAGAAGTTGCATGAGCTATGAGTACTATTGTTGAGTGATTTGTTGCCCCTTATTTCCTGCATCAAATGAGTTTGCACCTTCGTCCTGTTCTCCCTCTGTTGTAAAAACTGCATTGCTTCTCACATTTCCCTGAAATCTCTTAGATTTATTGAACTTTAAATCACTTGGAAATCATATTATCATGTAGCACTTATCAATTGTGTGTCCAGTTTTATTGCATTGAGAGCAAAGCAAATTGTTCCTCTTTCCTTTGGACTCAAAGTTTCCAGATTTCTGATTGAAACTGCCTTGATTTCCTGCCAAGAATGATGCAGACTCTCTAGGGAACTGTGAGTTTACATAAACCTCTCTTTGTTTCTCATCTTGCATCAGAAGTGCATATGTATGGTTGACATTAGGCAGTGGTGACATCATTAGTATGTATCTTTATATCTGAGTAAACATCATTCAAACCCATCAAAAATTGAATCAACCTCACATCTTGAAGAGACTTTGCCACTTTTGATTTTCCTCCACAATAACATGCACAAGTGTAGTTAATATTAGTATTTAGGGCATCTAGTTCATCTCACAATTCTTTGATTTTTGTGAAGTATCATGCAATGTCATTTGACCACTACACCAAATCGCTTAACTGCTTTTGCAGGTGATAAAGTTTTGCTCCATTGGACTGTCCAAACCTGTCATCGGGCTCCTTACACAAAACTTTTGTTATCTTGGAATAGATTATATTGTCAATTATTTATTTTGACAATGAATTAAGAAACCATTATATCACCATATCATTTTATCTACTTCATAACTTAATGTCACGACCCAAACCGATGGGCCATGACGAATGCCCGAGTCCTACCTATCGAATACCCTTAATCATGCGTCTAAGATATAAATATTAATTAAGGGTAAGTCATGAATAACATCTGTCATGAAACTGCTGAATCACGTGAATAACATACGTGAGGAAATCATGTCCAAAAGACATATATACATATACATGCGAAAAACAGTAGGGAAAGCCGACAAGGCTATAGACAACTACATATCCAAAACTAGAAGTCGACAAGTCCACGTACTATCCAACTATACATGACTGTCTACAAACCTCTAATAGAGTGTATAACTGTATAAAGGATGGGACTGGACCCCGTCGTACCTATATCTACATACAAAAAATAGCTTACCAAAACAAGTAACAGCTACAGATCAAGTGGAGCACACCAACTCTCGCTGATCAAGGATCCTAAAAAAGGGGATCGTCAGCCTATCTACCTGCACCTGCAAGCATGAAACGCAGGTCCCGGGAAATAGGGGCGTCAGTACGAATAATGTATTGAGTATGTAAGGCATAAAAATCAGTACATAAAGACATAGGTGAAACATGGAATAAAAAATTTCACCTGTGAGTCTAAATAACTTTATGAATCCTAAAACATTTATAATGCCATGCACGTGCGTATAAATATTGTATCATGCATAGGTATAGGTGTACATAACATCATCAAACCTTTGAGGGCATCCTATCATATCATCTTGGCCACTGTGGGCAAAATCATCAATATATACCAGCTGATCAGGTGGTGATGCGTATATAACGCCGTAACCTTTTCCCATATATATATATATATATATATATATATATATATATATATATATAAAATATACACGTATATAACGCCATCTGGTCATGGGTCAATGTACATGTATAAATGAATGAAATGCATAAGAAGTACGTTAATAAGATTTCTCGGAATGTCATAAGATCAATATACCTTGGGATAAACTTAATCAACTATATATTTTTCTGAGACCCATGAATAGAAGATATAATAATGAGACACATGGAAATTCAAGAACATAGGCACCCCTAGTGCTTCTATGAATAGAGGTATTTATGAAAGCTGCGCGTTTGCTCATTTCGTTTGTATCGTATGAATCATGCCAAAAAGAAAGAAGAGATAGCCTTAACATACCTGAGCCGATTCTCTTGACAATCCCTCTAACACATGTTAATTGCGACAAAACACGTAACGGCAGATCGAAGTAGGGAAAAATCCGTATGATATTCTTGAGAAAGATTGTACCGTGTTCTCTTAGAATTACATCTCACGCTGCTATTACATAATCTTGTATGACTTTTGTTGAAGCAATCACATTGCCATTCCATATGATATCTCTCTTTGTGAATTTGAGAAGTCTTTTACCTTAGTGGGTGTGGGCCCTACGTAGATGATGACTTAGCCAAGAGTTCCTCTAAATGTGCCTCCTTGTTTTGTGAGTAAAGAGTCACTTAATTGGGCATAGCTTGCTGCCACGTTGGGGGGAAATTTTCCACCTAATAATTATCCACCAATTCCTTAATTAACTTGTTAATCCTCCACTAATCCAATAATTAATCAATTACCCAGATAATTAAGAATTATCCTAAATTACTTAAATTACTACTCACTTTTAACATACCTTATACACCTTACTATCATGGTCATGTGGTACCTTATATGGCACTAGTCCATAAATACCGAGTATTATAGCTCGGACCGTATTTTATCCCAAATTGACAACCTTAAACGAAACGCATTTTTTTGATTCGTTTACCCTCTAACCTTCACGACTCTTACTTATCGCATGTTATAAATAACATAAGTGCTTATAACCTCAAAACTAATCTCATTCCCGATCTTACGTCGATTAACTTACGGCGAAACTTTAACGTACGAAATGCGGGATGTAACATCCTTCTCCCCTTAGAAACATTCGTCCTCGAATGTTTAACTC